>NW_027466475.1:2432500-2457500 GCF_050575085.1 Anarhichas minor | reverse complement strand
ATGACAGAGACTTAAATGTTTACTTTAACAACAAAAAACATTTATATTCAAATTACAAGCAGGAAATCTTCACGTTTTTGCAGCTGGAACCAGTTTAAAACGATTAGTCGATCATCACAGTTGTTTTCTGTCTTAATTCATCAATCAATCCACTAATTGAGCACCAATCCACTGCATTATGTTACTGCAAGTAACCAGGAAACTACAGCAACACAGCAAAAAACCTGCTGTTTCAGTTTTATATATGCAGAAGATTAAGAGGAGCTGCACTCATGAATGAATGCTCTACTGCAGGGTTGAGGGTTCGACTCCCACTGGAACAACCCTTTTTTATTGAATTGTACCCACTCGTACTGGAATGAGCGTGCCCAACGAATGGCATATGTTAAGAGTGACAACAACAGAGACGTTGTTTTGTGTGAAGACAAATGGTGTAAATGTCCCTGGCAAGCAGCACTGACACTGTGTCTGTGAATCCAGCCTTGGCTTCCGAGAAGCTGCGGATCCATGCTGGCTCTCGGGGGGCCATCTTGGATCAAAGCATCTGGCGACTTGGCAGGGTTGCATTCTGGGTCTCGCTGCTTGCCTCGCACGCCATTTCTCAGCGCTGTAAACAGCACGGAGCAGGGCACAGCTCTAGAAACAGGAACCTGAAATCTACCGAGACCGGAGCAAGAAGTTTGGCGTCGGCACGGCGTTTGATCAGGACATCAAAGGATTAGTGAAACATGTCTGATGGAGATACGCAGGGGTCTCCCTTCCTACAGGAAAACTTTATCGTCATTAATATCATGTTTGGTGTCGCCGCAGCTATCGGTGGTGAGGAACACACGAGATACAATCAACTCAACGAGATACAACCGATACACACATCCCCACCACCCCTCTATCTGATCGTCTGTTGTTTCACTCTCACAAACACAACGGCGGAGATACGACGACATGAGCGTGTGGAGGAAGACGGTTATCCTGAAGAATATGTGTTAGGGAGGGTCAACGTGTGTTTGAATGCATCCATACGAGAGTTAGAAATAAAAGAATCGAGGGAAGGAAAGACAGCGTGGGCCTCTATAGCCAAATAAGATTAAGATAGCTATCTTGGCCGCTGTTGCATTCAGGGTAGATAGGAATAATGGAACCCACCCTGAGGTGGTCGTGCTGCGGTTTCTGGTTTTTAATTAAGTGTGTAATGCTACTATGCTAGGTCTCACTAAATGCATGCAACGAGTAGTTTTAGTGAGTAAATACTCACTAGTATGTGGACTACTTTCATCGTGGCCCAAAGCAGCAATGAGACGGTTTTATTTGTTTTAATGTATTTGGCCTCCGGTTGATGCAAACGCTACAACTTTGAAGGTTTGATTGTCTCTTTATTGAGGGCACTTTGGTGGCACTAAAGTCGCCACCAAAAGGTGCACTTTAAGCTGCAATTAATCATTATTTTCACTATGAAATTTGCTGTCAAATTAATATTTTCATCTATGAAATGGTGAAAAATGCCTCTCAAATTTTCCCAGAGGCCAAGATGGCGTCTTCAAATTGCTTCTTTTTTTCATGTCCGAGCAACAATCCAAAACCCAAATGTATTCAATTAATATCAATCAGAGAAAAGAAGGAAACATTTGAGAAGCTTAAAATAGCAAATGATTGGCATTTCTGCTTGAAAAAAAATCACTTAAATGATTAAGTGATTATAGAATATCAATAAAATGACTAATTGCTTCAGTGCAATTCGTCAATTTGAGGAAACATTAGTCAATGAGTCAATCCTGGGGCAACACAGGGCTCAATACTTTGACCTTCCAGTTACGGGGCAGACAATCAGGCCAAGTACGAACTCCAGGTATCCGTTTAGAACGTTATGAAATACGATAACTGGATGAGAGGGAAACTTCTTCTCTCTCTCGGTGCCTTGAAGGAAAGAGTTTAGATGAGGAGAAAGGAAACGAGACAGAAAACATTAAAAAGCCGTGATCACAGCACGTTCATCTCATTTCTTATCCCACCATTTAATCCAATAGCTGCTAATCCAATTTGTCTATCGGACATGTAAAAAGGAGGGGGAGGAGGAGAAAGACGAAGGGGAGGAGGGGAAAGGGAGGACGTAGAGCTGAACTTTCTGAATCGCTGTTTATTTAAAGGACTTGTGTGTCTCTCCCACCGTCCGACCGCCGAGCTCGTCTCGTATCAGCGGGGAATCGGCGGAGATGAAAGCCGAAGACGCATGAAAGGAAACGTGGAAAAAGGAACAAAAAAGAAACAGGATGAACATTGTTTCCCGTGATTAGGGTAAGAGCTCGTTAAAAGGCCGTCACTGCGGCGCTGTGAATATGCATGACAGGGGCCGGCCTTAATCAGAGGGGTCCGGGGGGGGTACTCTGCTGCAGACTTGATTTAATCAATGTGAGGAGAGGAGTGTCTTGTTGGGAGCTTTGGCCATAGAGCAGAAAACATGCAGCAGAAAAACTGATTCTACGTTAAATAATCAGATTCAACAGCTTCACGTTTTATAAAAGCAACAGTTTCTAACTCGGCAACATGACAACACTTGTGTGTAAGACTCGACCCCCCCGCTCTACATTTCACGTGTGATTCCTCCTCCCTTGTGCTCTTCTGTTCTGCTCTCTACTGGAGTGCTGCTGAGGGGTATTTCTTCTTTCTCTTTTTTCCGGGGGGAAGGCTTGTTCGAGGCCTTTTTAGCCGCTCTTCAATGGCACAATGGTTTCCAGCGTATAGAGCAGATTCCTGCTTTATTGAACCTGTGTATAATGTCTGGTGAATGGAACACATTAACCGATTCACACTCACCTCTTTGCCTCCCCCCCTCCCTCCCTCCACGAATAGAAAAAGGAGAAAAGTGAAATAAGAAAGAGAAAAAGGAGAAACCTTCTCTCACACTGAGGCACAATGACTGCCTTTTCCACCGGTGTCATTTGTCAACCACTGCTTGCTTTACAGCCGACAAAGGACGAGGAGGCAGGAGTGTGTGTGTGTGTGTGTGTGTGTGTGGGGGGGGGGGGGGGGGGGGGGGGGGGTGAACTGGGTCTTTTCCATAATCATAAGTGGGGCTGCATAATAATTTGTTTCTAATTGCAACGTGCATTAATGTTGGAGGTCTGTTTCAGTCAGTATGGTGATGATATTAATCATCTGGGTCACATGTTAAGATACTGAAGTAGAAATGAACTCCTGTTTAGCTGTGAAGGGTTATTCAAGTAAAGGTTACAAATAAAAGATCAATAACTGACTAATGGAGAGCAGGTAACCAATATAAACTGATCTGCAGACTGTGTCTCCGTGTCCTGATGACACTAAATAAACATCAGTAATATGTTTACTGTCTGTAAACATTAAACCAACATAATTACAACAAGTTCTGAGAAATATGTTGAACTCTGACATCTTTGATGATTAACTTAAAATGCTTCACATCCCTGAACTCTGTACGACTTTAGCTAAAAGGTTATGAAAGTCAACAGAACATCGTCTCCTCTTACGTTTCTCTTGTACAAAGGAAGCATCTTAGATTTCATTTCTAGGAGACGACGTTGGACAGAACATCTGTATTTGTGTCTCTAAAAGCTCATTGTTGGTGATCTCTCTCTGTTCTAGCAGCCCGGATCATGAGCACAGACTGAAGGAGAGATGAACTATGTGGACGGCGGGATCACTAAAGCCTCTTTTAATGAGCAGCCGAGCGTCCACATGCATCACGTCACTGTTTCAACATGCGTGTTCACAGACCGAGATAAAACAGACGACAGGTCTGTGCTGCTAATATGTTTCCTCCTCTCATCCCACACACACACAGCCCCCCCCCCCCCCCACACACACACGCACAGCCTTGGGCAAACAGGTTTGACCTCAGAGCTAACAGTAGGCCAACCTCCCGACGCCTCTCATTCCTCCACCTCAGAGGTTAAGAGGAGGCGGGGGCTCGTTCAAACAGAGTTCACATAATAGACTCTCTCTGGAGATGAAATGTTCATATTGGGAGTCTACACTTTGCGCACACACACAGTTTCTGTTGCTTGCACACAGTGTGTTTGAGTAAGAGAAGTCATTTATTTTTAAAGCCGTGTTTCCACCAAGTTCCCGGTCATTTTTGTCCACTTTTAGGACACTTTCCAAGAGAATGAACAGGTTCCTTCAGCACATTGATTTTAAGACCATAGGGGAGGAAACATTACGACCATGAGAGACTTGACCTGTAGCTCAAAGACTTGGGACTTGACTCAGGTTACATCCACGGATAACTTCTGCTACGTTTCTGCAGTACACGATGCTTCATCTCTGATTCGACTGTCCGATCACGTGATCCTTTTCTGTAAGAAAACTAACAACCACCAGCGGTTACTTTCAACATGGATAACGAAGTACAAGCATTGCTGACCTTGTTGTCCATGCCAGCAGCTGTTGTGCAGTTATATTCTGTGTTTTATGAAGCTACTACTGCCAACATGAGCAGGAGGAGAGCTGTTATTGGAGTTATCAGCCCTGGTGGTACGGACGGAGATTATTTATGAAACGCTCATCTGGACTGAGAACGTTTTGATTTAAAAAAAAGAAGTGTAGCGGTGTGGACGTAGCCTCGGACTTGAGAGCATCTCTATTAGATGAAACACACGATTATGTTAAAAAAAAAATCAAGCTTTTTACAAGAAGTCTATATGAAATGCAATTTCTGGAGTATTTTTCTGTTTGTCTAGCAGAACCAGCCAAGCTGCGACAATCACACAAATACAATCCCTTCCCTTCTCCTCACCCCCCCCCCCCCCCCCCTCCTCCCTCGCCCCACTCCATCAAATTGTGTTTTTGCTCCAAATCAATAAACATTATCAGAGAGTGGCAGACTATGGGCTGGTGGAGGCAGCCTCTGTCTGTTAAAGCCCAGACCGCCACCGTCTCTATCGCAGCCCGGGTGAGAAAGGCCAGGGAGGGAGACGGAGAGAGAGACACAACATGAGGACGCAAGTAACGAGGAAGGAAAGTAAACGTACGAAGGAAGCAGAAGACACGGAGACAAGCTGCATCTTTGATGCATGTACGGTCCAACGGGGAACGTTTCTCTCTCACACACGACAGTAGAAAACAATCAAAGCGAGCGGAGTGGAAAAGAAAAGAGCAGCGGTGAAGCATCAACGTGTTAAAACAAGAATCCCAACAGTGCACTCAACGTCAACAAGAAAAATGAAAAATAAATCTACGACTTCACACACTCCCTAACTCACTTCAGAGCCAGAAACCGCCGCTCTACGAGAACCATTTGACTGAGCTCTAAATAAGATGAGTTTCAACCTGTCCCCACTTGGCTCGGGGCTGGAAAAGGAAAAATAAAGGCGGGGGGGGGAGGAGACACACACACACAATTTCTCAATTACCTTTCTCATTATTGTCACCCGTGTGTTCATTACTACTATTATCATCCTCTATTTTCTGACGCACACACCCCCTCCTCCCACTTTAGGCCGTCGTGTTGGATGAAGAGAGAAAGAAGAGCTTTTTTCTTCTTCTCTCCGCGAGGGCCAGAGCACTTCAGGTAATTAATAACGCAAGAGGGGGGGGGGGGGGGGGGGGGGGGGGGGGGTATGAGAAATGTACTGCCTGAGTGTGTGTTTTTGCTGAGACGCCTGATTGGGGAGCTCACCTGCCGATACCCCCTAAAAGGTATTTTCATTTGCGGGCCTTTTATTTATTATTTTTTTTAACCATACACGCAGAGGAACAAAGCCTCTGTCTCCACTCCAACTGGACGGGGCCCTCCAGGAGGCCTGTAGCTGTGTGCGGGTGAGAGCGAGGAGGAAGAAGAGGCCATCCCACGTTCGTAATCTCATGACAAAAGGCAAAAAAGGGCATCATCCTATTAACAGCGTGATCTTCACCGGCTCGTGCTAGCTCCTTTTCCACAGGGGGCTCTCTTCTATTATTAGGTGAGTGGTGTGATAGGGAGCAGAGAGACCCCATGCCGGGGTCCTGCCTGGTACCTGGTTCTATTCTACAGAACGAGAGCCTTTGCTTGGACCGGTGGGGGCTGCTTTCTATCAACCGGACCAGTGGTGATGCTCTCTGTTTGAACTCGCATGACTCCTCAGCAGCACTACATCCATTAGCATGTCGGGGATCAGCCATTGAGGGAATGCTTGCTTTGAATATTGTGGAAAAAGCTGCAGCATCACCTGCAGGGATGCACCGCTCAGACTCATTCAGAACCGATCCAATGCTAGTCTGTATGTATTCAAGTATTACGATACTAAACATTAAGTATACCACAGTAGACCTTCTACTGACTGTTTAAAACGTAATAAAGGTGATTTCCTCTTCTAGTTTCTGTGTGTGTGTGTGTGTGTGTACAGGTTTTACCTTCAACAACACCCACTGCTCACACAGATACACTTTAATTAATAATTTACATAAAGGTTATAAGCTTCAGAGAGTCAAGTCTTTTTCAGGACATGTACGCCGTGTGACTGCGTATTACTGCAAAGAACACATTCACTCTCTCCTGCACTAAAGTCAGTTTAGCTAATTTAGTGCGATAGAGAGAAGTTTGAGGGACCTTTAAAAAGGGATGTCAAAGTAGAGATACTGAAGAGATGCACTCCTTACAACCTGCCACACACACACACACCTCTCATCATCATCATCGTCCTCCATTCTCCTCTGCAGCCCCATAAAGAGCCTGTGATGACCTGGGTGTGTAGCTTATTAACCTCCCCATCAGTTGTTATCAGCCAATGAATAGCCCCGTCATCTGCTTCGCCTCCTGAATCTAAGGGTGGAAAATGTTCTCCTCACGTCAGGACTATAATTCAATCCACACACATCATTCAAGGTGCGCACACGCACACACACACACACACACACACACACACACACACACACACACACACACACACACACACACACACACACACACACACACACACACACACACACACACACACACACACACACACAGAGAGAGAGAAAGAGAGAGAGACGGACAGAGAGAGACAGACAGACAGACAGAGAGATCAGTGGTGGTAACATTTTGTCAACCTTGGTCCTGGTGGACTTCCAAGACTGGCATGGACCAGATGTTACTGAATTTATCTACAATAGGAGGAAACAAACAGGAGGGGTGAACATGGTGTGTGTGTGTGTGAGGGACAGAATAAATTAATGGCTGATTTCTCCCCTTGCTTTGAAGGCATTAAGAGCCCTCCTCCTCTTCTTCTTCTTCTTCTTCTTCTCAATGTGCCGCGTTAAATGCTTTTCTCTCCTTCCCTCAAACTCTCCCTTCCTTCTTTTTTTTCTTCTGTTTTTTGACAAGCAGGGCCACCCAGCTGAAAGCAACTGATGCAAAACGCCAGAGTAATCCCCACTCCGTGGACCACCACCCCTCCCGCTATCTTTAGTCTTTGACACAGTAGCCATTATCTGTGGGATTTAGTTAAAAACCAAACCTTCATGTATTTGTTAGGCCCCGGGTTCGTTTTCTCCTCTGACTGCTCTGCTTGAGTGTGGCGGGTTGGGGGGGGGGGGGGGGGGGGGGTGTCTCTATTTAAGCTAGCAGGAGACACATGAAGAGGAGGGACTACGATGCTGGATTCTGATCAGAACGTTAAACATCTTAAAAGTCGGAGCTGTGTTTGTTTTGATTGCTGCACAAACATTAAACTGACACACAACTATTCTAATATCCCTGATTAATTAATTGAAGCTTTGTTTATACACGTTTTTCTCCGAAACGCCAGAGGGCGAACAGACAAGTTTAACCAGCAAATGCCAAAAACCAACATCAACAATGCCGAGGAGATATTCTAACTAACTGTAAACTCATATTCATGGAGTGTTCGCATTAATACAAGCCATGTAAAGACAAAAGGTAACGCAGGTTAAACATCCTGCAAACAATTTGATTTGGCTGCAAAAACAGATTCAAATATAGATATTTAATACCTCCAATTTCTAAAGCATTGAAAAACAAATTGACCGTCTTTGTGAAATACTCGTTAGAGCTTCTATCAGTGAACTGAGCCGCCATGACGTCGTTTTCTTGCACGAGTACAAACCAAGCTTTTACATTCGGAGCAGCAAAAACAACGACTTGTTCTGTGATATTTTCATGCACCGTATGTCAAATGAAATGTATAAAACTACTTAAAAATAAACACCATCTGTCGACAGTGTGAATCCCTTACTCACCTATATTTGATTTAATGACAGTTATTAATAGAAAGAGTCTGAATCCCCATAAACTGGGAATAGGTTCAGATCAATGTTCAACCAAAAGCTGAAATTGAAAAATCACATCCTGCTGTATTATAGAGATAAATGTTGCTATTTATCGTATTATACCCGTTCTAACCTGACATATCTGCTATATTGACAGCGATAAACAGAAGGAAAAAGGACTGTGCCTCGTCTCTACTACCGACTGTTTGCTAAACACCGAGGCCTTCCTCTCTGCAGCTCCACAGCTAAAAGCAGCGTTGTGGAATCACTGTTGAAATGTGCAGATAAGCCCGGGCTCTGTGGGGCTAAGCTAAGGTTAAGCCAGGTGGTTTAGCTCCCCGAGTATGTGTTTACACACACACTGAGGTGTGAACCATTCTGGGAGCTTAAGAGGGGCGGAGGAACACGAGTTGATTCAGCGCTAGTGTAAACCCAGCTACCTGTTGACGGTGTTAATTGGGATGGCTTAACACAAACGTCAGCGTGCATGCGTCGGGCCGGGAGTCGGATTGCACGCGTTTAAAGGGAACACACACTCGGTATCAATAAACTCAATAAACTCAGTCCTGTTCAGTTCATCACAACAGATTTCATTATTTAAATCAAAACATTGCCATTTTGGGATTATTTTAAGTGTATAAAGTTAACATTTAACAACTTTGTTGAATGAAAAATGTTTTGTAGAAAAATATGTAAATATTTCTTTAGTACTGTTTTAGTACAGAAACAAAGGTATTATTAGTATAAAATAAATTTATGTTACACTTTGTGTGCTGTCTATAATGCATTATAATATGCTTATAGCACTGTTGTATTATAGTTATAAGCACTCGTAAATATCCTTAAAGCTTCATACCAATAATCATAACAGTTTATAAAGTACTTTATAATAACTTATAAGGTTAAGTATCATAATACTTCTGAATTGTTGGTCACTTAATGACAATTGTTTGCAAGGATTACAGTATATTATTAGTCCTTCAATCATAATACATTATAATAACTGTTATAATTCATCATAATGGGATAATAAGTGACTCTAATTGGACATTGTTTGCTTTAAGTAAAATTAAAAATAATCATTAAATCTTTTTGCAAGAACACACAAAACAAAAAATCATTTTTCACTTAAGGTAAAGCAAACAAAGACCTCTTAGAGTAACTTATAATCACATTATAATGAACTATACAGCCATTTAAATACATTATGTGTAACAGTATATTGTCTTACAACTATAGGAACTATAATACACACAAACAGCCAATGAGAGACCAGTAACTGAAGTATTATAATACTCGACCATGTAAAGTCATTATAAAATGCTAAATGAGTTTGATTATTGGTATAAAGCTTTATGGATATTTAAGAGTGTTTATAACTATAATAATACAGTTCTATAAGCACATTATCACACATTATAAGTATGCATTACAGACAGAAATGTTCCACTGAGCCTCACAAAGGTTGATAAAATGATTCAAACGCATCACTCCCTCATTTAACACTCTTTTACACACATATTTATTTGTGAAGGAGTGAGAGAGGACATTTTCTGAATGAATGAGTATGAGAGAGAGACAGAGAGCGAGAGAGAGACAGAGAGCGAGAGAGAAGTGATAACCCCCCCTCCTCCCTCCTCAACCTGCTGACAGACAGCTGCAATCTTTTTAGCATAAGTGGCTCCGCCTGCTCCATTAGCAAAGAGAAGGAGGGTGTGTGTGTGTGGGTGTGTGTGTGTGTGTGTGAGAGAGGAGGGGAGAGCTCGACCCCCCCTCTCTCTCTCCCCCCTGGGGTGGATGTTAGAACAAATTTGAGGGGTGTCATATTACATGCCTTGTGACAAGAGGCAGAGGGGAGGTGAACGATGAATTTGCTTGATGAATTAATCTGCGGACCAGTAATGGCTCCGCTAACAACATTAGTCATCCTCCTCACATCTCTGTGCCGCCATTCACTAGTTACACAATCGCTGCGTCCTTTTCCTCCTTTCCTCCACCTCGCTTCCTTTCCCGTCCCTCCTTCCTCTCAGAGGTTTGCTTCAGGGGCAACAGCTCAGTCAAAATACACACACACATATATATATATACTCTGGTGGAAAACATCGACTCTTCAGGAGGTAAAGAAGAATTAAGTCTCGGGTTTGTTTAATACACTCACTAATTTACTCTGTTTTGTAAATGTGTCTGGAATAGCATCACATTACAACGGACACCAAACACCAGGCTGCTAACGGCCACTGGCTCCAGCTACAGAATACACAAATGTAAAATTGCTGTTTAAATAGATATTTAAATGGTAATGTATTGGGATGGGGGGGGGGGGGGGGGGGAGACAGCTGTTGGCATTTGTAGCCTGGAGTGCTCATTACAATGGGAAATGGGGAGGAGTGTGTGTGTGGGGGGGGGGGGGGGGGGGGGGGTGATGACAACGGTAGCATGGCGAGCAGCTGTGTTAGCAAGTGAATGGTGTAATTACTGACCAACCCTCTGTCATTAACCTGCATTGTGGAGTGCACCACGGCCGTTACCATAAGAAAGACGTGATTAATTGACTGCATGGGTGAAAATTAAATTATGTGGTTCGGGGTCGCTTAGTTTGTTAACTAAATTATAATCAAACCAACAAACAAGTGATAAATATCTCCAGAGCATCTGAGCTACGTGAGAATATTTAAATTTGAATTGTGAGACGGAAGAAAGATAAACGTTAAACGTGACGGCGTCACTTCAAACCAACACATTAACCAAAAATATGAACACAAAAAACAAGACAGTCAAACAATAAAGCGTTTTCATTTCCTGGTCTTGTGTGTAGCTGAGTGTGCAGTACATGGCCCTCTGTGTGTGTGTGTGTGTGTGTGTGTGTGTGTGTGTGTGTGTGTGTAGTCTGTGTTTGCTGCACGGTTTTGTTGCACGGGGTCTCGGGCAGAGAGGCTGATGAAAGCATTGGTGGGATGCTCCAATAAAGAGCAGATTATCATAAGCGGCCATTGTCCACCTCCCGATTCTCACCCCTCTGCTGAAAATGTTAATCGGCCCTATCGCTGGCAGGCTAAAGGGAGGGAGGGAGGGAGGAGCGAGCGAGCGGCCCGGTCGGAGCAACTTTAACTGATTTAGAGGAAATAAAATAAAGGAAGTGACAAAATCATCAGGGAGGTAAAGCATCAGAAAGATAAAGCACAAAAATAAAGAGGGAGCGCAGCCGATAATTCCTGTTATAGTTTACAAATTTAAGTTGCACGTCTCCGGGACGTTGGCGAGCAGCTACACCCTCTCCCTCCCTCCCTCCCGTTGACTCCCTCCACCCAGCTCGTTTTATCTGAAGATTCTCAGACAATGCCTGGTGGATCCCGTTCCCTAATCTTCCTAAAAATCCCCCTTTCATCCCCACTGTTAAAGAATGTATGAAAAGGCTGACACCGAGAAGGGGGGAGAAAGAAAGAGAGAGAAGTGGCGCACATCTGGGAGTGAGGGTGGTGTCACTGTGCTGGATTGGGGGGGGGATTGGTCACTTGTGCAGAGTCCATGCAAGTTGACTAATTAAATAGTTTTGCTGCTCAAACATTCAAATGGCCGAAGAGATTAAGGGCATGACCGGGAACGGGAGTGTGTGTGTGTGACTCCAAGGTTCAACTGGGTCAGATTAACTCTCTCACACACACACACACACACACACACACACACACACACACACGCACACACACGCACACACACACACACACACACACACACACACACACACCCTTTTGTTTTGTCCCCTCAAAGGCAAAAGAAAAAGAGGCAATGGGTTTTTAAAGGAGTGATCCCCAGAGTTTCTTCTCTTCCCGCGGTGCGTTCGCTCCTGAAGTGAATTCAAGGTGACAACAAACACATTCCACCGGCGTCCCACACAAAAAAAAACATTTGACTGAAAGTGAGTGCTCTTTTCATAACCCTGACGAAGAAGAAGACAACAAGAATAAAATGACCCAGAGGCTTGAGGGGAAGAGGAGACGCGTCTTCTTCTGGCCGAGTCTATCTGAGGCGCCATGAGCTCAGCTTACGAGTTGAGGTCTGTGATTATGGATCAACAACCTTCAGCGTGGCCCGCGTTTATATTACAGTCCAGCTTTATTGAAAGATTCAGGAGGAGAGCCGTGATTCGTTTTCAGTATCACCTGTAAAACAAAGTGACCGCTGATTAAAGCCCAAACCTCTCTCCCTCCATCAGTCTGTGAACTAGGAGGGTATTATGGTCCAAACACTTCTTCCTTCTGTCAGAGCTGAAAGATTAGACTTGGTTATCCCATTAAAGTTGCTAAAATGCCATTCTTGTGTCTTTAAGCTCTCGTATAGGGAGGTCAAGATGAGTCTGCCTGCGCTTACAAGGCGGTGCACGGGATGTAATCTGCCCAAAGTTACAGTAATTAATGTTAAGCTTCTTCGGGCAATACGTTTGTGAAAAGAACTGCCTCTGATAATACACTTAAAGCTGCACGCGCTGTTTGTGTTGCGGCGACGAGACGAAGGCTTGATGTGAGGCGTGCGTCCCCGTGCCGCTCACGTAGACCGGCTTAAACCTTTAGTCAGACTATGAGATGCTGCGGCTACAATGCTGGATTATAGGACGACAGGAGAGAGAGAGAGAGAGAGAGAGAGAGAGAGAGAGAGAGAGAGAGAGAGAGAGAGAGACCAGCTCACTTGACGTCGAGGAAATGTATAAATGCCTGAACATCATCGTTATTAGTGTGAGGACGACACAGAGAGAGAGGAAAGTGGACATCCTGGAATACAGATTTAAAAAAAGGAATTAAGAAGCAGTCATGTGTAGATTCTAGGGATGCCTCCAGAAACCTGGTTCTAAATGAGTAAAAACCCGGAGAATAGATGCGGTCCGGAGTTCTGCTATCGGTACTTTCTTAGTTCTGGAGTGAGATGTCCTCATCTCAAACGTCCTCTGTCTCTGTCTCTTTGTCTCTCTGTCTCTGTCTCTTTGTGTCTCTGTCTCTCTGTCTCCTCTCAGTACAGCGTGAGACTCACATCATGATCAGAGAGAAGGAAACATTGTAGAACTCTGTTCGTCTCAAACACAATAAAACCCTCACAAGCAAGTTTATCACAACATGTGACCAACAAGCAGAACATCAGTCTGTCTGTGGAGCAGCCGTCAGGTAACGGTAGTGATGTCATACGTTAGTGATGTCATACGTTAGTGATGTCATACGGAGTTTGATCAGAAGAACAGGATCATCAATGAGAGATCATCACTGAGATCATTGATTAGCCGAGAATGTGTTTTTGCTTGTGTTGCTGCTCAAGAAAGAATATTTGTTTACATAAAGAAATGTCGATTCATTTTCTCTCACAAAATAATCAAAAAGAACCGATAAGAGTGTCGATAAGGAACCGAACCGATAAGCCAGTTCTGGTATCGATAACATCCTAACGAGACCCATCACGAGGAGATTCCCATTTAGAAATACGAGTAATACATCTTCAACTGTGGTAAATAAAGCGGCGATCTTAAATCCTTTTTTTAATCCCTCATATTGGCAAATAAAACTAAAAACAATTAGGCGACTGAAAACGCGCCCGGCGGGCCGGCTGTGATTTGTAGCCACAGGTTAAGCCGACCCTGCGATCCTCCACACAATCACAGTGGAGGCGTCTGCGATGTGACGGCATTGACAGTCCGTCCTCTCTCCCTCAGATACTGAGTGGGGATAGGCTGCATGTGTAAAGTACATTAAGCTCTTGCCGGATCCCTCCTTGTGCCATTCTCCTCTCGTCGACTCGGCAGACACAAAGGCAGATTAAAGGAGCGCGCGCCATAAAAACCCCCGTGTCAATCTTATCGGCTTCGAGTGCAATTTTTAAACATATGTTAATCTGGGAGAGCTAAAACTCATTCTCTCCTCTCTCTCTGCTTGTTTATCTCTTATCAAATGCGCAGTAGGTGAGAGGCAGCTTTGCGGCGCGGCTAAGTGCCATTATTTGGATAATTGCGTCCATTGTTGCAGGTTATATAGCTATTTGAAACGGGGAGTGTGTGTAAATAGGTGCAGGGGCCAGGTAGGGGGCGGATTTTCTGCAACGCATTTCAATGCTTCTTCTGTGTTTTCAATAAGGAGCGTTTGATATGTTTTTTCTTCTTTCTGCGTGACAATACCTTTAGAAAAGCAACAATGCCGAGGTCAGAAGCACTACATGCGTCGGCAGAGACACAATAACGATGAAACGTATCTTAAATTAGCATGCTAATAAAAGACATTAAAGACGCCATCAACAGAGTATGAGGGTTGCATGATTGTTTAAAAGTTTTGCTACATCTTACAGACAGACACGTGATAATATTCTAGTGTTCATGGAAAACACAGCTTCTCCTCCTATAAATCAATAAAGTCACATTAATATGTGTTCTGTTGCAGGAGGTGAGCGGTCTCCTCATGCTGCATGTGTGAAGGACAGTGCTCCCAGTGATGCGAGAATAACAAGTTCATTAGCCGAGGGGGGGGGGGGGGGGGGCACCGTAGGAATTCAACCCCTCCCCCCCTCCTCGACCCGGGCCTGGCCTCCGATTGGCTGGCTGCGTCGGCACGGCGAGACTCATTAGAGCCCAGCAGTAATTAAGAGTTGTTAGAAAGTGAATTCTCCAACCGCAGATTAGAAAATTAAACTATTTACTGATTACATATTAATAGAAGACAACAATGGCGCTTGCCATAAGCTTGGAAGGCAACCAAGGAATAAATCTGTGTACTTAATTACCATAAACAATGGGGGCATAGAAATGGAGTTTTATGCCCACTCCCTTCTGTAATGTGTCTGATATCAGAAGACACTTGACAATTCTTGTTCAATTATCTCTATTATTTAATGTGCTGTGAACTGCCTCTGAGTAAATAAATTAACCACCCCAATTACTTGGGATTCATCTGGGGAGGGCCGCGGCGTAATAGAAAAATGCCGCGGAAAGCTGCATTGTGCCCAAACCAGGGGAGAGTAGGGGGGGAGAGGAGAGGGGGGGTGAGGAAAAGGAGGGAGAGAGAGGAGAGATTCACAGGGATAAAAAGGAAAATAAAAAGTGATGCAGAGAGCGTTGAGAAACATAGAAAGCACAAAAAATAACAGGATAAGTTCCTTAAAACACAGATTATTCATGACTTGTAGCAAACATTACACACGCTTATGTAGAATGACTTTAGACGGGCTGAGGGGATGACGAAGCAGAAGCATGAGATATCAAAGCAGAGCGAGCAGCAGAGCACGGTGGATCTTCGCGGGCTTTCTGCTGGCGGAGCAGAGAAGAGATGAACAATCAGTCGGTTCGGTCTGCTCACATCTGCCCATCGGTCCTGCAGCACCGCTGCTCACTGAGCGCACGCAGACTCACCTCATAGAGGTCTGGATCACGTGATCATGTTCACCGCTATGCTGAGAAAGTCCAGCAACAAACTGCTCGATAGATCTGATCGACACGGAGCGTTAGCGTCTGACGGAGCTACGAAATAATCACATTTTTAAGCCTTCTGTAAGCAAAACGAGTAAAGTATAAAAGAGCGAGAACATTTTATTCAAAATATTTAAACAAAAGCAACGTCTCCTCTATTCAAACAACGGTCATAATTCGGCTCTTATTGTCTCATCTTTAAAAATGAAATCCATAACGTTTAGCTACTCTTAACGGATATGAGACCATAAAGCAGGGTATGCTTTAGGGCGGGGCTTACTGTGATTGACAGGTCTGTCTCCACCTCTTCATCACCTGAACTCATGCTCACTTAAAACAAAAAGGGACATTTTCTGTCCAAGCTTTTCTCAAGAAAGACCCGCAATCAGAAACTCCGCTGCTTGTCTCCGGTTATGTGACAGGTGACGTAATGCACGACGTTGTGCTGTACCTGTGTTTACGCCTTTATTCAGTCCGGTTTACTTTGTGCCGAAACACGAGACTAGTGGAGGCAGTCGAAGAACTTCACATATATAATAATAGTTAGTTAGTAGGAGAGTAAATGTTTCGACCAACGTTCATACCAATGTCCTCGCTGTGTGCAACGTTTTATTGGCGTCAAAGGAAAGAGCTCATCAAGATTTGAATAAAGTAACATGGTGTGAAATGACTTTAATTGCACTGTGACTTTGTAAGTCCCTACATTGAGCCAGGCACTTGGACATCTAATTAAATAAAAGGAGCCCTGGACGTCGGCTGGACTTTTAAAGTGTGGCTTGCAGAGGAAGAAGTATCAACTTGCTGGTCATTTCTCCCCATGTTCCCCAGAAGAACCGGCACCAGTCAGATGTGATGGATCAATACCGGATGTTTTGCTTACAGCCAATCAGCCACAACTTCAATCAGACATTCTGGGTCCAGAGAAGAAGAACATATATATCTATCATCTGTGACAGCCTATAGAAAGGTGACCTCGGTTGCTGAGGTGATAAAGGTTACTGTAGTTACCACCTGTCAGCGCCGCGTCTCGCTCTGATGCCTCCAGACCTCGGCCTAAAGGCACAATCCATAACCTATTGGATGAGTCTCTGGGATAAGTGCTGCAAAATGAGATATGGAAACAGAAATGCACTTTCAGAGAAGTGAGCGAGATGGAAACTTTTTTTCTCTCGGCGTGAAATCAGCACCAGTCTGAAGTTATATATTTAGTAATGAGCTTTAAATAATGATGTCTTGCATGCTAACCGTTATGTGCAGTTCTGACCACTTGAGATTTACAGTACATCATACAAAATCACTCATATATATATATATACACACATTATATACACATATATATATCGCACTGCGACACTTTTTCTCGATTTCATTCCCCACTGTCGTTATAAGAGGGTGAAAAGGGAATCTCTCTTGCTGGTACCCTTTTATTATTTTGTCACCCTCTTCCTTTTCTAGTGAATCATATGTTTCAGGAGGGGGCTGCAGGTATATATATATATATAAAACTATATAAAGAGAAATCCTTATGGCTGAAGGTGTTTGGAAGTAAATAACCTAGCGGCTGGTTTATCAGTGGGAGAAGAAGAAGCCCTTCACATTGACACAATGGCGTGCGCTCCGACAGGGGAAGAGGGCACGGAGGCAGGGAGGCAGGCAAAAAAAAGGGAGGAACACAACAAAACGGAAGGGGGAGAAAGTCTCGATATCAGCACCCCAAATGGGATGAGGAAGGTGAGCACAAATCCCATTTTTGGGGGCTAAAATCCACCGAGGTGGGCACTGATACATCAGAGAAAAAAAAGCATGAGAGCTGCTACTAAATTACTACAGCGAATACTGTAGCTACACTACATTTTACACTTCCTGGAACCATGTTTATTTTTCTTCTTCTTCTTTCTCGGGCGAGGAACGGGACGGTTTAGTATCACAAATGCGAAGCTATTCTCCAATTTCAGTTGGGGACTCTTAACGGAGCCAAGGCCCCTCTGTTGGCTCGGCACACTGTCTCATGTCTTAACAAGGCTTTACCCCCGGCCAAATCTTAAATAAAAAACCTTCAGAATCTGGCTGCGTACGCCAAAAAACAGATTGTGTGTAAGCATTTGTGTGTGTCGTGGATTTGTGAACTGTGTCCGTGCTCGTGTTGTGTTGCCTCGTGTTTCTTTTTTTTTTTTTTTTTTTTTATAAACTCACCCCCATCTTTCCTTATACAGCATATCAATGAAGGCCAGATATGTACTAAGGGAAGGAGGGTGCACGGGTGTGTGTGTAGCCGTGCGTGGCTGAGCGCGCCGTTCAATAGTGTGGCGGCTGGCTGGGGCCGCGGCTGGCAAACGGCTGCAGCGGAGACTTTCGGCTGGGGCGCCGCTATCGCACCCAGTTATCGTTTCCCCCATGAAGGGCTCCCTTATCACCCCGGCCCAGAGAGGTCTCCCTTCTTCTCCCATCCCCGAGACACACTCCTACTCTCCCTCCCTCCCTCCCCATACCCTCCCTTCTCCACCTCCCCATTCCCCTCCTTTCATATCCACCCAGTGCTCCGTCGTGCAACATTCAACTGAAAGGGGAGGGAGGGCTTCAAAGATTCCCTCTCTCTCTCTCTCTCTCTCTCTCTCGTGCACACATAAACACACACACACACACACACAGAAACTCCCACATGCGTGTGTACGTGCGTGCGTACGCTCAATTTGCCAAAACAGTTTTTCCAGTGTAATTGGGCTTGGGGTACCTGTGTCCATGAGATAGCGCAGCCTCTTCTCCACGCGAGCTGCTCGGGCGTCTATGTGCCTCTGCTCGCTCTCCAGCGCAGACAGCTCCCCAACCACATACTGACTGGTGTCTTTGAACGCCTTCTGTCAACCAGAGAGAGAGAGAGGGGGAGAGGGAGAGAGGGGGGAGAGAGAGAGAGAGGGAGAGAGGTTATGAGAGAAAAGGAAGAGTAGTGCGATATAGCATTAAACAGAGACAGAGGGATGAGACAGAATAGAGAAAGAAGGAACGAAGCAAAAAGGTAAAGCGGTGACAGAAAAAAGAGAAGAATAAAAAAAAAAAATGAAAAGAGAAGTTGTGAAGCAGAGGAGGAGGAAGAGGAGGAGGAAGAGAGTGAAAGTGTGTTTTAATGAAACATCCAAACAGAAAAACAAAAGATAATAACTCCAGAAAAAGACTTTCACAATAAGAGATACAACAAACAGCTAATGATTAACTGTTGCTGCCTTTTACTTTCGTTTGGTGTTTTTTAAATTCCTCTTTCTCATCTTCAAAAACACTTTATGGCCAAAAAACAATGAGCAGCAAAGCTTTGAATACCTAATCAGAGCGCTGTGAATGAAGACGTATTGAAGTAAATCTTTATTCACAAGCAATCAACACAACACTTATTCTTCTATAAATATTGGCCACATTACGGATCAATAACTGATGAAACGTCAGCGAAACAGATGATCAAACTAATTCTAAAAGATTAAACATAACTTAATGAATTGACTTGATAGATGGACTAAAGAAGCACGAAACTTAAAGTCAAGTCATTCTTATTGTAGCCTGTGAATGTTTAAATCATGAAGCCTTGTTTATACTTATAAACATTATATTTATACTAACAGCATGGACGGCTGCACGAAGCTGACCTGTCATCTGAAGAGGAAACCTTTCTTTTATACTATTGTGCAGGTTTGTGGACGTTCTGCATGTTCTCTGCATATCTGCGTAGTCAGAAAGTGTTGGCTGTGCACGAACTCTTCTGCATCTGAATGTTTAGGAGTTAGTCGTTGGTGTGTTCTGCACATGTGCTGAGTTAAAGGACAGTAATCACAGGTCGGTTAAAGAAGCAGCAGCCACGACTCAAACCTCCATCACGTCTTTACTGTGATGTCGCTGCGTCATCAACGGCTCTGATCACAGTTCACACTGACGCCGTTAATCCAGCTGTGTTGATCATTCACACTCCTCACATCAGCCTCCACATCTGTATCAAAGTGTACGTTAATGTTTCCTTCTGTGGATATTTGTAACGTAATCTTTATACTTCATTAAAGGTTTGCACATTCTTGCACATAACTGGACTGCTCTTTAATAAAAAAATACACATATATATTATTCATAGCTTTTATAATATTTTCTTCACATTTTATAGTAATTATTTCCTATTTTCTATAAAGGTTTGAGTTTTTCTTTATTTTCTCTCACTATGTTTATTGTTATGCAACAAAATTGACAATAAAACTGATTCTTTATATTACTGAGTGTTGACATCTGATCCTCAATCAATCAACACGAATGTTCCCGATGACTCCACTTCATAGTCACGTCTCACTTTATACTAGTGTGCTAGTTACTGACTGTTCCTCTACACTTTCATTAAAAACAATCTGCAAGTATTTGACTATAAATTCAGATCAAATATTTAGTTTCCTGTTCTGAGTATTTACACAAAGAGAGAGGCAGGTGGAAGTTTAAAGAGACATCAGCTTCAAAAATGTCACATAAATCATAAAACAAGTTGTTTTCAGTACTTCTTTTTGCAGTGTAGTGTTAACCCAGCCGCAGGTTAAAGGTCTCCATTAATATAAACCTCGCCCATTTCAGATAAGTCTTCAAACTTCTCTCTCTCTCACACACACACACACACACACACACACACGCACACACACACACACACACACTCCATTTCTGACCCCTCTTCACCTCTGTCTCCTGACTGCTTGCTATTCTCCATAGAAACTCCTCTGAGTGAATGTTTATTCAAATTCACTACTGAGGATGCATCCGGAAAAAATAATAATATCTCCATTTTATTGCTGATGCACTTCATTTTTCTTAATGGGAAGAAGAACTAGTGAGCAGGAGAGAGAGAAAGTTGATTTTTTTTCATTCCACCCAGGCCAGCACTCTTTCCAGTGTGTGAGTGTGTGTGGCTCTGTGCACGTGTGATGTGTGCATGTGTTGATTCCCAGCAGCCCCCCCCCCCCCCCCCCTCCTCCTCGCTCTATCACCATATTTTTCCTTGGCAAATCAATTTTACACATGATCAGCCCACTCCCCTTGCCGCGCTCGGCCCAGCCGTAATTAAGAGCAGGGAAATTACCATATATATTATATTAATGCAAACATCATTCAGCAGGTAATTCTTGGCTGATCGGGATAATGGAAAGGTTGAACACCCATTAACCCTGGGGCCCAGGCACTGGGAGGAGGAGGAGGAGGAGTGTGTCTGTGTGTGTGTGTGCGCATGGGAAGAGGGTCGAGGGCTGCCTGCGAGGAGAGATTCACCCCGTGGTCTCCAGTGGCACACACACACACACACACACACGGACACACACACACAATAGCATTCTTATAGACACTATGTACACACAAGCTCAAACACAGGCTGAGAAGTGTGTGTGTGTGTACACTTGAAGGACACGTAGACACACACACAACTGTAAATGGCAGCTGATATCTACCATTGTTATAATTAAAATCGGTTCGATCAATAGTTGGGTGTCTCTGTGGAGAAGAAGAGGAGGACAGTAGAGAGAAAGTGTGTGTGTGAGGATGAGGAGGGGGAGGAGGGGGGCAGAAGAGCTCAGTGATGGATTAATTTAAGACAAGACAGGAGAGACAGGAAGTCAGCTGACAAACAGGAAATCAAGAATGTAATGAGTAAAATAATAGAATCTATTTCAACACAAAAGCTTCATAAAGTGACTGAGGGGAAAGAAAGCGACGAACCTCCTCCTCAAAGGGTCGGCGAATGTCGAGGTCCGTCGGTGAACCCCGGTCCTCCTCGGCCCTCCTCAGGTCCTCAGGGACAGACTTCTGCCTCTTCACCTCTGGTGGGACAAAGGAAGCCAAGTGAAGACAAGTCACAAGTTAAGTTTATGAAGCACATGAAGCCAGGTGGTTAACGGAGTCTGTGAGGTCATTATTGAGGCTAGTTAGCATTGCTGCTATCACTCTTTTGACTATTATTTGACTAGTGTGCAGGTCTTTCAGTGATGTTTTTCCATATTTCTCACTTTCTTTGTTGATGTCCCGTGTTTTTCATTTATTCAGTGCTTATGAAATCTAGAAATATGTGTTGGACTCCCATTTAGACAATTTACAAAGTCAGCCTATGAGTGACTTCTGTCTCAGCAGGATGTGTACAAACATGTCCCCACATTTATCTTGAGTAGACTCGACTACAGCACCGAAGTCTTCACAGGTCTCCTTAAAAAGATCGACTAGACAGCTGATTCAGAGCGCTGCTCCTCGAGTCACTGCGACTCGGTCCAGTTCTGAGGACTTTACACCGGCTTCCTGTCCGTCCAAAGGTTGTTAATAAGCACTGAAAGGTTCTGATCTTCTGCTACATCATGAACCATCCACACCTCTCAGGTCGTCTTTTTGTCCCCAGATTTAAAAAGTAAACATGAAGAAGCAGCGTTTCTTTATCTGGAACAAACTCCCAGAAAACTGCAGCTCTGACTTCTCCTTCAGGACTTTGTGTTTGCTGCCACCTTTAATTAAATCAAACAATGATTACACGGCACCGTAGCTTTTATGGTTTTATTTTCTTATTCTATTTAAGCGCTTTGAATTACCTCATTTCTGAAATATGCTGCATGAATAAACTGGCCTTGCCTTAAGAACGAAGGAAGTTTTCACTCTTTTGTAAGTGTCACTTGATATCTTGGAGTGTAATTGTTGACTGAGAGTAAAGGAAGAGTTGGTGAACATCTGACCCTCAACGTGCCGGTTACCTGCTCTCAGGTGTGCATTAGATGTGTTGCTCTGTGCAAACACACCTCCCTGTGTAAACACTGTATGCATTAGTGTGCGTGTTGCATTGTTCCCTCACCTGGGCGGCTCTCCACATACTGGCTGAAGGACTTCAGCTGAGTTTTCCTGACTGCAGAGTCCTTGTTGAAGACCACGGGGCTGCGCAGCCTCTCCGTTGCTCTGCGCAGACGCTCGGCTCGCAGATCCTGAGCGTTGTTCTGTCGGGACACGGAGGAAATGTGACGCTTACTGTCGATGCTACATGTCAGAGTTCCTCACCCGACACGTACTTTGCAGTATAAGGAGTACTTAGTATTTAGGTTGCATCAGTGTTTCATGAATCCTAAAGTAATAATAAAGAAAATGTAAACATTGGTTAGTTCAGTGTGATCGTGAAGCCAGCTTCAATGTTGAATGTTGGATAAAAATTAAGAATAAATTGATTTGAGTTTGAAACGTAGCAGCAGTTCAGCTGAAAACACAGAAACAGGTGAAAGAGAAGCTCATGCTTCTCACTATAGTGTAAGTGAAACATGTTCTTTAGGTAAAGGGTTGTTGTTTAGTGAATCAGACACTGATGGGACCAAAAGTCAAATTGTATTTCAAAGGGAGTAAATGATCAAAAACAGGAATACTTGTAATCATATAGAAGTTGAGTCCACAGTATTTCTGGTGTTGCTTTAATACTTTTGAATGAATAAGAGGGTTGAGATAATTATTATAAAAGTACGAGAGGAAAAGGTTCTGCTGCTACAGATCAACATGTTGAACAAGAAGTGCACAAACAGAGATCCACTCCAAACGACGGCTGCAGTAGAAAGATTAACAGGAAACACACAAACGGAGGGAGTTGGTTAAACTTCCAATTACTCCTGATTTATAAAAAACAATGTCAACGATTCGTCTATTATTCTGTCAGCCTCCACCAGCCACTTAGATCTGCTCTCAGGCTGTTATTAGGCAGCCGGTTCAGCATTTCACAGCAGATCTGTGATTATTGGGACCACAACACACACACACACACACACACACACACACACACACACACACACACACACACACACACACACACACACACACACACACACACACACACACACACACACACACACACACACACACACACACACACACACACACACACACACACAGGCCATGAGATACTCTCTCTCGTTCTCTCCCTCACTCATGAGAGAGACAAAAAGCAGGCAATTAACTTGACTTTCAACAAAACCCCGAGCCAGAAAATATATTCAGATTATGCAAAATGCAAAAAAAGGGAAAGAAAACGCTATTGTTTTCAAAGTGAACATGTGTTAAAAAGCTACACGCTCGCTTCTTCCACTATCAAAAAAAACAAAACGGCGCGTGGAAATGCTTTATTACCGGGAGCCTCCAAATATGCCAAGCCGAGTGGAAAAGAAACCGACTCCAGGCTAAAAAGTGATGCCGCGGCGACGCTAATAAGACGGCGAAACGTGTAATAAAGTCGACAATTAGGGAAACACGTTCCACTGCTTGAGACGGAGGGAGATAGTGGAGCAGGGCGGGCAGAGCGAGGAGAGCTAATAGAGACGGGGTGGGCGGGGAGCCGTTAGTAGCTTCAGATTATTGACTTTCAGAAAGAATGTCAGCAATTAGTCTGCTCCCACTTTGTTTGGTCTATTAGTCCGTCAGCTTTCCACCAGCCGCTTTAAAACATCACGGCAAGTCAAAAATCGAGGCACATTTATTTATGAAAGGGGCTGGAGACACAAAATTGCCCCAATTAAACATTTTAAAACATAAAGCCAGAGCTGGGATGCGTGCGAGCGTGTGCATGTGAGGGCAGCGACCAGGAGACCAGAGCAGAAGATTTAAATTACTGATTGCAGGAAAAGAGAGGAGGAGAAAAACGTGGGCACATAAAAGCTTTCTCTCAGAGTCGGAGGGCTTTTTACCAACTTCCTAAAATCTCTCCATCTTTCAATGAAGTGACAATCACAAAAAGGTGTTGTTCAGGGCCAGAATGTAACGTTAAAGGCTGTTTCTAAAGAACATGAATATGCAAATATCACGTAATGAGATGTCTCTCAGAGTTTCTGTCTCTCTGAGAGCAAGAAAGAAATCTAACGTATGCTAATTATATTCTAACTTATAATAACAATCTGAGCACTTTTAGTGGAGTTACATTAACGGTGCTTAGTTAAAAATAAAACCGATATGATTACATTGCACTTTAGCGTTCTCCCTCGATACTGGACCAATTCAAATTATTTTTTGTCCACATTAGACACAACAACATGGTAAGAAAGGTTGGAAAACACCAAAGTAACCCTTTAGTCACAGAGGAAGAGCTACATGAACACTGTTGGGTCTGGAGTTTGATTCTCATTGCAGCCACCAACTCAACTAAGTACTCACAGCACAATAAGTTGGACAGAAGGCCATCAAGAGACTGACTTGATGAATATTTCATGTTTGTTTGCAGAAAAAAGAGTAACAAACACTGATAATTGGATGTCAAAGGACTTATTGGCTTAATGTTGCTGTCCTTGTCATATTTTCAGGGGAACAATTCATTTGTTTTACACATTTTAGGATGTTGACTGATGAAAAACTGCA
>NW_027466475.1:1977500-2425000 GCF_050575085.1 Anarhichas minor | reverse complement strand
GGTACTGAAGTGTGTCTGTGCAGGAGTGTCTACATCTAACTAATACATCTAATATATAATCAAACTCGTGGTATAAAAAAGGCAGCAGACTAAACTCGAGAAACAAGCAAATATCTGACACACAAAGTGAAAGCGAGACCCTCTGTTTAATTCCCCTCATTCAGAGATCTGTTGCTTTTTCTTGTTTCGGGATAAAAGAGGCCGAACAAAAAACAAACCAAAACACCACAAAAAACATGAAAGCACATATTCCATTTAGTCTCCTGAGGGGCTCGGTAGAAACAACAGCGTCTCCACATTAGGAACAAAAGAAAACCCATGCTAGAAGAAACTCAAATGGAGACCTGAGCAGCTCTAGCTGCATGGATAACCCACCATGGATTAAAACAAAACAATCAGCAAACAGCGTCCGACATTGGGAGCTCCCTCCTCTGCTATTTACTACTTGGTGGGTAGAGAGGCCGAGAACAAAGAGAGAGAGCGATAGAGAGAGAGAGAGAGAGAGGAGAGACAGAGAATCAAAATAACAGCATTTCCTGTTTTTTTTTCTAATTTGCTTGCTGCGATGCGAAGCGTGCTCGCAAGCGCCGTTCCTCCTGCGTGGCTGGTTGGGGCCTAATTAATGGGGAGGCCATGGTGATGGAGTTTGGAAAGTTTCACTTGGAGGGGGCAGCCCGAGCTGCATTAAAGGGCCGTGAATGGTGTTGAGGGGAGAGATGGAGGGAGAGAGAGAGAGAGAGAGAGAGTGTGGGGGCTAGGATTAGCCGTTCTGCTCGGCAGGCCTTGTGTATCACAGCCAACAGCTTTTCTCTCTCCTCCTCGTCTCTTGTTCCGTTCTTTTCCTCCAACTCCATTTTTAATGAGATCAACAATTAGTCCAATTCAGAAAAGCTGAAGGAGCAAATAAATCAAGTGCAGCACTCCGTTCTGTCCCCGCTGCCGTTGGTTCTGTCGCTGATCTCACTCTTCTGGTTGTGTTGAAAAGTTTTAGATTTGTTCGCTCGTCTCAGGAACCCGCCGCTCTCCAACCCTGTCACCTGAGATTTATCAATTAGTTGATCGACAGAGGAATTATTTTGATGATCGATGAATCCTTTGAGTAACTTTTGAGCAAACATCCTCTGGTTCCAGTCTCTAAATCGTGAAGATTTTCTGCTTTTCTCTGTTTTTGCGTAAAGTGAGAAATTCAGGATTTTGGACTCTAACATCAGCCGTGTTTCTATTTAATTTGAAACTTTGGAAAAGTGACAAAAAAATAAGTGTGAATCAGCCGTGATTTCATCAACTTGTTAGGAGCAAATAGACTTTTGTCAGAAGTTGTTGCTGTAGGCTTCACATGTATGTAACCAGCCAGTAAACACAGCAGAAGAAGAAACAAAACAAGCGTCCTTTGTCTGCCTATTTAGGACGTAATATTTAGCTTTTCACATTTCCAGACCAAACCATTGATTGAGAAAATCAGATTAATCGATGACAAAAACTATTGTTATGAGGTCGTGTCTCAACGTTCTTCATATCAAGAGCACTCTTCACTCCTCGATCACAGTTACACTGCTCACACCCTTCATCACCTTCTACACTCATTTGCATGCAGCGCGGCCGATCTACCTGAGCTGAACAACCTTAAGACGGGTGTAATGTGGAGGAATCTGAAACAAATGAGAGAGTCCTAATAACGGTTATTATCATAATATCCCCAATTCCAAGGAAATGGAAAGCAGTGGGAAGCGCACGCGGCGGCCATCGCTACCCCTGCAAGCCATTATTAGAAGTGTTTGGTATTTGGAGCATAATTTGGCCGCACAATGTGTTGTGCTGATTAACAATTACCGGGCGAACGAGAGGAGGGAGGAGTCGCCGGGTAAATTGCCGCTCTGAATACGAGGGTGCTGCATTTTTTAGACCCGCGGCCGTCGTCAAAATGGCATTTTTGTTTTTCTCTCAGAGGATTAGGCAGAACCCCTTTAGAGAGCATAATGGAAATGTGGGAGTCGTGTAGCATGTGTGGATGGAAAGGAGTGTGTTTGTGTGTGTCGACAGCATGCTGGTGTGACTTTTTCTTTTGTCCTTAATGAGTGTTAGTGAGATTTATGATTGTTAGCAAGTGTTTGTGTTAATATGAGGCCTCAAACTCAGGAAGTATATTCATGAGGATAAATAAAATGTAAGAGTGTGTGTGTGTGTGTGTGTGTGCGTGTGTGCGCTGACCTCCAGCAGGACTAGCTTTGCTGCCCTTGCCTCTCTCAGTGCTGCACGCGTCCAGGCTCATGTCCGACATCTTGACTCCGGATCGAGCCTCAGCGATCAGCTGCCTGGCTCTTTCTCTCAGCTGTCGTCGCCGCTCTGCGTCACGCTCCTACAGACACACACACACACACACATAAAAAAAGAGTTACAGTTACTCTTGTTCAGGTACAGGTGAACGGCATCCAGAGAAGAAATCATGATGAAATAAATCCATATTCTGAGATGAAGTGTGAGATAAACCTCATAGTGGCTACTTGTCCATGCGAGCCAGAAGTGTTTTAAATAGTAAGATTTCAGCAAAGATGCACGTGTCTGTGTCGTGAGGATAAATGAGAGTTGGAGAATTCTGCACGAGTTGTTTGTAAGATGATGTTTTGATATACGAATGGTCATTTTATTGGATTAAGTATTCCTTTAATATCGTGCATCTGTCAATACAGAGTCTGATCTGATACTTACATTTACCTAAATATTTATCTGACACACTGAAATAACAGCTGTAGCCTCCTAAAGCCGGCCGACTTTATATTTCTAAACATATTTCATACAAATACTGACGGTCCTGATTCAAAGCTGTACATTTGATGAGCTTAAATTAATGATAACTTATATCTTAAGATATAGCTTTATATCATTCTATCAATGATAATACAGTTTCAATGTGATTATTCCATTATGACTACTTTATGAATGCACACTGTCGATAGATAAGACACTTTACTTCATTTACACACATAATAAAATGTTCAACCACCACAACATACATAATAAGATGCTTTGCTATCAACATGGTTGAACACATCTTAGTGCATTATGTTGTTAGGAGTGTATAGACACACACACACACTAACATCATCTTGGCAGTAGACATACAGTATTGAGCCGTCACCATCACAGTAATGGCAGAAATGCCATTTTCAGGCCGATCCAATCTGATCCTACTGATAACACAGGCCACACACACACACACACACACACACACACACACACACACACACACACACACACACACACACACACACACACACACACACACACACACACACACACACACACACACACACACACACACACACACACACACCTTGATGATGTCAACTGACAAACACTTAACTGGGAGCAAACCAAGCACACACTCACATGCACAGGCCGCAAGAACAAGCGGTAACCAGGTTGAAATTCACACATGTCCAAGGAAATTTTGATTATTTGATTTACAGCCAAATAAGGGACACGAAAAAGAGGTATGCTATGAGTGAGATTTAAGGCTTTGTGACGAAAACAACAGAAGTTAAGAGGCACACAAACTCCACCTTGTACTCGTAAACCTAAACACACACACACACACCTCCACACTCTAAAAACTCACCCCCCACCCTCCCTCCTCCCAAACATACACAACCACATATGACCCAGGGGAGAATGGAAGCTGCATTTCTCTGTCGCTGCTCTCCCTCCCTGTGGTTTCCTGTTAATCAGGCTTCTCCATATTGAGGCAGGTTTTAGGGCTGGCCCATTGAAGCCGCCATTTATCCATTAACAAAACAAGCAGCGCCCGCTAATGAGCTACATCTCACCATTTCCATGTCAATTGTTTGTTTGTAGCCATTGTTAGGCCGGGACAATGGGGCTGTATTGTAAATGACAGCAACCCTAATGCACTCTGTGTTTGTGTGTGTGTGTGTGTGTGTGTGTGTGTGAGAGCCTGTGTGTGAGAGCCCAAGGGGATGCCCACAGGGAGAAGGGAACACACCTTAGAGAGAGACTGATAAAGAGAGAGAGGGAGACAGGAAGAGAGATAAAGAGAGAGGAGAGGATCGAGTTGATACTGATTGTAGAAAAGTATTGAGTGTCAAAGCACAACAAAACTTCTTCCCCTGCAGTCACTCAGCACAAATCCAGGTAACAAAAAGGAGGGAATTATTATGTGAAAGTAAAATGTGAGTTGTTCTTTTCCTTAAACTTTCTTTGTTGGTTTAAGCATCACAACTAAATTACCTGCAGCATGCTTTATATCCACAAAGAGAGCTCCATGGCTCATTATTAGGTTTAGGGGACTGACAGATCAAATAAAACAATTACAGCCTGTTCACATTAACGATAACATCCAATAAAAAGGCTAGAATACAGGACCAGGGTTTATAATACTAGTACTACTAGAGCCGCCGTCTGCCTTCCAAACAACAACATGCTCGACTCTGCAGAGCCCTGAAGTCCTGGTGCTGAACAGTTTATTCAACATTCATTAATACTGAACAACAGACAGAGATTCCTCACTTTATAGTTCAATATCGTTGGTTTTAGCCAATAATAAAGTAAATTATCATCAGTGGAGCGGTTGGAATTAAGTATGTGTTGAAACAATAGAGGACCTAAGATTGACCCCTGTGGAACACCATAGGACAGGCACTCCTTGTTTTACTGTTTCTATGAACTACTTTCTATCAAATTGGTAGATTGGTAGAAACAAGCGGCTCAAGAATGGTTTTCTTTAGCAGGATCTCAACTATCACATGTTTTAAAATTGAGAGGAAAGAGCCAGAGGACAGGAAGCAGTTCACGACAAGAAACATGCTACAAAAAACTCACTAAATACATCTTTGAAGAAAGTTGCATTTGTAGGTTCAGGTTTCTAATGGCTGACCAGGGTGGGGTACTAATCACTGAGTCAGATGCCTCCAATAATACAGCTGGATTGTGGCAATTTGTCATGACATTACAAAATTAATTCAGTCTTTCCTTCTTCTTTATACTGCCTGTGTCGTTTTCTTCCATTATGTCTTTCCATCCTCACTTCCTTCTGTCTTACTGTGTTGTCTATGCAGGTGCCTCCCTGCTGTTATAAATGTAATATGATAACCAGTAATGTCACTGATTGCCTCCTGGCTATGGACTAGTTCCGATATCCAATCTGGCCTTTACAGATATGGATACAACTACCAATTTAAGTGTGCCTGTGTGTGTGTATGCATGTTTATATAAAAACACACACACACACACACACACACACACACACACACACACACACGGCTCAGGCCCCAACATACTCCAAAAATATCCAACTGCATTATTGTTGTCGGCCATTTTGGGGACAGGAAATGGGAAATTGACTTTGCCTATCCAGAGGCTAGGATTAGCGCTGTATAGAAAAAATGCATGTGACTAGCGCCTAGCTCGGTCAGCTACAGAGCCGCTGATGAGAAAACATGAGAATGTGTTTGGAGGGAGAGACGGGGAGAGGGAGACGAGAGGCCTTTGTTGTTGTGTAAAGAACAATGTTTGACATGATCTGGGATCAAATCTTCCCGTGGTTAAGTATACTCGTGTGCTTTAAAACTGGAATATGTGTCCTTTGTAGATGTATCACAAAAGGCACAACAGATTCATCTGTAGGAACTGAAAAGGACAACTTGAGATGGAACAAATGTTTTGGTTTTCACCAAACAAGACAGCTAGCTGGACACAATGCAGAGTCAGCATCCCCAGGAGCTTTACTTCCATACATCAGTTCAGGGAGTTTAAAATTCCACCTCTTTGTCAAACCAACTGTTACCAACACTGACATCCCAACTACATCTCTTTGTTCTGCAGGAACACGATAGCTCAGAACTTTGCAGGTCCACCGGAGAGACTTGCTGACCAAGCGGTGATGAAATGCCATCTAGTGGGCGTCACGCTAAAACATACGTGATAACCACGCTCACTATTTCCATTCTGGAAGGTGGCGTCGGATATTCTATGCAACAGGAATAATAAACACACAGCCCTTTTTATTTGGCAGCACAGGACGCTAACAACACAGTGGATGTAAAAGCCACAAACCCAGCCAGCCACATCGCTGCATGATCAAAGCCAGCAGCAGAGAAAGCGTGTCAGCTGGTGGTCAGTGGGCAGCGCTGCTTCAAGAATGGAGACTCAAGAGAGGGAAGAGACGTTCCCTTTTTAAATGGAGACAGCGAGAACAATTGTGTTCTGTGTCTTCCATCGACTGCTGGGAACCTCCAGGGGGAAGAGAGGCTAAACGGTTGAGTGCGAATCTGAGACAGAGGGCTCCTCTGTGGGCACTGGCGTCGGGGTGAGGACCCCTTCTCCGCTCTGGAAGCTCTCTTTTCTGAGCAGGTTGTCGCCTTGGTTGCTCTTTTCTGGGCGAGGAGAGAAAAAAAAAAAAAAAAAAAAAAAAAAGAGGGGAGGGAGGGCACGCACCACTGGTCATGTACAGAGACCTGGCGTGGGCAAAGCGTGATGCCACACACACACACTATCTAAAAGGGTTTGCCAACCTCCCAGATAGCCAGCCAGTCTGGCAGCCAGTCATGCAGTTCCAGACATTTGTCATGACAGGCTAATTCACAGTCAAGAGGTGCTTTAGGTCTCTATCTTGTCCACACACACACACACACACACACACACACACACACACACACACACACACACACACACACACACACACACACACACACACACACACACACACACACACACACACACACACACACACACACACACACACACACACACACACACAACCAATCACATAGCTGTGTAATCACACACTCAAACACATTGTTTCAAATGCCAGAATGATGATCCGGACACGCTGCAGGTAGAACTTCATTGAAAGCCGTCCGTCCACAACAACAACAAACACACAGCAAACAGCTACACAACGTGCTTGATGTGTATTTGTGCATGAATTAATAAATAATTATCTTCTTAACATTCCCAACTAATCTAAAACACGAACACATGTAAACATATATTGGCTTTTCCTAAAACCATACCAACATACGTCTACCTTCTGACAATCGATACGAGAGAGAACTGAGCTAAAGATCCCAAACTAGCTTCCTGGTTAGCGTAGCCGTTAGCACAGAGACTTATCAATATATTTAGACATTCTTGACTAATTAAAGGTCTCTGTTGCTCCAGTTGAGGGCTTCATACGGCTGGTTTTCATCACACTGCACTGATTATCAGTTATTCAGGTGTTGAGGCCTCATAATTAATATTTATATCTTAAACAAGCCAACAGTTGAGTTGAACATTGTTTATGAAACATTATCCTTGTTGATGTAGTAATTATTGTAAAAAGGTCTAGAAAGATGATTGACAGTGGAAGAGATTAACAAACAGCAACATAATATTTGTGTCAGGAAGCAACGGGGATTATGGGAAATGTGGTCTTCTGTTTGAAAAGAAACACTACAGAAGCTTCCTATTGGCTCAAATATTTGTGTATTGTAATTATACCACAAGGTGGTACATTTTAGAAACAGAGCGAGAGAGACAGAGACCATGTCCACACTAGTCCGTCTTCATTTGGAAACGCATATGTTTTGCTACGTTTACACTGAGCGTCCACACTATGCCGGTGTTTTCGAGCACTGTAAACGGAGGAGTTTGAAAACGCTCCCGAGGATGGATAAGTTTGAAAACTCCGGGGTTGCGTATTCGTGTGGACGGGCAAAAACGGATAAGTTTAGAAACGATGACGCCCACACCCGCGTTCGCTACTTGATTGGTTCTTAGCAGTAACGACGTCTCCTTCCCTGAGTCTATCACGTGACCCTTACCCGGAAGCAGAGAAAATGTAAAGGAACAAAAGCAGTAATTGCTCTCCATTAGGACAGATAGTTAAGCCACCAGCAGAGCTACGAGTGAGAACAGACAACAACAAAACCGAGGGAACGAGTGAGCGACGTGTGTTAACCACATTGATGGACCCATAATCTAGTAAACCTTTATGTGTAAGTGTTGATTTTAAAGTGAATTTGATGTGTGTGAGAGAGAGATAGAACAGACCTGCAGCTCTGTAACTAAGTCTGAAAAATAAAACTTCTAAAACTTTCCACGAACTGTCTGTTTGAGTTCATAGAGGAAGATTTTAGAGAAGATCTTAAGTATCAAACACGACCTTTCATTATTAAAGACTACTTTATTACTCTGTCGTATTTTTTTTAACTAAGCAACCAATCTACTTCCTATTTACATCGACACCCGCATGCCCAGTGTACGTGAAGAGTCACGTGATATTCGTTTTCAGGCGTGTTAGTCTGGAGATCAATTCGAAAACGGTGCTGAAACGCTCGAACGGAGATCGTTTTAGTTTTAAAACTCCGTTTTCATTTAAAAACGGAGTAGTATGATGTAGCAACAGAGGGGGAGAGCGAGGGAGGGAGAGACAGAGAGAGAGAGAAGGGGGAGAGAAAGAGGGAGAGAGACAGAAAGGGGTGAGAGAGAGACAGAGAGAGGGGGAGAGAGAGAGAGCGACAGAGAGACAGAGAGAGGGGGAGAGAGAGAGAGCGACAGAGAGAGAAAGAGAGAGAGAGAGAGAGGAGGGGGAGCTTATCGGCTGGCTCCAGACGGAGTGCATGGATCAATGGGCGTGCGAGGCCCACAGCGATCAATGCATTTGATAAAGAATTAAAGAAGAGCCACTGTACACGGCTATCAAAGAACCAGGACACGGCCTAATTATGATTCGACGGGTGCGTGCCCATGATAGGGGTCTGTGTGTGTGTGTGTGTGTGTGTGTTATACGTATGCACATAAATATAAATCTGAGAGATGTCAGCATGGAAGTGGTGTGGAAGTGCAGGTTGTGTACCCGTGTGTGTGTTTGTGTGTGTTCAATGAAATATCTCAAAAATAAATACTTAGGTACTTTTCATTAAGATGTTTTATCGTATCATTGTGTTGTATGACTGTGTGTATTCTAATAAAGGCCCAAATAAATGTGCCATTCATAGCCATGGCATTAGTTCATATGTACTTATGCAAATAAAAAAGATAAATAATATTTTGACACCACTGCATGCAAAAAGCACAGCACACACACACACACACACACACACACACACACACACACACACACACACACACACACACACACACACACACACACACACACACACACACACACACACACACACACACACACACACACACACACACACACACACACACACACACACACACACACTTTCATAGAGAATATTGTTTGAACAAATATTGAAGTGCAGCGTGCGTCACAAATGAACAGAAACAAAAAGGTGTGTGTCTGCAAAATCAAGCTGACATTTCTTGAGCAAATACTTTTGTTTGTGTTTGACATCTGAGGTTCTGTGTAACTGTGGTGTCCTCAGCACTGTGTGTGTGTGTGTGTGTGTGTGTGTGTGTGTGTGTGGGACAAGGGTACACTTGTAATGTAGGACAGGTAGAACAGGTAGAGTGGAGCATCGAGACGACTAAACACAAAACACACAGAAAAAAGTCAGAGGAGCTCGTCACTCAGACAGATGGGAAGGTTTTGCCCTTTAAAAGAGAGACAGGATAATTACTGGAGAGAGAGAGAGACGGAGAGAAAGAGAGTGAGAGACAGAAAGAGAGAGAGACGGAGAACATGAGCTGAACTTTGTGACGGCGGGTGACAGAAAAAAAACCCACAGGTAACTTGTAACTGCACAACAGTCTTCACTCTGAAATAAGTTCAGAAGAAAGTGTGTAAACCTGCATTCTCTCTAGTGTCCACCAGGGGGCGACTCCTCTGGTTGCATAGAAGTCTATGAGAAAATGACTCTACTTCTCTCTTGATTTATTACCTCAGTAAACATTGTAAACATGAGTTTATGGTCTCAATCTCTAGTTTCAAGTCTTCTTCAATACAGCATGATGTTCATTTAGTACATTATGGTGCATTTAGAGTCAAACAGACCATAAAGCAGGATGACTGCTTATATAAAGTCTATGTTTGAACTTGGCCCCTTTTGTTTTCCAGGAAACTTCATCTTCATCTCATCTTCATCACAAACCTCAAGACCGCTCCTACTGACAGCATCCATTCAGACTGCATGGAGGTCCTTGAGGTCACAACTGTCCACGGGAGTTGGTTTTAAAATTATTTTAATGACGTTAACGTTTAAGTGACAGTTTTACAGCTGATATCTTGAACAGTAAAGAGATAGAAAATGAGCAAACAAGAGAAGCTAACCGTAATGTGCTTATTTCTTCAATATGCATTAAATAAAGTATTAAAGTGTCTCATTGATCTGTAACTTTCCTAATGTTCACATTTCTTCAGATGCAGTGGAAACAGACATTTTGTTTCCGACCTTCTGAGTGAAGTTTTGGGACTATTTGAGTCACACACTTTAAATTAAATTAGCTCTGGGATTGTTTTACAAATAAAACGAGACAGAAGGAGAGAGAGACCGGGGCTACAGCGAGGACGTGGACAACATTTGACACTTCTGCTTTGTCAAACGTGATCACGAGGACTCTGATAAGTGGACAAAGAGAGCAGAGAGAAAGAGAGAGAGGTACATGTGTTCATAAGAGCTGTGTGTGTGTGTGTGTGTGTGTTACAACTTTCCTCTCTGATGGCTTGATCAGATCTTGTGATGCAATTGAGAGAGCTGTCTTTCTCTTGCTCGTTAACACACACACACACACACACACACACACACACACACACACACACACACACACACACACACACACACACACACACACACACACACACACACACACACACACACACACACACACACACACACACACACACACACACACACAATTTAGAGACTGCCTTTGATCTCCACTCCAGCCAATTCAGCCACGACACATACCCACACACTCCAACACACACACACACACACCAAAGAAACTGCCCACCAAACTATTTAGTTTCATTAGGCGCTGATTCTTCAAAAAGAAGAGAGAGAGCAGGAGAAAAGAGAAAGAGGAGGAAGAGAAAAAAGGGAGAGCTGGCAGAAGAAAGGGACGGCAGCCACATTAAAATGAGACCTGCAGAAAAACTGTTACTGCAGAGGGAAAGTTGAAAAGGAGAGCGGACAGGAGGAGGAGGAGAGGGGGAGGAGGAGGAGGAGGAGAAAAGGACAAAGTGTGGACTAAATAGGAGGCCATATTTGCATCTTCAAAATAGACATGTTTGAAATGCTCCTTCACTGGTGCATTTCTCTAATATGAATTAAATCTTCTTCTTTTAATACAAACACAAAAAATCTACACTAAGAATATTTGTATTCTGTAAAGAAAGATGATCAAATGTGAAATTAATTAAATTTCAATAACAGACTTCATTTAAAGTACTCTTAATTTGTTTGTTTATTCTATTGTACATTTTCACATGTTTATTTCTTAAATGGCGTCTCGTACTATTGCACTGTGTTGATTTGTTTGCAACAATCAAGTCAAATTCCTCGTATGTGCAAACGTACCGTTTCTGATTCTGATGAGATGCATGTATTTTAGATTAGGTGTTTTGGAGCAGGTACACTCACAGCGTTCTTTATTTGTTGCCTTCTCAGTTGCAGCTTTTGGATTATGAAATATAGTTATAATAATGGGAACATGCCACTCTCACATGTATGTCAAACTCTCAACACTCACATTAAACTCCTGTTTCCTCTGTTGGGATAAGTTCACTTTCCCACTTGTGTTTGGGGCCAACAACGAGGTAACAAGTAGCCTGTTAACAGTGTGACATATATCTCTTATAATACACACAGAGTCACTCACAATAAAGACGCCACTAAAGGTGCTTCTCATTTTTGGGGAACCTTGCCGAGGTTCAGCCGAGGAGTGCTTTGTTTTGTGACTCGAATGAAAGAAAGTGAAACGAGGACACGAATGCAGTCAAGTCTGGATCAGAGCGACGGACAGCAGATGACAACACCCACAGGTCACAACAGCAGAGACCCAGGAGTCTCCTCCACTTCTAAAGAGGAGGAGAGAGAGAGGGGGAGGGGGGGGAGAAGGAGGCGGTCGGCAAAAATCAAACGAGACCCAATTATAGGAATCACAACGAGTCAGTGAGCAGAGGGAACTCTCCTACCTGGAAAACACCGAGGCATGTGCGTGCACACTCTCCGACGCACACTCTCAAACCAATGTGCACAGGTGCTATATAACTGCACACACACATTTGTTTTTTTACACACACACGTATACACACAAGGGAGCAACAACACTTGCACACAAACACACACTTCTTCCCAAAACCTAGTGTGGATCCTGATAATTAGCCTGGCCAGGCCGGTGTGAAATTACTGTTCTCATCTGCTAATGGATGAGAAGACCTGAAGCGAATACACACACACACACACACACACACACACACACACACACACACACACACACACACACACACACACACACACACACACACACACACACACACACACACACACACACACACACACACACACACACACACACACACACACACACACACAAGCACACAAGCACACAAGCAGGCTTCTTCTTTTAAAATAATAACAGAGGGAAAGACTAAAAGAGCAAAAGAAAGACAAACAAAAATTGGGTTGTTTGCAATAAAGTCTGGATATTTACTGATTATTGACCCGTCTGGCTGCTGTGTGAGCATCTGCACTGTGACAACTCATATGTCGTGAAGGCCACCGATGAGGAAGAGGAACTATTAGTAGCACTGCTCGTCCATTAAAAAGACCACAGAGAGAAGGAGGGACAGCGAGACAAGATGGAGAGAACAGGAGGACGAGAGAGAAACACACAGAAACACAAAGGACACGGAGGAAAAGAAAGAAAATATGGTTTGAAAAAAAAAGAGATGGAGACAAAAAGAGAAAGTGAGTGAGAAGACTGGGAGGGAGAGGAAGAGAGAAAACTGAACCTGTGACCTTAGATGAAAGAACCAGTCACTGTGGGCTACAATTAGGGATGGCAGGAGGGAGAGCATAGGTCAAGAGAACAGGGCTCCACACACACACACGCGCACACACACACACACACACACACACACGCGCTACAGTCATATTGCTGTCAGACTGTTTAGCTGTTCATGTGTTTTTATTCATGCATAATACATTGTAGAGACCTACAACTGTCACCAGTTGTTCTTTTAAATTGATCACATTTAACGATAGATCATCAATATTAAAATAAAGACGTGATGTTTTTCCTGTAAATGTAAAGATGTCACAGGAGATAACAGTAGAATTATCATCCTAACACTTCTCTGTAATCTGAATATATTGAACCTTTCTTTGATCGTTTTCAAAGTTGAAACACAACTGTTAAGTGTAATTATTTCCTCAGGTTTGGAAATGAAGAACAAGGATAAATCAGAGGTTTACATTACGAGATCAAAGCTATGGAGGAAGGTGTGAGGGAGCTGTTTGCACAGGTGCATGATGGGAGAGAGGGTTTATTGTCCACTTGGTGACAGAATTACTTCTTATAAAGAAATGTAGAAATAGAACAGGAGTAGAATGGACATCTAACTGTATGACGTGGTGATCTTTCGATGTTTGTTCTGTCAGATAAAAATGAAAACTTCTACATGTTTTAATAAGAGTTTAGTTAACAGATCTCAGACTAACCGATTTGTCATTTGTGCTTTAAATGCTACACAATGCAGCCCCTCCTCTCCCTTACGCCCAAATCATTCTGTTGGCCCCACATTAGCCACTTCCCTGGAAGAATGATGCCTGCTTTAATTGAATTAAATTATACCTTATGCATGCTAAACCGCAAAGCACCTACTTAGACGGATGGAGAGTTAAATGGGAAAGGCTTGGGCCTCTACAGCTGATAACACGGACACACACACACACACACGCACACACACACACACACACACACACACACACAGACACACACACACACACAGGCTAATCAAAACAAGACATCAAGTAATCTAATCTGAATCACTAACAATTATCAGCACATTGGCCTCAAGGCCAGTCGTATTCCTTTGATCAATGTTTTCTATTAAAAAAAGTGTAAACAATTCAATATCTTCCTCTCGCCCCCTTCCTTTATGTGTGTGTGTGTGTGTGTGTGTGTGTGTGGGTGGTGGGGGGGGGGGGGGGTTGTTAACCAATTGTCCTTGGAAATGAGTAAGGAAATCAGGAGGAGAGAGGGGGGGAGCGACGGGTTTGTCTGGATACTTTAAGGAGCTAATCTAAGTGAAGTCGGCCATCTTGCCGCACAACAAGGGACAGAAGAGGACCTTTCTTTTTTTTTTTTTGTCGCCAAGGAAATATAACTGCAGCTTTGAAATACTCTTTTAATTTGCCTTCTTTCTCTGAAGACGTTTTAACACCACCAGTCCTTCGAGGTTCCTCATTTATTTTCCTCGAAGATTATGTGGAAACGGTTATTCCCGCGGCCGGACACCAACGCACACAAACAACACACTCATGTACGCAAGCACACACACACACACGTACGCAAGCACACACACACACACACACACACACACACACACACACACACACACACACACACACACACACACACACACACACACACACACACACACACACACACACACACACACACACACACAGTAAAAAGCATCTAATTCAAGGGCATATATCTCTTTCAGGATTCAGGCAGCAGAATGCGGCTGCTGCCTTTCAGATATTTCATTACCAAAGAGTATTTATTTCATTTTCACCCTCAAATTCGTTGTCGTCACAATTCTCACAAGACCCCCGTCCCTTTCTCTGGAACATTCGGAAACGTCACCGAGGACTTGACAACAGTGCTTTCCCAGGGTAAGTCCTGGTCCATCTGTGTGCCCCCCCCCCCCTCCCCCTCCTCCTACTCCCAGTATATTATGTTCAGTGGACCGTGCTCGGTTCAGAGCTGCAATTTCACTCATGTCTTCTCTAGTCTAGTTTGCTTCGGAACAGCAATTCCCGGGCACCCTTTTTTCTTACCGTGAATGTACTTTTGCTGACAGGTGTGTGTGTGTGTGTGTGTGTGTGTTCAACATTTACTCAGTGTTCGGGGGAAATTGAGGGGGCAGCAAATTTAGTCGGGATGTCGTAAAAAATGGTGCAGAGTCAAGACGACTAAAACTGAAAGAGAGAGAAATGTTTAAAGAGAGAAGAAGGGAGTCCATCCATATTTCTTACCGACATGTTCAGGTTGTGACGTTCAGCACCCATAAGAGAGTCTGAGCAGGAAGTTAATAAGGAAAGAAACAGTCTCGACTCCTTCTAAAGTGTTCAACAAAGTGGACTGCCAGAGGATGAGACGGGGCTTTTCCAGCGCATTGCAAGTGTAGCGAGCAGCGAATAGCGAGCCGTGGAAGTGACAAGGAGGGTAGCTGAAGAGGCTGCTGGTCACTCTATTAGCTGCTGCTGCTGCTGCTCCTGCTGCACACTGAGGCGACGCTGCACGGCACCGCAGTGCACACGGAGCAAAGAGGCAGACAACTCAAACTCAGGACGGCCTTCACTTAAGCTTCCTTTATACTCAGAGTATGTACGGAGGCCTGTGAGGAATCAAAAAGACTACGAGTGAAGCCACATATGAACACGGACTGTAGGTGTAACCGGCAAAAAGCCATAAACCAACCTCCAGTATGATGAGTGTTATGGCCATAACTTTTGGACACTTCCTGCAGCCATGTGCTCTCAATCGCCTCCAAAACACAACAGCAGGTTTAAGTAAAAATCAAATAGATTTATTATCCAAGAAGCATAAAAACAGTTCCAAACCGAATCACACTACTAATAACAAAACAAACCTATATATAAAATGAAATGTGAGATCTTCTGCTGGCCACCGAGGAGGCAGACCAGCCTCCTGGGTGGCTCGGATTGGAAACCTCACATTTCATTTTAAAGCCATAAACCAACCTCCAGTATGATGAGGAGGGATTGTAATTATCTGTAAACTCATATTAATGGACTACTTTACTGCCTTTATACAAGCCCTGTAAAGAAGTAAAGTAGTAAATGAGAGGAAGTATCAGAGTAAGGATTGGCAACGGTTTTCAGTCACACACACACACACACACACACACACACACACACGACTTACATCACAGACGCCCGTGGCCCTGTTTGGTGCCGTGGCGGCTGAGTTGGGGACGCTCTTGTTGCCGGCCTTCATCGCAGCATCTCTGCGGGCCTGTTCCAGGAGGAGGCGGGCTCTCTCCTTCAGCTCCTCCTGACGAGACAGCACCTTCTGTGTGCAACAAAACACACAGAGCTCTTATAACACGGCGTTCTTTTGTGAGAATAGAGTAATGGGAGACTCTCACATATTATTTGACTCTTCAAATATGGGAATATGAGTATTTCTAATTCATCTTTACCCACCGGGGTCTTGTTTTTGTGCGATTAATTTGCACGTTAATGTATTTTTGTGCTGTTTTTGTCATGAATACTTTCACACAGAACATGAAATATTATGCGGCAAAAGAGCAGCATACTTTAGTCACCAATCACAAGTTAAGTTGCACTTATATCTATGAAACGCTGAACGTAGTCCAAACCAAGACTTTTATTACTCCCAGATCCACTCCTGCTGTTCTTACCTTTCACAATAAAAGCCCTACACATAATACACTGGCAGTGTTTTTAGCATTTTTGTGTCATTTATACATCACTTAAAATGTGTACTCACCTTCTCAGCAGGGGGGCTTGATACAGGGGCAGGTGTCGGCTCCTTTGAAAGACAAAATACCACATTAACTACAGGTGTGTGAGAAAAAATACCAAGTTACTGGTTCTATATTAATAATATATGTCTGGACTGGTTTCCATTCATCTATGATTCTTAAAGAAATGTACGAACTTGTGTAATTTAGTCAATAAGTGACATAAATGATCAATGTTTGACCTAGAGTAGCATGTTTTCTTATTTCCTGTTTGTACCGTGAGCAGGTGGGGGTAGAAAAGACAAGTGGATCTAAATGTAGGAGTCGGGTACACGTCCCCCATGATGAACAGGACTTTATGGGGCCAGCCTACAGCTCCTGACTGGGTCCAGTGGTGTGGAGAGCATGACGGCTTTGACAAGAAAGCAAAAACACACCTGGCTTAGAATTTTATCTGCCAGGTAATCCCGGCTGTATAATAACGGGGGAGCGAAGAGGGCGAGCGGAGCGTCTACATCTGGTTCAGACGGAGCAGCGTTACAACACAGTGTTTATCCTTTCAACAAGTCAAATCTGGCCCGGGCGCAGGCGAGGAAGCATCCCGCTAACTTGATAACAGCAGATCAAAACGGGGTGTCATAACTGTCATAAACCCCCCCCCCGTGACCTTTCGACTTGTAAACAGGAAGCGGTAATCTGGGGTTAACCGACACAGGCGGCAATGGCAATGTATTCAACGTGTGTGTGTGTGTGTGTGTGTGTGACTGAGATGAGGTGTGCTCCGCGCAAAGCGTCGCCACGCCTGAGCGGTCGCGGCACCAACTGCCATCAACTGAAGGGATGAGAAATATAATGAAAAATATAATGAAATGTCAAAAGCAGGGGGTTTCTCCTTCTGTAGTCGCCACGTGTTAAAGGGGCCCCGGCCTGCCACGCGTCTGGCTCTCGGCACAACGAGACAGGCGACGACAAACATCTAATGCAGAAACGGGAGAATTTTTTCGGTCATCTCTGCAACGGCATCGACGAGGTCGGGATTTTGAAGCTTAGCGAAAAGCGCCTGGGAGGAAATGAGTGTTCACCGATTCTCTCTGTCTTATGACGGATGCAGCAGTGGAAGTTTCAATGAAAAAAACAAAACATGAAGGATCCATTTAGAGGGCCGGTGCAGGTAGACGCCGTCAGAATGTTAATACCCGACTTAAGTAGCGAGACGTGAATTAGTGTACGTCACACAGAAGGATCCAGAGGTTGTTTGAGGTTCAGGATGTATAATTAGCTGTGAGATAGTTTAATCTATCGCTTACTGACCCTTGAAGGACGGGTGTAACTATATTCACAAATATTCCCGTTTCTACATCTTTGCTTCTCTTGTATTAAAACAGAGGGATTAATCAAATTATTTCAAAAAGAAATAAGAAATAAAATGGAAAGCATGTAAAAAAAAAAGTGATGTTAGCTCTTACAAAACCAAAGTACAAAGGGAAATAAACAAATACATTCTTTCTTCACTCTCCTCTTGTTGTATTTAAATGTTCAGTGAGTTCCTTCTCTGGGTGTTTACCTGTTTGGGAGGCGTGGCTGTGTGGTTGACTGGAGGGGAGCTGGTTTCTGAGGCGGGCTCAGACTCCGAGTGACGCAGGCTGGCCCTCTTCTTCTTGATGAGGTCTGCATCCCTGTTGTAGGAGAAGCCCAGTTTCTGGTGGGGCGGTGAGGCCCCGCTCCTGGTGGGGGACCCCGGGTCTGTACTTCCCTCCCTTCGTTCCTCTCCCACCTCATCCTTCCGCTGCCTCTCCTTCTCCATCTCTCTCTCCACTCTCTGCGGCAGCTCGCTGAGGTCCAGAGTGTTGGCTTTGTGAAGATTCGCCCGGTCCTCGGAGCTCGACGTCGGCGTCTTGTGGGTCGAGTCCGTCGTCGTGGCGGGTAACGGCGTGCGTGGCGATGGGACAGGAGGGGAGGACTGCGAAGGCCCCGCCGCCGCCGAGCTGACCGCTCCCACTTCTCCGGCCTTCCGACCCGGCTCCGCCGCCCCGTCCTCGGCGGCTTCGGTGCCGTTAGATTCGGCGTTGACCCCGCCGGCGGATTCGTCGGCCTCAGAGTTCACCTGGCGGTGCTGCACGTCGTTGAGCTCGGCGTAGAACTTGTCCTGGCCGATGGAGGCGTTCGTGTCTGTTTCGAAGTCGCCCACCTTGTAGGTGCTGCGGCTGCTGTTGGCCTCGATCTGCACCACGTTGAGCTCCTCACCGGAGAAGTGGGCCCGGATCTGGTACAGGTAGGTCATCACCGTCAGCTTGTCGGGAATAGCCAGCAGCACCATGTCCGACGGCTCCAGGAGACGGGAGATGCCGAGGCTCGCAAAGCCGTCATATGCCTGAAAAAAAAAGACAAACTTTCAATTACAGATTCAAACTGGTTTGAAAAATGGACGGAGTATGGTTTCTTTATTCAAACCTGGGTTGTATTTGGTGCATTGCATGCATGATCCATGTGTGCCTGTGTGTTTGTGAGTGAGAGACACCTTTGGCATGACTGCTGACAGGTCATGTCAGGGATGGTTGTCCCCGATAAGAGACACAGATACCCCAAGACAGAGCGCTTAATCCCAAAGTGTGTGTGTGTGTGTGTCCCCTTATCGCTTCCCTACATCAACCTGCCCACGCTCTCCGTCACGCGTGTAATTGGTCTGATTAGAGTCTGATGAGAAAATACAGGTTTGATTATCAAGCGACACACGAAAACCCCAATCCCCCATCACCAGATAGACTGAGACAGAGAGAGAGGGGATGAAAACCATTATCGCAGCCAATGACAGGTAAATAAATAGATTAACAACACACACACACACACACACACACACACACACACACACACACACACACACACACACACACACACACACACACACACACACACACACACACACACACACACACACACACACACACACACACACACACACACACACACACACACACACACACACACTCTGTCCCAGGTATCACAGCTTGTATCTGGGCTGCTTGATAGTGTTGATCTAATTCAGACCTGTTGCGGCGCTCGTTTGTTTCACTGCCTCCGTAGATCTTCGCAGGTCTATCAGTCTCTCTTCCAAACCCTCCTCCGAGTGTCTTTAACCGTTATTTACCCCGGGGATCGTTTTGAAGAGCCTTGCTGACTCCTATTCAGCTCTTGTCCACATTTTCCTTCCTTTTATCTATCTAGAAAAATGATTGAGTGCGTATGATTTCTTTCATTAAGTCCCTGATTTGCTTTCATCCAGTAGATCTGTGAGCTTCTTCTACGACTACCGTCTCTAAGTGAGCAACTTCAACTCTTCTTCTACAACTTCTACAAAAGATATTGACTGTGTGCCCCATGTTCTTATTAGATTATCATTATTTTATAACACAATACATAAATATTAGTCACTTGAAGTGGCTTAATGTTGTTAATCTTGTTATCATATAGTGAATATCTACTGTCTTGTGACTGTGTTCTTATATAATTTGGCTGGTATTGCGATATTGATTTTACCAGATCAACCTCCTACGATTTGGATATTAGTCCATTAATTAAGCACGGAGCTATCAACAGGTGGTCCCACGTAGAACTATGAGGTGAACTTCTTGTGTCAAGTATAATTATATATTACATACGCGTTACTGATCACTACGGAGTGTTTATTATGTGGAAAGTGATTTTGGACACAGCTGAGAATGAAGTGAATCAGTATTCGTTTCTAACTGGTGACAAAAGAACAAAAGGAGAGAAAAGGAGAATAAAAAGGTGGTTTAACGGAGAGAAGTTTCTCAATTTACAATCAATTATGACGTCTTTTGTTGGGGGTGGGGTGGGGGGGGGGGGGGTTTCACTCTCACCTCCTTTTGTACCCGTTCTATTGATGGAGAAGTATGTGTTTGTGCTCGCAGAGACAAGGCAGGAAGAAAGAACCGACGGCGGGAGAAAAGAAAAGGGAGAACAGAGAGGAGTTTGCCTTTACAACGAGCCTGTTTAAAGTTCCTACCTCACTTCGTCCCCCTGGCAGAAAGGGAGATAAAAGAAAAGAGATAAAAGAAAAGAGATAAAAGAAAGAGAAAGAATATGGGGGAATAAGAGGGCCTGATTGGGTTTCTAACACGTATTCAGAGGAGTAAAGTGTGCTCACATTGTTCAGTGGAGGCCGTGAAAGAGAGCGACAACTCTGCTGCTCAATAGGGAGGGAGGGAGGGAGAGGGGGAGGGGGAGAGAGAGAGAGAGAGAGAGAGAGAGAGAGAGAGAGAGAGAGAGAGAGAGAGAGAGAGAGAGAAATGAGAGAGGGCAAGAGAGAGGAGAGAGAGAAAAGAGAGAGAGAGAGAGAGAAGAGAGAGGGAGAGAACGTGAGAGCCGTACGAGGGAGGGAGGGAGGCTCTCGAGCTGGGTTTTGTTTCAGGGTCGATGTTGGTCTTGACATGCGCTTCAGTGTTTTTGACCTCAGTGTCATGATTTATTCTTTCTGCGTCTTCTGTTGCAGCTTGATGAGCTGATCACGTCACACAGACACCGATACTGAGAGAAGACCTGCTGTCTTTAAGGGATGTTTTTGTTTTTTTGGTGGTAGGAGACAGAACTGACTGCAGTTAAATCACAAGTAAATATTCTATGTTGTTGTTGTTATTGCAGCGGGTTGGTCTGTCTCAATACTTTAAAAACAACAATAAAGGAGCTTTATGACACAGATTAACAAGATATATCAGGCTGACCACACAGACAGCACATGTCACATCACCGCCGTCTTTTTGTTGGATTTGATGACAAAAAGAAAACTTAAAATATTACCAGAATCAAAACATATATGTTGTATCTATTGGCATCAGGCAGAACACAACGGGTATACAAGATTTTTATAAGATCACAAAAATATTAAAAATGTACATTTTATGCCATCTAAAATAGTTGAAAACCAGGATATATGACGGCTGAGCCATAATTAGATATGATATTGTTTATGGCGTCTTATCATACTTTTTGTAAGGTTTTGCTTGCAGCCAATCACAGCAGGCGTTCTTTGATCTAATGCGGCGTGTGATTGGTCCTCTACCACAGCAGCTACAGCCCCATGCAGTGTGAGGTAACTACTGTAAACACCTGTTGCATCTGATAGAAAACAACTGAACATGATGGGGATCAAATGAATGTACTGGTATCAGTATCACTTTAAGGGTCACGTAGTCATGATGTATTATAATAAATGATCATTATTTATCTATATCAACCCTCTAAACTGCTTGATTGATCGTGTCTATTTTTTCAACACAGACTGATTAGAGCAATATGAATATCATGTATTCTGTTTTCTCACTTCTCGTCATCCGGCTGACAAAGCTTTTGGTTCGGACTAAATGTCACCGATGTCTTCGCCCGCTCCGCCATAGAGCACGCTGTCCCCCCCCCCCCCCCCCCCCCCCCATCCCCCTCGCTCTCAGTGACTGACAGCTATCTATCGCTGTCAATCATCAACGCTGCCCCACCCCCTCCTCTCTCGGTTGTGCTCAGGGAGCTTTAGCCCGCTGCTTGGTGCTACGCTATCAGATGCCATGACAAATGACTTCTCCTTGGCCTCATCACACACACACACACACACACACACACACACACACACACACACACACACACACACACACACACACACACACACACACACACACACACACACACACACACACACACACACACACACACACACACACACACACACACACACACTCCTCAAACAACCAGATGAACATGTGGACAAACACAAACACACACACACACACACACACACACTGATAATGGATAATTTCAAAGGTTGTAAGTGTTCTGAATATTCACTTCTCTCTCTCTCTCTCCCCCCCCCCATATTGATTGTCCTTATCTGTCATAATTCAGCACAGTCTGGGCTCATTGCAATCACTCCTCACAGATAGACTGTGAAAGGAGGGGGGGGGGGGGGGGGCACGTCTGTCAACTGGCCATGAAGAGCAAGAGATAGTTGTCATTTCCATTTCTATCCGATTCAATAAATTCTATACATTCTAATAACTCCTCATGAAGCATCTCTACGCAGCATCTTGACTGTGAAAGAAGTCTCTTTTCATCGCCCCTCGTTCACACATGGATGTCTTTCTCTCGCTCTGTGGGATCATCAACCTGCCACACTATGGAGTGGTTTCTCTTTTACGAGCACCCTTTCCTTCTCTTGTTCCTACACCTGCAGGGTGCAGCGTGACGCCACTTTTACTCCTCTTTCATTTGCGTTGACAAATCACAGCCACCTACAACACAGGGTGTAATTCGTGCACAATTACTGCATGTGGCATGTTCTGGAAACGCACCAACAACATCCGCAGTGTCAAAGCCCAACAGACATCGCAGCTCACATGCAGAGAAAATCTGTTTACATGCAGATTTATTTTATTTCTTTTGTCACTGTAGAAATGACAGAAAAGTGTCGCTGTCACAACCTGGGAGAACGCAACGCTCCTCAAGCACAAAGAATCAGCCACCTCACTGGTTGCTGACTTCACGAACCTGCTGACTACGACACACTCTGACTGTGAGCAAATTAAGGAAAAACAGTCGAAAAAGGGGAACCCTGATTGGCCGATACGCTTTATTCATTAAACATTCAAGTCAAATGTTTCTTCTCTTTAAGGTGATGGTTATGGTTTGTTTTTGTAATGCAATAAACATATTTAAGAGTGTGTAAATTAAGTAAAAAGACGCATTGATGAAATAAAACTTTTAGAGACATTTTCCAAATCGTTGGATAAAGGAAAAGAAAGAAATCTGCACAATTAAACTTGTGCACGTTTAACAGGAACAACACATTTACGAGCTCTGACTTTGTTTGGCATACTCCCAACGCTGCTACATGAGCACCGGAGGAAGCTGATATCTACCTCCGGTACGTCTCCCAGCCTGCTCGGCCAAACGTACACCAGCAGCTGGTGTAGATCTTTACAGAGTCGCTGCAGCTATTCACCAGCTATCGCCTTCTATACGGCATATTCCCATATTACTTATATCTGGCCAATTTCTTCAGGGCTACTTGAGCACCTGGAGGGTGAGGGGCAGTTAGCAGATATGGGATTGGGTCTCTCGCTCTCCCTCCACTGTGGTTATTGTCAACAGGGTAGCATTCATGCCTAACAGGGCCACCAGAGGTTATCGCAGAGCCAGAGTGTGTGTGAGGAGAGGAAATCAAGCTGCGGGGACCCGACGCATATCGTTCTGTGTAGGGCCTCGGGGGCCAAAGAGGGGACAGGGCGTCTGTGTGTGTGTGAGTGTGTAGTAAAGGTGTGCATTTGTGCGTTTCGGGAAAAAGTAAATGTGTTTGTGAAGAGCCAGAGGGACCGAGGAGGGGGGGTCATGTGTGCAGATATGATGACATAGGGCGAATGTGTGAATGTGTGATTCACTTGAGCGTTAGGAGTGAGCGCATTTATGTTAGTTGGGAGAGGACATGGATTACAGTTTACACACACACAAACTAAACTAATCAACACAAGATAAATATGCTATTATTATATACACATTGCATCTACACACACACACACACACAGCAGAGGTAGGTCAGTAAGCTCCCAACTGGCAGCGAGAGCTACAAGATTAGCATCTCACCTCTGCCAGGTGACTACTGTCATTATAACGTTCCGTCTGCCGTCATGTGTGTTTCCACCCTCAAAAAAAACCACCACACACACACACACACACACACACACACACACACACACACACACACACACACACACACACACACACACACACACACACACACACACACACACACACACACACACACAATCCAGGGATTAATGGCAGATCTGTAAATAAAAGGGCCGAATGGAGATGTGGATGGGAGGGAGCTAAGTGGTGTGAAGGGCCCAGCGGTGGCTGCCTCTTACCTTTTTGTTGTTTTCTTTAATATCCTGAGGATTGAGCGACTTGTAGTCTCTGGAAAGAAACAGTGGGGAGGGTCGGCAGAGGAGGCAGGGAGGCGGAGAGAGAGAGAGAGAGAGAGAGAGAGAGAGAGAGAGAGAGAGAGAGAGAGATAGCGGGGGAAAGAGGTGCGTTTAAATATGCGTCACATGTAATGGCATTAGAACTGTAACATGCAATTTCATAGCAGTGCAATCAACAGAACTAATAGAGTGGAAAATATGTAAAAATAACACACCGGAGTGCAAAGGCGCACACACACACACACACACACACACACACACAGTGCAGTTCTGATAAATTATCTTCATCTCTTCTCTCTTGATGGGGCTGCAGGTTTTTTCCATATGTAGTACTTTTGAGTGGTAAGTACACACATTAAATACTAAACATTTAAAGGAATCGCACACGCACACACACACACACACACACACACACACACACACACTGAATACTTCACAAAGAATTATAACCGCACACCCAGAAGAGATAAGTGGTGGCGTCAAACACGCAACAAATAAGTAAATGACAGATTGGATCGTGTGTGTTTAAGTGCGTACACATCTGTCTGAATCAAACACAGCGACAGGGATGATGGATAAGAGGACACAGCATGATGACAGGTTAGTGAGCAAATATGACCGATCCGACACCAGTGCGTTAAAAACAAAAATGTGAAATAGATCAGGATTTCCTCTCTAATATCTATTTCACTTTGCTGTGAAAACGTCTCCTTCAAACATGTATTCAACTTTCAACGCCAAAAACTAAATTCTTCAAGACTACATTTAAAAAACATCATGACAGCTTTACAATTTACCTTCTTTCAGTGCTCATTTTAACTGAATAGAGCTTGAACGCATCATAATATAACTCAATGTAACCTCCACTAACGTTAGCCTTTAGCTCCGTTATTCAGCCAAGGACTGTGCTGCCCACCGGCTGCTAACGGCTAACAGCTAACGGCTAACGTTAACTAGCTCTCCTCCTGACGATTTTAACACAGATTTGTCGTTCACAATGAAGCATTATCAGGGAAAAAAATATCATGCACAAGAGTGTTTAACCACAGGTGTGTAGGACTAGTTTGCACATGTGCAGTAGCGATCGGTCAGGATGTACAGAAGATGTTTTTGTTCCTGTGTAGCTTAAATGAGTTTATGACACTCACTGGTCCTAACCCCAGCCCCTCATGCTGTGTGAGTGTTTGAGTGTTTTCTTACATTGTGTCCGGTCTGAAGTGGTGCAGCAGGGCGCAGAAGGCCAGTCCGTTCCTCCAGGAGGTGGTGAAGTTGGTGATCTTTACCCCGCGGTAGTTCTTGGTGACCTCGCGGCACCAGACCAGCAGAGACTGGCTGGCGTTGGGCTTTCCTCCCAGAACCGGGCTCGGTATGGGGCTGGGCTGCAGGCGGAGGAGGGATGGGGGACATAGAGGGGGAAGAATGTTTAGAATTGAATCTTATGGAATATTTCACCTTCACGGTCTGAGTTGCATCGATGCGACATGTTGATGTCCGATTGATAAATAAGAGCTGCTCTTTCGGGTCACACAAAGGACAATAAACATGAATAATAATGTGCAATATAACACATAATAAATTACTTTAATGTGTTTTTCTATTGGTATTAGAGAAAAACACACCTGTTCTCCAAAACCCTTATTACTTTGCACAAAAGACTGTCCACATTGCCAACCTCCCCCTTTTTCTCCACGTCTGAGCTCCTTTGATTATTTAATAAAATGTTTTACTTAACAAACCTCCACCCTTCCAATTAGCTAGCTATGCACGCACACGCACACACACACACACACACACACACACACACACACACACACACACACACACCCAGTAATGAAGGGTCCTGCACAAAGCAGCGTATGACCGTGGATAATGTAAACATCTTATTAATTAGCCCCGCCTTTGAAGTCTTATCTGTGTTCGAAAGCTTTTCGCCATTAGGAGCGTCTCCTCTCCCAGACTCCAAATCCCACAAATCCTCGGTGGCGTGGAGACACCGGTCCTCCCGACTGACGTCCAGCAGAACCAACGCTATTCTGATTATTCAGCCGGCTGTTCTCTAATCTGTGTCGTGGAGCGACAGATACGGGCTAATGCTCTCAGATCAGTTGGGAGAGAAATGGCAAAAAATAAAAAAAGAATGTCACCGAGATGTGATTAAATTCATTAGAGGCCAGTGATCAAAACAACACTGTGAAATACGTTCAAATATTTCTATTATATGCAAGACAATGACATCAACATGCGACTTAATTTGGATTGCATGACAGTGCGTTTAAGGCTTTGATGTCGATAATATGATGTTTTAAATACACATTTAGGAAAATATACAGAGCGGTTTGGTTGAATTGCATTTAAGACACAATCCCTGAAGGATATTTAAGACGTTTTTAATGCTTTCTGTTTGGTGAATATGGCTGATTATGTACTTTCTTGAACAATATTAACTCAGATGACAACAGCCCGGTGACGTTTGATCTCAAAGCACCAGAAGTCAAACCTTGACTTAACCTTTTAGCAGTGAGAAGTGAATGAAGAGCTGATATTGAGCACCATAACGAGTTAAACCCCGTCGTTAAAAGACACTGAAGGCCCGGAGAAAACACACAGCTCACTACGATGTGACTTCCTGAGTCTGTCATGGCCGACCAACCCCCTCTGTTGGCGGCTTCCTGCTACTGCAAGAACAGGAAAGAGAGAGAGAAGTGATGGGAGGACAGACTTTGTCATTAGTGACGGTGTCTTGAAGCCTTTTGCAGAAGGTTATTCAGAGACGTAGGAAAGAAAAAAGTGACTGTTTGATTTAGGAAGTAAAAAGTTAAGGAATTGATTGGTTTGATGACATCACTACGAGAGAGAGAGAGAGAGATATGCTTCAGCTTAATGCCACCACACTTAAACCTAATTTTAAGATTGTCTGAACTAAATATTTAACACCGACTCTGTGTGCTTTCAAGCCCCTGACAAGACATGTGGCTGTACTTGCTGTCGACAGATTTTTAAGACACAAAAAAAAAAAAATTGGTTTGTAATGTAAACAGGCAAAAAAACACAAAAAAGAGTGAAGCAATGTGAGAGAAGTGTTTAAGGCACCTGGATGTCTCTTGCTCTTCTATTGTTACAGTTTAACCTGTGACCACGAAAAACCCGGAGCACTCTGAGATGCCACAAGGGCCAAATCAGATGAAAGAGACCCGGAGGCCATCTCTAATAGCAAACTCCTAACCTTTGTACCAGTGTGTGCGTGTGTGTGTGTGTGTGCGTGCGTGCGAGCGTGTGAGTCAGTCTCTGTACAGGGAGACGGTAGCGTGAGCCTGAGGGGCGGACACTTGACATTTCCGGCTCATCTGTTAAAAGTGGGCCTTAACCTTTTCCCCACAGCTTCTCCAGACACGTTTTAGGCGGCCTCGACAATGCCTGCGTGCCACTCAGACAAACCCAAGATAGGAAGTCAGAAAGTCGATACCGATTATAACGCGGGCGCACTTACTGTACGGGGATGAGGAGAGGAATTGCTCATCAGTTAACGTTAATATACGAGCGACTAATCTCACGTAATATGTTCAGAATAAGAGATAATTTACGTCCACAAGAATGTCATCCTGTTGGTAAAAGCAGAGGACAACTGGAGGAACAAGTTTAGTTCAGACTGCCAACATTTGTGTGTGTGTGTCAGTAAAACTGTGTGTGTGTGTGTGTAGAGTTTCAGAGTGGAGTGGTCTTCCTCCAGGCCTTCCCCCCTTTCTGCTTTTTTCAAGTGACGGTTGAAAGTAGCCGTCTAATTTGAGCGCTCTAATTACCTGGGATTAGAGACCAGGTGCTATTAAAGCAATTAGACACACACACACACTCCAGTGCCGGAGACCCTGCACCCAAGCCAGCGGAAAAACACACACACACACACACACACACACGCACACACAAATACACACCTGTGTAACACAGCCAGTGGAGGAAAAAACAACAGCACATTAGCCAGTGGGATACACTCTAATACACACGCACCTATCGACACAGAAAATAAACAAACACACACACACCACCGTGAGCACACACTGCTACGAAAAGGTGAAGTGTTATTTACTCAACTTTGGGCGCTTTTAAAACATTTGTTTAACCCGTGTGTCATCTCAAAGACGAGTCCTTCCTTCCGACCTGACAAACCGGTTTTATTAGAACGAGACAAGCAGTGACCTCGACGTTCATCACAACACAAACCGATGTCATTGTCCCCAATGCGACAGCTGTTCCATTACGCTCTTTTACAGATAAAAGGTTCAAATGTTGAACAAATACCGAATCTTCTTCAACAGGAACTGGCTGCAATTTCCTTCAGACACAAACACAGGAGGAGTGAAATGTTCATGAGGAACAGAAATGCACCCCGACTTATCAAACTGTTTGCTGTCTTGCCTGAAGGAAGGTGTGCACATGTGTGTGTGTCTTTTATCTGTCTGTGTGAATGTCACCAGGATGTGTGTGTGTGTGTGTGTGCAACACTGACACATCCATGTAGCCAGCTCGGCTCGAGGGTAGGATTAGCGGAGCGCATCGCCTCGGCCCACAAACATTCCGTATTAAAAAATGAAAAGGCAACCTTCATTACTATCAGTGGCACATAACCTCCTCCTCTGCTGCTATTATACACAGCCCTAACAGCCTGGGCGGACAAATACAAGCCACTGACAAGAGATTCCATTATTCCTGATGCCTCGGTGTCAACAACATACATCCGACGGGGCAAAGAAAGAAAAAAAAAAATGGAAGGACGGAGGGGGGGAAGGAAAGGATGTGAAAGAGAGAAAGAAGGAGGGTTAAGCTCACTACAATGCCTGAATGACAAGATAGGAGGAAACCTGGGAATGGAAGCAGCCCGGTTCTGTTGTCAGGAGGGTTTCTGGTGTCAGCAATGTGGTTTTTTAGGAGGGTTGGGAATGAGATCTGGAATCGAGGGATGAACCATGATATGGAAAATTTGAAAATTGTCAAAGGTCGAGCTTCGGTGTTGAGCAAGAGAACAATTCTGAAGCGAGGTTGGAGAATGTTCCCTTTAGATTTGGGGAGTTTGCCGATATCTACTGTTACTGTACGAGGGCAGAAGATATATAAAATACCTTTTAGAGCAACTCACTGTGAGTAAAAGTACCACATAACAGTAGATCTCTCTAGCAACATCACACATGGTGTAAAATCCTGCAGCATATGTGCATTACAGTACTAACTAAATACTAGATGCTTTATGACGTGAAACTTGTTTATTTAGATTCTCAATTACAAAATAAAGTGATTCATGGAATTAAATGAGTTCATGGCTTCCCCCTGTTAGTAGTTTAGAAGACCCATCGGTCGTTTTGGTCTTTTCTTAGTAAATTGGTCTTATTATTGGTGATTTTTTCATGCTGAAGAAACAAACACATCTCTGGTAAACACAAGAGTTAAAGTGGTGCTTTTGTGTAAGTCTATGTGGAGAATCTTTTTAAGATCTGAATCAAATAATCGATTAAGGGACAACATTGTATGAGTGTTAGTTGACTAAGAATGTCTTTGGTCAAGGACAGCCGTAAATAACTTTTTATTAAATTAATTTTCTTCAATGCATATAACTCGTCAGTGCTGCCTCGTCTTTGTCTGCAGTAAGCGGAAGAGTTAACAGTTTTTTGACAGCAGTGAAAATGCTTTTAAAAAGCTAAATGCCAACAAATATGGATTGAAGCAGAACATTTCATTAGATACAAATATGTTGTGAATTTGAATAATTATATCACATTCCATCACATTTTTTTCAACCATTTCTGACTTCTGGACTGAACGCTCTGCAGTGATTAGAAATGTTTGGACACAATCCTACGTCGTCACCACTGGACTCTACTTCTACAACGAGTATAACACTTTGAAACACTACGGAGCCCGTTTGTAGAAGGTACCAACAACGTTATCTTCACTTCCTGTCTCTCCTCTCAGTGAAACGTGAGAGCGGAGGACATTAATGATTTTAGCAGCGATGCGTCGGCGCTCCACGTTCAAATGTTGATTTAGAATTTGTATGTCAATGTTATGAAACTACTCGGTACAGCACTACAATAACATATCAGACATAAATATTAATGTTTACCTAAAAGTTAAATATATACGGATACACCCTATTGTACTTTTGTATTATATACACCGGCTTTGTACAGTATACTGGTTTGTATGTGTGTATTTTTATGTATATTTGCACATTGTTGCTGCTTCTTTGTTTTGTATGTAAAGCTTGTGAACTGGTTTTGTGTGAAATGCTGCGATACAAATAAATGAGAACTGACTTGTCAAATAGGCCTGAATCTAAGCTGCTGTATATACTTAATATACTGAAATATTAACATGTATAATACTGTACATGTCCACCTACGTCATGTATGTAAAGCAACATCAGTCAGTCAATGTTAATCATGGAATATTTGCACTCTGTGGATAATTTAGAGAAACAGCTGTTCTTTGTTTATGTGTATGTTTGTATACTTTTTAGATTGACTCTTCTTTCACCGGCTGCTATGTTCTGGCTAAATGTTTAAACTTACTCTTGTTCAGCTGTGTTGTTTTTATATTTTTGTGTACGTGTGAGAGCAATAAAAAGTCAGATTCCTGGTTGGTGTACTAACACCTGGCCAATGAACAGACAAATGTAAACAAAAGTCACATCGCATTAAACACCACTAAGTGACTGAAGAGTGTGGAGGCCATTAAAAGGCTTTCAGACTCACGAAAAAGACACAAGTGAAACGCTTTAAGTGGCAGCTTTGTCTCTCCCTCTGGGGCAAAACGCTTCAATGGAAACTTAACTGGCCTCGACCCAATGACACAAACCCACGACTCTGTGTCCGCGTCTCTCCAATCTCACTTTCATGGCTTCAAAAGCAGTGTCACAGGGTGTCACATTTGAGGAGGTGTTGAATCTCATACTCTTTAAAACTTGTAATCCGCTCAAGGAGCCTACGGCAAAAAAAAAAAAAGTCCATAGACACACAGACACACACACACACACACACACACACACACACACACACACACACACACACACACACACACACACACACACACACACACACACACACACACACACACACACACACACACACACACACACACACACACACACACACACACACACAGTAGAAAGGCACACATACTGTACATGTACACACTAAATTGACGCATACAGTAAAAAAAAAAATGCCTCAAAAAAGACAGTAACACTGAGCCAGACACACACACAGACACACACACACACACACTTGAAGAACATTAATACCTGTTCACATTTAAGAGGATAAAGGTTGGTGCACTTAAGTGGCCTGTCCATCCTGCTACTGGAAGCTCTCGTCTGATTGGCTGGGCTCCAACTAACCAACACGCTCAATTACATCATTATTGCACCTTCAATCAAAACAAGCAATTTGTTTGAATCTGGGCTTTCTGCGTCTCGACCCCTTCGCATTAGAAGAAAACATAAGGAGAGAGAGAGACAGAGAGACAGAGAGAGAGAGAGAGAGACAGCGAGAGAGAAAGAGAGAGAGAGAGAAGAACGATCACCTTGCCGTCGTCTTACCCATGAAATTGTGCTTTGGATTTCAAACGTTGCCTGCATGAGAGCGGAGGGGAGGGAAGCAAAGTCCAATCAAAAGTTCAATTATGTAAATGGAGATGAGGAGTGGATGGAACAATAGGGAAAGAAGAAGGGGGGGACAAAAGGCAGGAACAGGAGAGGAGAGCAAATGTAGCGTGAAAAATAATACACATTAACATACAAAGGATATATCGCATTACTGCTGTAATCACAGCGAGGAGGGGCTCCTTCCAAAGAGAGCCGTGAGAGAAAGTCTGTGTGAGAGTGTGTGTGTGTGTTCAGTTAAGTCAGGCATCATTTTATGTGTGTGAACAGGTGTGAGCGATAACTCTTTCCACCTGAGAGCTCACACGGAGGTTGAACATATAGAAAACTTGCTGCTTTTTGATCGAGGCACTCAGCGGCTCTGCCTCACGATATTGTTTCCACAATTTATTAACAAATCTTTATGCCCTAAGTAGGAAAATATGAAAATAGAGTGATGGTGATGGTGATGGTGATGGTGATGGCGGGGGTTGGGTTGCTAGTGATTCGCTCAGAAGCAGATATGCTTCCCATCTCGCAGTGAACCTGCAGGCCAAGACAGAGGCCCTCTCGGCAGTTGGCTACTGAGATGTAAAATGCAAAAATCAGGAAAAAGCGGTTTCCTTTTCCAGGACCATTTCGCTTCCAAAGGCCTATTCTGCTCCAAAGGCATAACCATGCAAAGCAGAACAGGAAAGGAGAGACGAGGCTTTGAAATTGAAATAAAACCCCCCAAAATATTAAATAACAGAGTTCGGAGGAGGCAGCAGACAAAGGAGCAACTGTGCCAGCGTGCAGTGTGCCCACCCGCCCGCCTTGCACGCCTGACGTGTAACACGGGAGGCATAATGCGGTGTAAGCGCTGGCTTTAGCTTGTCATGGAAGCGGCGGCAGCATTACCCACACTCACGCCTCTGCAAATTAGCTTTGGCTGGGTGTGGGACTGGGAAGACACGCAGGGTGGGTAGGTTTGGGATTGAGTGTGTGTGTGTGTGTGTGTGTTAGGCTCCAGTTAGGTACAAAACAGGACTACTGATGGTACCGACTGTACGTCCACCTCCATCTCTTCCTTCCTATTGGTTACATCTTTTTCAAAAAATTTAATTTCAACGGTTCAGAGTGAGAGTTCAAAGCCTGTTTTTATGGCTCCACCATCAGTCAGAGGCTTCGTTGTGTCACACTTTATCGAACATGAATTCATGACATGCAAGACGTTTTTATGTACTTTCTTGGTTCATAACCTGCAGCCAACAGGTGACTGTCAGGTCACCTGTTGTGGTTATCAGCTTAAATCCACACTGAATCTCATGCGACTTCAATGCAGCATATTTGTGCACGATTTAGTTTAGAATTAGAAACAGAAAGCAATAATAGAAGAAACATAATTTTGGGCTTTCTGCACAAAATATCGGTAAAGAAGTATCAATCGATAAATAACGAGAAACTGCAGTACAGACATGTTTGAGGCAGTTTAACAACACTGTGTGGTCGTTACTGGAAGAGAGTGAACTAGTGAATCTGTGGTATGTTGTGATGTCACATATTATTAACCAATTAACTTCAAATCTTTAAAGGTTCCATATACAACATTCAGAGCACATGTGTCACCATGGAGCTGTGTGGGGGCAATAGATACGCTTTGAATTAAGCACCTTAAAGGTTCTTGTAAAACCCAGAGTCTTAAAGAATCCAGAACAAAAAAAAGAATCTAAAGGCCACTCATCTCTTCGCTCTTCCTCCTCCTCCTCTTCCTCAGGTAAATAACGAAGCTTTGAGAGAAGGAGGGTGGGGGGGGCTCTTATAAATCTATAACGTATTAATCTCCTTTAACTGCCATCTTCAACAAACAAATTAGTGGTGCAATGGATTCAGAGATCAGCTGGGCCGATAACGCCGCCATTTATCAATTAATCTAAGCCTGGGCAGGGAAAACTCATTAAGTAGGCCACTTTAGGAATTATGCTCTGCAGGTAAAGAGGCTGACTGAGCCCGTGTGTGTGTGCGTAAGGGGGTCTTGACACAGCAGTTGTGTAACCCCCCCCCCCCCCCCCCCCACTACAGACTGCCATTGTCCAGCGCAGCGTGGGCTCCAAAGTGATGAGAGGGGTGATAGCACAGCCAATTAAAATGAACATAATTACAAAGTCACCCCTTTGACTCCTGATCAGAATACACATGCATCAACACACACACACACTCTGAAGGAGGAAGGGTGTGGCGGAGGAGAATATGACAAGAGCATCCAGAGAGAGAGAGAGAGAGAGAGAGAGAGAGAGAGAGAGAGAGAGAGAGAGAGAGAGAGAGAGAGAGAGAGAGAGAGAGAGGAGGCATCAATAAAGAAAGTAAAGAGACAAAGAGAAGGACGTGTGAGTAACTGTGAGGCAGCAGTTTGTGAGGTTTCACTGATAGCCAGCTCATCAACATATGTGATGGGTTTTCTAGTCATTTGCCTCAAACTATTTCTCCTTTTTTGACATGTGTTGTTAAGTATGCTAACATGCTAACGTTAGCTCGATCACTGAAGTATCTTTTACTTGCTGATGGTGAAAGGTAGAAAGAAAAGTTCACTAAAGACCAGACCAGTCGCTCACGGTGAGTTAGTGTTGGACCATCAGAACGGACAGACAAACATTCTGATGGTTTAGCTAAAAATGTAAACAGCTACTTTGGGCGAAATCAGGCAGAAACCTTTGGTTCTGAAAAGTGAAGTCAAAGCTGAAGTGCATTAAAGGTGCATTCTCTCTAGTGTCCAGCAGGGGGCGACTCCTCTGGTTGTATAGAAGTCTATGAGAAAATGACTCTACTTCTCTCTTGATTTATTACCTCAGTAAACATTGTAAACATGAGTTTATGGTCTCAATCTCTAGTTTCAAGTCTTCTTCAATACAGCATGATGTTCATTTAGTACATTATGGTCCATTTAGAGTCAAACAGACCATAAAGCAGGGGATGCTTTATGGTCTACAAAAGATGTATACGGCGTCTCTACGTACTGTCAAAGTGTGCAAACCTGCTGTAAGTTCCGATTATGACCAAGACGAGACTTGCACGATCAAATCTCGTCCCGACGACGAGGTGCTCAATTAAAAGCCGAGGGAACGATCCCACTCGGCGATCAGCGAGTGAAGCACTGAAGATGCCACTTAGTATTTCCTATAGCACCAAAGAGTGCACACCTGCATACCATAACAGTCCAAAAGAGGGGGGTGCTGGAGGGCTTTATAAAGAGGCAATTAAAGCCTTATCATTCCTACACTCGCTCTCCTCTCCTCAAACACACACACACACAATTTAAAAGACAAATCACTCAGACTAATTCATAAGGTACTTCTAAGGTCCTTTTTAAATTACGGAGAACGGTTGGTTTAATTCAATTAAAATGTAGCGGGGGGCCGCTTAAGGATGACGGGAGTAAGGTATGGAATGACTAAGTGAGCGCTGTTTTTTAAGACTGTGCGGGGGGTCTTAGACCTTCTCGAGGTCGAAGGAGTTTTCAAGTGCGGGGGACTTCTATCTCCTCACCCGAAGCCCCCTTGAAAACCCCCCAAAAACCCTGCATCCTTCTGGGGTTTAAGCCCACACACACCTGGAGGACATGGGGCAGATTAAAACGAGATTAAGATAAAGTTACCCCTTCTTTGGCCGCCATGTCATTCAAACCCCTGGCCTCTATGGCCACTGGATGGAAGGACACACAAAAAAAAAGTGGTTCATTCACACACACACACATTCTCACACACACACTCTCACACACACACACACACACAAGGACTTTCTGGTCATCCTCATAAGCCCTATTAGTCTGCTATAGAGCCTCTCATAGCAGACATCAATCACGGAGGGATTAGTCAATTCCCTCTAAATGAGTGGCGAGGGAAACCTCCCTTCTCTAAAGCAGGTCTCTCTCTCTCTCTCTCTCTCTCTCTCTTTCAGAGATTACACAGCGATTTTGTTTTCATTTTGTTCCATCTTCATCGTTTTTTTCTGTTTGACTTGCTTTTCATTTCTCTCTCTCTTGCTCTGCGTCTCTCCTGCTCACAGCTTGTGAGGTAATCCTTGGCAGATAAAACTAAGGAGGACTTACCAAAGGCAGATTACAAGCGGCGCTTTGCGGAAGGCCCTTTTACACCAGTCGGCGCGGGTATTGAGGAGAGTGAGCTCTTCGCAGTGCTTAACTTGTGAACTCGACATGCACCCAACAGAGGAAGAGGTGGAAAAATGATAGCCGCATTACAGTAACTGGATCAAAATATATCCCTCACAACAACACACACAAGATCGCACATTAGTACACACAACACGCATGCTGCTGCTGCTTTCACGGAAACCGTGTATAAAAATGAATGCTGAGAAGTAGCTGAATACATACAAGGTGTTTATTTATTCTGTTAAAATGAAACATATCGCTGTCTGCCACGTGAGACTTCAGGATCAACACTGGGTATCCAGTCACCATTCCTACGTCAGCTCTCTTTCAAACATGGCTGTAACTTTTCTTTTAGTGCACTCAAAGACTTCCATATCCTAAAACTGACCCAGAACTTTGCCTTATCCAAACATCCCCTTAAACTTTCTGTGGTCAGTACTCAGTAATGTCTTAAACCTTTCTACCTAACCCGATGACAGCGATGCCCTGCAGCATGAAACGACGACAGGAAGCCCAAAGATGTCAGAAGAAACTGGGTCTCCTCTCTCCCACAAGATCCAATGACAGACCACTCAGAGACTGCAAATAAGAGGGGAGGGGTCCACACAGGGGGGGGGACATTGAGAGGTACTGACTTGAGCCTCACTCCTCTCAAGGATTATTCTCCTAATATTACACAGCTTAGGGAATGTGGTCTAGCTTGGTTTCAGAAATGGACCACTATGACCTGTTAGCTAACGTTGAATCCAGGTTCTGTTGGAAATGGAAGAGACACAGATCACCTGTGGTCCTTTACTTTAACCCAGCAAATATACGTCAGCTATACAAATCACATTTTATATTTACTTTTTTTTTTTTTTAAAGAACCTTGATCGATGTTTTCCAGACATTCAATGTTTTTCCACTGAACTATGAAGAAAAAGCAAAGAAAATCAAGTAAATGTAGTAACTTGTATTTGATTTATGACAAATGTCACTCTTAAAGGTACAAATACAAGATTGGGTGCATTTCGATTGCCTCTCAAGGCTCAACATGGCAACGGCTGAGTCCGTGGCTCGTAGCCAACCGTGCTAACAGCAGAAACTATGGCAAAAGTACACCGCCGATGGAGACGTCGGTATCAGCGTCTATTATTTGAGGGCAGTGCAGAGCGGTAGCCGCGAGCTAACCAGCGGGCCAAACTCACATGCACTAATAGCATGTGTGGCCGGCCCGGCTATGTAAACAAAGCACAGAGAAGCTGAGATTACAACACACAGAGGGAGAGGTAGACATTACTCCACTATATCTTTATGAAGATAATAGTCGTTTGCTGCTGTATTGATGCTCTGAATGTCGTTTACTGCTCTTTTAATACTGGCCCTGTTATACATTTAGACTTACTTAGCATTAAGCTTCATCATTCTTTTATAAAACACCATCACAGGCAACAAATAATGAGTCCATATTGTCAGAAATACAGGAGAACACTGTTTTCTTTCTTTTAATCTCTCTTTGACGGTATGAGAAAGTTATCAGAGGAGATGGAATAACTTTGGACCGGATACAATGATAACAAGACGAGAGACCTTGGACCGGGACCAAAGATCAGAGGACCAGAGATGGACGTCCTCGTCTCTCGGGCTCCACCCCCCCCACCACCACCACTCTGTCCTCCAAAATAAAACACCCCTCAGTCGTCACGCCAACCGCAGCAACGCTTCACCGTGCGTATGCCGGTCGTCTCTCCTGCCGCGAAACCCCGGTGAAAGCTAATTAAGAAATATCGCAGCCTTCTGCGAACTCAATTAAATAATGTTAATTTATTCTAATTTCAATTTGGAGGTAGTGTGAACTGAAGGAGGGGCTGTGGAAACAAAGTCTGGGAGAGGAAGGAGAGCTCTGGCCTCTGCCCCCCCCCACACACAACGGCACAGGAGCTCTCACAACCTGCAAAAAAAAAAAAGCTCTATTTAATTTGAACCCTTTGATTAACATAAGTAATCACACAAGCCCTTCAACTGGAGGGGAGGAAGAGAAACACACCTCTAGTGTTCACTTACTCGTCTCTGGAAAGAACCAGCGTGTGAAAAGAAACGGGGAAACAGAGGGAAGAGTTTTAAAGAAGTTAGATTATGTTTATTTTACTTTGGAGGGATCAACAAAGGCTACAGTCGAGTAATAGTGGAAAAGAAAAGCTGTGTTTGATAAAGTAATCAACAGCACTAGGATCTATGTATTGTTAGAAGAGTGCCTCTCTCTTTGAGTAAATATTAACAGAGTATAGAACTTTTCAGATCAAACTTTTCTCCTCAGACATACGACCGGCTTCCAACTTTTCTTTATATGAAAATAAGGGAAAAAATAATTCATGAAGCGGAAACTTGATGAAAAACCCAAAGATCAGAGCATCTAAGTGTAGAGCGGTCTAAATATGGAATAGAGACGGAGAGCCGGGTGAAATCATCCCGAGGGGAAAGAGATGGACTGAATCAGACCAGACAGAGCTCGCAACCCGCCCAACGGGAACTCCCTCTGTTCATTTACATTAATCCCACAAGACGGTCCCATCCCTCCAGCTCCTTCACAGACGCTAGACTTAAAACTTGACGGCTTTTGAGGATCTATATCTCCCAGAGAGGACGGTGGACGGGCACACTGGTGAGAGAGACACGAAGCGTCTCATGAGATAACTTGAGATCGTAACAAAAACAAACATGTGACATGCTGTATTCAAAGATGAAAGGGACAATAGATGAGGAAAGCTGCTGGTGAGTTGAGGTGAAGACATGTATTGACTTCTCACCAGAGAGTGACCCAGAGGGAGGCACTTAACCTCCACTTCCTTCTGGTCCAACTGCTGACCAGCCAACTGTGAGAAGCTGCAGTTGTTTGTCTGGTGTTTTAAATGATTGTTAGGTAGAAAGAGAGCCGACGCTCATTCAAAGCCAGACAATAACTACGTTTACATCTCTTTTACGTGGATACTTAAAATGAATATTACAGTAATATTCCTGTTTACATGCACACAGCCTCCTTCTTTCATTCCTTAAATGACCTTCTCGAAAAGAAAAATGGTGTTGTGATATTTGCGCAGATCCCAAAAACCTTTCATATGTCAAAGTCTTTCATAAAGTTTAAAAGCAGGTTTGTTTCTCCCTCCAAACAGAACTGTGGCCCTTATATTTAGGACACGCATCACTGCAAACCGTCGGCTTGTTGGTTCGTGTGCAACAAACAGAGCTGAGTCTAAACAGGTGAGAGGTCGCGCGTGTTAACTGGCCTAAAAAGGTCCAGATTGAGACGCATATTTCAGAATACATGTCCAAAGAATGCTCCTAAAACCCGATTAATAAATGGCATATGACCCATAGTCATCGACTATGTCTACATGCACAACATTTTCAGTTTTTGACCTTTTTCAAATATATATATTGAAAATTACTATTACTAATATTCCTGTTTATATGCAGCCGTGCATACTCCAATACTCTGATAAATGTAAAACGTCCCCATGACATACGTCCTACAGCTACATCATTTAAATAAAGTAACTTTCCCTCCTTCTCCAGCTGAAGTCATGTTGCTCCTGTGGTGGACCATCGTTTCGTCAAGCTTTTCTTTTTTACAGTAATGCACGAAAAATTCCGACGCCATAAACATGCATGAGGCCGTGTGTTAATTGTAACAAACTGATGTTAAAAACCACAAAATGATCTCACGCTGAGAGACTAACTGATACCTGTTATTGTCAGAAGTAAAGCAAACAAGAGGAGAACCAAACAGAAGAGACGGGCACACAAGATTGCATTAATTGTACGTGACGAAAACAAAATGCTTTGGAAGCCTCCATAGATTTACATCCGTAGCCCCTGCATGCTAAATGTAAATTAGCTAAGCATTGGTCCCAGTGGACCGTCTGGAGATGAAACGCCCAACAACTGGGAACCCACATGTCTCAATAAACGCGTTCGAGCTGCTGCCGTCGTATCCAGTCCACAAATCTGCTGAACGTGTGTTCCGCTGAGCTTTGAGCTCTTGTCAGAGCTTAATGTAAATCCAATCCATACGTGTAATACCTGTGTACAGAGCGAGCGGGTGCACGCCATATGTCCTGTAGATGTGCCGATTCTTCACAGGCTGGCACAGAAGTGGGTGGTTTTAATGCAATGACGAGGAGGATAAAAGTACACCCGAGACAAAGTTTAATTCCCACGTGAATTCGTACAAGACAAGGACAAGAGAGTTTAGTTTTACTGACACTATATAGTATAATACATAGGTATTATAGTGGCTCACATCATAATTCCTCCATGATCCACAGTCACTCCTCCTCTGAACCTCGCCTCTTATCTTGAGAGAAAACGATGCAGCCTTCAAGCTGCAGCTATTTTTCCTTCTATTCCCATCAGTCCACGATCATAAGAACATTATTCCAGCACTTACACTCTTTAACTATTTGTTTTTGTGTAACTCCGGCGATCACGCAGTCAAAGCTCATGTTAGCATTTGCTCTGAATGAATGTAAATGGGATTCAAGAAATGCTAATCTGTTCTTGGTTTAGCAGAGACTTCTCAGATTCAACAGAACACATACGAGACGTTTCAAACCCTTCAGGGCAGGTTGTAAATGTATAACGGCTTTCAATATATCAATTCATATATTCACATTCAGAGATTACACATAGTTGTCTGCACGTGTGTGTGTTTTTATCTCGGCCCTACATTGCAATTGGCCACATGAATAGTCGGGTCGAAATAAATATAAATGTAGAATATATAAACACCTTGAAACCTCTAATAAGAGAGAGGTGAGCTGTGTTTTGGGGGAAGGTTATAACTCACTGAACTGAGCCTTAGGCATGCTAGAAAAACTATAAGAACAGATACAAACATGCATGCGAGCACAAGCTCACACACACATCTACACGCTGCACACGTTCGTAGTGCGGTGATGTGTTGGTTTCGTCTTGGCCTCTCATAGTGGGAATGTCTCCACTTAATCCTCTCTGACTTCATACATTCAAAGGTCATCTCTCAGCCTACACATGGCTGAGGCGTGTGTGTGTGTGTGTGTGTGTGTCATAGTGCGAATAAGAAAGAGAAACCTATTCACACTCGCTGTGTATGTCAACAAACCCTGTAGGCCTCTCCTTGTTTACTGTGAACATCCTATCTCTTCTTCTTCTACTATTCCCTGGCTCCCCCCCCACCCACTGTTCTCCTTTCCCCCCACCCTTCACTATCTCTCACCTATTCTCCTTCACTACACCCCCCCTCCTCTTCAACCCTCACCCACAATTCATTCTTTGCATCCCTCCCTCCCTCCCTCCCTCCACCTCCGAGCTCCAGAGGCAGGGGCATCTCTTGGCGAAGTGTGGCCCACCACAGGCCACTGGCTCTGGGTAATTAAAGTGGTTTAGGCCCCCTCACCCACGGTCACAGGCAACTGCAGCTGGGTGATAAAGGCACTGTGCCATAATTACATGGACAGCCAGCATCACCGCCCAGCTACACTAAAACAGTCAGCTAGCCAGATGCATGGGGAGGAAGAACCTGTGTGTGTGTGTGTGTGTGTGTATAAGTAACTGTATAGAGTGTGTGTGTATGTGCACAGGGGGTCAACACCCCCTTGTGATCGCTCTGCTGTAGTTAAGCCCCCTGTGTTTAAGCCCCACATAGGCTCATTGAGCCTCTACACACACACACACACACACACATTTTTAACCCCCCCCCCCCCAGCCAATCATTCCCCACCAGTGGTCTGACTCCTGCCGTGAGTGTGTGTGACCATCAGCCATTTAATTAGACCCAGCCATGATTTACCTAATTTAAATAAATAAATAAACATACGAAAACACCCCAATAAACAAATACCTATATGCAAATGAGGAGCTGTGGAGTTTTGTGAGCATAAAGAATGGGGCAGGAGATGGGATTGTGCAGGCGGAAAAAAAGCTAATGTAAGGGCCACTGTATGTGGACACACACACACACACACACACACACACACACACACACACACACACACACACACACACACACACACACACACACACACACACACACACACACACACACACACACACACACACACACACACACACACACACACACACACCAGAATGAAACTGAAATTTCAGGGTTGTGTTTGTGTTAAAATGTCGGTTCCCATCTAAATAATATTTTACATTTATTGTATTTGATGAACATTACTGAGGGGTTAATGGAATCAGACTTAAACATCCTAAATCTTTCTTTGGAGGACTATGCGACAGTGAATTCTCCAAGAAGCAGTGTTACACTGTGGATTTCTTTAAACCAATTTTCTGATCCACATTTCTGAATCATAATAAAGTTCATTAATAAGTTATTGTATGACTGATCGTGTTCATTTACCATTTGTTTTAATGGGAGGTTGTTTTCAATACTTGCTCAGGGAAAACGAGTTACATTCCTCCAACATCCCAACGCATCGAGACACAGACGTATCATTCATGATATTTCACAAAAAGTTAATCCTCGTTTTTGTCCAGCAACACTTGTCAATTAATGCTCGTTGCATACATAAAGTCTTTTCAAAATAAACTTGACAGGAAACAACTTGGTTATGTTTAGGAGGAGATCGTGGTTTGGGTTGAAATATCTACAGAAGTGGCTTTAAGTCCGAAACTTACACAACGAATAAATTAACGCTGACTTCTGGTTTCACACGGGACATAAACAGCTTCTGGGTAAACTACCGGTGTTTTCAGACCCATCAGTTTAATTTTGTTTGTGGGTAATATAAGAACCATCGTGCACTACTTTTCATGGCTATAGCTACAAACAGTGTGTGAAAACACACTGCTGAAACTGCTAGCCTGTATTTTATTTAAACATTAATCACATTTGTTGTTTTGTTGTCTGTGTGCCTGTCGTTGGGATAAATTAAAGTTTAATTCGGTTCAAGTGAAGCCTGTTTACCTTCGGGGACGAGGAGGCCAGCTCTCTCCCCATCACCGCTGCGACCGGGCCAGGCCCGACTGGCTGAACTCTCTCCCTGTCTGGGCCAGAGCCGGGTTTGGGAGCAGGAGGACTGGGGCCGAGGCCGGGGCTGGAACTCGGGGGCGGGGGGGCCCTCCTCTTCTGGCCGCCGCCCAAATCCGGGGAGGAGCCGCCAGCGGGGCTCGATGTCCTTGGCTCGTAGAACGGGTTGGATCTGAGGAAGCAGGCGAAAAAAGCCGCCATGTTACTTTTTAATTGAAGTTCTAGTGATGTGCACAGATGGAGGAGTGTGAAGTCATTAAGATTTATGTGACCTGTTGCCTCAAAGACCAACAGTGTTTGTAAACAAGTCACCAAATCTGTGTGCAAAAAATAAACACGGCTGATTCGTGCAAAACAAAACAGAACGTTTTTACATGAGCTATAGATTTATAGTAATGCGATGAAGGGACATTATATATAAGACGAGAGCACACCAGACACTTTAGAGATGAGCGAACTTAAAAACATGGAGCAGTAATTAGCGGCACCATTGGGACCCCATTGTTTGGTTAAACATGAGGAAATTGCAACATGGAAACGGGAGTTTGGCTCAATACAATGAAGAGCACACACGGGGTGGGAAGGTAATAGAAGATGCAGGTGCACCGAGGTCAGGTCTGCGTGACCTCATATCCTTACTGCCCAAGGTGGACCACTGACAGACAGACGGGCAGGAGCGCGCACAAACACACACACACAGACACAGACACACACACACACACACAGACACAGACACACACACACACACATACCAGAGTGTTATCAATATACAGGCATGCTTGTGGCACTGAAAGCAGGGGCACGGCCTTGAGACATTCACTCAACATGCAACAAGCAATCCTCAACAAACAAGAGAATTGGATGGAGAGGGTGGGTGGGTGGGGGGAGGCTGATTGACTAGGTATCTGTCTGAAAGAGAAGGTTAGAGCCACTCAGTGTCTATCTAACCGCAGAGCGATACGGAGAGGGAAGAAAAGAAAAGCAGAGCAGGCCTTTAGAGCAGCTTTAACAGACCAGCGCTGGCTAAAAGACATGTGAAAGGGCTCCAGTCAAAACAGCGCGCTGCCCTCTTGAACTCTCTATTCTGCGGAGGGACTGCTCCCGGTGTAAGAGACGGAGCAAAAGAAACATGCCAGTCAATAACCTGTCTCGTCTTTAGACCGAAGCGCTGTGGCCGTCCGCGTGACGGCTTCTCTCAACAGCCAAAAACCTACGAGTTCACATTTACAATGTAGGCCACTCGTCTGCAGGGAGATCCCCACAGATTAAGAATCCTGTTCCAGCTCTTAGGCTACATCCACACTAATAGGTTGTCGCTTTTTAAAACGCATAACTTTTGCTAGCGTCCACACTACTCGGCCGTTTTAGAGTCCCTAAAACGGAGACGTTTGAAAACGCTGCGGACCCATTTTTAGTTTTAAAACACAGGGTTTGGATTTTAATCTGGACGGTCAGAAACAGAGACCTTTAAAAGTCATGTGCGCCTTTTCCGGAAGAAAATATTTTAGTTATTATAATCCAGGCGGTTCTTCAGAGTGAAGCCGATGGAGAAGTGTCTTAAAGCTGCATTCTCTCTAGTGTCCACCAGGGGGCGACTCCTCTGGTTGTATAGAAGTCTATGAGAAAATGACTCTACTTCTCTCTTGATTTATTACCTCAGTAAACATTGTAAACATGAGTTCATGGTCTCAATCTCTAGTTTCACTGTTTTAAAACGCATTAGTGTGGACGTAGCGAGTTTTCATAACAACATTTAATGAGTGACTGAGGTGGAAACAGATGTTAACAGCATGGTTTCTGAGTAGCAAACGTCTGTTTTTTATTATTTCTCAAAGCTCAGTGTCACTGCCTGCTCTGCTATCACTGATCGATTGATTAATTGATTCTGGTTTACGGAGAGGAGATGCATATTGTAGATGTAAGAAGAGGGAGGTGAAATAAAAATGAGCAGAGTCTGGGGGAGGAAGTTAAGGAGGGAAAGTATGGGGGAGGGAGGGAAGGAGGGAGACAAGGTTAAAGAATGCAGAGAAACAACAGGGCCCTTGTTCCCGTTGAAAGAGCCGCTTCGTCACTCTGACGGGGGGGGGGGGGGGGTACAAGTACCCATTTATAAGGAGGGTTTCTTGCACGACTTGGCCTGCCAACAGTTACCAAGCTGGGAAGTCTGGATCCTTCCAGACGGCTTCTAGTATGGGAAACTCAACAGACAGAAGCTCTTTAAGCTCTCTACTCTGACACACACAAATGGTTAAATGTACTGTATACATACAGAAAGAGGCTTCAGTGTGATTAATGCAAAAACGTGCACTGTGTACTCTCTTTCCTAAACGCACCATGTCCTGTGTCGGCTGATTAAATAGACTAGAATAAGGTGAAGAAATGGGACACAATGAAGACATAAGGTCTTACTCGTCAAGCTCCTCCTCCTCGTTGTGAGAGGTGTTGGCGTACAAGTACTTGCTCATGTCGACAGGCCGTACTCCTTTCCTCTGCCTGGGCTTGGGGGGTTCTGGATCCGGCTGGAGGTCCGCGTCCCGGTCGGGCTCGTCGAAGGGGTTCCCCGGAGGGGGCGTCTCTGTCCCGGCTTCGTCCGGCTCATCGAACGGATTCGAGGTGTCGTGGTCGAAGAAGGAATCGTCGTCGACCTGATGCCTCGACACCGGCTGGGCGGGGGGCTCTGAAAACGACAACATGTCGTTTAAAAACAGTCACAATGACTCAATATTACTTTCATTATTTAAGAGCTTTGGTAGTGAGTTGGGCAGCAGAGGTCCTGGTAACTAGCTAAGCTTTATGGACTTTCCTGCCTATTTGCCTTCTCACGACCATATAAAGAAATAGCTGAGCAACAAATCAACCGGTGGATTCCATCCGGATTGTTTTATTGTGCCAATTCAAGTATTTGCCTTCTATCAGATGTCTAACTCCATCTCTTTATTAATTCATGTTTGCAGTTTGTTTATCCATATGATGAGTTCACGAGGAAGACAATTAAGATACGTCTATATGTTGGAGCTTGACTTTTAAAAATGATAGTTCCGTTAAGAGCCATCCACACCAGGAACGATAACTGTAATGATAACTAAAGATTAGAGTTTTAAGAATTGTTCTAACTGAAGTGGATGGCAGAGTCTGCACCCCAAATATAAAGACGATAGTGAAAGATAAAGTAATGATCACCTTCAGAGAACGATAGAAACACGTCCATCAGAATACAAAACTGTATTTGTTCCACACAGGAGGGTGGATAAGTATGGACGCTCACATCGTTATCGTTCTATTGTTCCATTGTTCTTGGTGTGGACGGCCCAGTACATTTGTCAGCTGGCCAAAAAGAACAACTTTGCTTAATTTAACAATTTAAAAAAAAAGTATTTTTGAGAGCTCAGACCAACAGGAACCAACACACAGCTGCTACTGAATCAAAAAAGACCTAAAACAAAAGAAACCAGTTAATTTATGTTATGTTTCAATACTAATGTAATAAGATTTAGATGTCACACAAGAGATGTTATGAGAATATATATATATATATATATAAATATATATAAAAAAATGATGCACGAGAAAGCAGAATCTTAGTCCCACAGACAATAAGGTTCAGATCAAAGCGAACAAACATCAAAGTGGGAGCTGTGTGTGTGTGTGTGAGCATACCATTTAAAAAAACAAATAATCCATAATACACCTGGCTACTCAGGTGGTCAGACATAAATATTGGTTTAGCTGTCTGACTGAAAGCATTGAGGCCTTCCTGCTATACATGACTACACACACACACATTCAAGGTATGTGCACCTCCAAACCTACAGACACCCCCCAAAATAAACACGACTTCAGATCTAAATCCACCCAGCACAATGAAATCAGACTGGATCTCTTTTTGTTGAACGTACCGTCCTCGTCGGGATCACCAAACGGGTTGAGGTGGTCCGGATGGAGCTCGTCGTCGGGCTCGTCGAAGGGATTTGAGCACATGGCGGGAGGCATTTCCTGATCCTCGTCTTCCAGGAAGTTCAGCTTGTTGATGAGCTCTGTTGCCACAAAGTCAAACAAAAAGTCAAACACACGAACCACAGAGTGACAAAAATAACAGCTAGAGAAAATGAAATGAATACAAACATTCACAAACTCAAAGATAACAATATCTGCACTTTGGAGTGAACCATTCAGTCTTGTTAAAGAAATCCCTCTCGCTGGTGGAGCGCTGCCTAAACTTCTCTGTGCTCCTCAGCCCCCACTTCAGTGCATGTACAGCAAGGGGCATTCTGGGAAAATCTGTGTGGTATGGAGGGTTACTGGGGGAGACGGTGGAGAGTTGCTATGGAGATCCCAGCTGGAGAAGGGCGGAGAAATGTCCAATTCATCTTCATCGCCCCTCGCATGCTGCCAGGGGGAGTGGGTCAAGTTTAAAAAAAGAGGGTAAATGTGTGTGAGGAGGCCAAGAAGAGCTGCTGAGCGCTACAGAATGTGAGGATCTGAGGAAGTGCTGCGTGTCTCTTGGTCTATATGCAGGGTGGTGAGCCGATAAGAGGTGCGGCACTTCCTCTCCGACAACATTCATGACCCATTTTAGGGGCCCCGTGGAAAGTGCACATCGGTGTGTATTTACATCTGAAGAAGTGGAGAAGAGTTAAGCTGAGAATCCAAGGACCCAGAGTGAGCTTTGTGTAAAACTAGAGACGCACTGATCAATTAGACACCAATCAAAACCAGCCGGTTGTCCTCTGATCATCCGTGTCATTTATCGGATTTGCCAGTCCGTGAAGGATAGAGGTGCAACGGATCCTAAAATGTTTTGGATCGTATAATGGATTTGAGTCTTTCAAAAATAAAAAATGGAGCAGATATAACATTTAGAGACCCCCAATCACAATTTTTTTGCCGATACCAATTAATGATCATTGATGATCCATATTGGCAGATACAGATTCACGTTTGTTTTGTTTTGTTATAGCAGCTGGTCTACAAAGGCTCCAGAACATCTTTAGCAGTGCAGCCACTATTACTCTACTTGCTCTCCTTTGTTTGTTTTTCACAACTATCAGGGTTCTGCGAATAGAAAGCATAAATGCAGATGTCGCATATTTTTACTAAATATCGTCCGGTAACGATCGCCAGTAAAACTTTATTTAACCCTATGATGATTAAACTGTGTAATTACTCTAAGGTTCACATGTGTGGTGTGAGGGGGATCCATACGGATCGACAACGGTCCGTTACACCTCTAGTGGAGGAACAACTTTAAAAACATTTAGAACTACTAACTGTTTTATTACGAACATACAAATTAATTAAAATGTTCTATGTAAGACGGAAAGAATCGTCCATCCGTGCATCACAAGAAAGTAACTGGGTTTGTCCAAGTTTACAGATTTCATCGTCATTCCAGTGAATAGTGAACCCTGAACTCTGAACTTAGTGAGGAACTAGCCAGTGAAACCGTGTAGTAAGAAACTTATACTCTTGTCCTTTCACAGCACACAGTTTGAGATCCCTGATTCAACGTTTGTGTTCCACTAACCCGACCCGACCCCATCTGACTTTAAAGCGTCTCACAAGCTCGAGGCCCAATGAAAATACCACAGATGCAATACACAGTTTAATTAAAAACAAAGGCACTTAATTCCAATTTGAAAACAATAACAAATATTTTTTGTCTTCCTGAAAAGATGTTTCTTTGGTGTAAGAATAGTTTTTGTTGGATACCATTTACTTCGACTGGTTCACTACCAATTGCAGAAAAGAACACGGTAAAAAAAAAGAAAAAAGAATAGGAACCAAACAACTGATGTGTTCACAACACCTTGTACAGCACATCACCACATGAACCAATAAACCACAACACCAGCACAATACCAATGTCGAGGAGGATCGGGGGATGGGGCGTTTGAATAAAAGAGAGAGAGAGGGAGAGAAACAGAGAGAGAGGAGAGACGGAAAAGGAAGGATTAAGAATATATGGAAATATGTGGAGAGGAATGGAGGTAATGAATGGAAGTGTAGAGGAGACAACGATGAGAGATGAGTCGGGATCACAGGATGAGAGAAAGGTGAAAAAAGACCTTGGGAGGAAGCGGCAGGCTTAGCGGTTGCTTTGCGAGCTCGCTTTAGGAGACCATCATCATCATCATCATCATCATGTAAGCAGCTGAGGGCATTCAACTGGTTTACTATCTCTGTAAAGGACAGGGCCATACAGGAAGGGAGGAAGGAAGAATAGCAGTGAACAAGGCAAAAATGACACGTCCCATTGAGAAACATCCACTCAGTAAGCTACAGTGAGCGCATGTATTTCAGAGTGTGGTTCACGATAGCAGTGTTTTTGCTATTATCTATATCTCCAAATACATACAAAACGCTGATAAAATATGCAGTAAATGCTGCACATCAAACTGCATGCTAGGCTTCTCCGCGGTAGTCTGTGTTACCGGTGTTAGAGCGTACACTGATTGCTGCTTTGCTTTTGTTTCTAGAAATACGATCCATTTAGTTCACCAAATACAAAAACTCTAATTTGGTAAGAATCAGTAGCCGGAAGTGTTGAAGTTCTTTGAGATACTCGGGTGCTCATGACTGGAATAAGGTTCCCAACAGCGTTAAACAGACCAGAAACCCAGACACGTTACAGGCAAAACTGAAACCCTTGTTTTTTTTGAAAACAAACAAAAGACAGCTGTGTGGGCAGAGTTGTTAATTAACAGTGTTAATAGGAAGTGTGTACTTTTAACCAGCCAATGAGAAGCCGTCATTGGAAAGTCACTTTAAAAAGTAATGATTTTCTTGTACTTTGATATGCTATACTCCTCTATGACATCTAACCACAACGAGAACCACGATGGAAATAAGCACTGTGACTTTTGTTCGTGTTATCCTTGATGTTCTGTTGATTGTGCATGGACAACTTTCATTTTATATTGCATGTTTTTAAATAAGCTTTTCTTACAGATGTTTCTAGCCGGTTATCTTGGAAGGTTTAACACATTTAACACCCACACACACACACACACACATACATACAGAATCACAAACAACACACCCACAAAATATATATTCATGGAGATGTACAATACATCCTCTTTAGGTGTTTATATGTTCTCTTTTCCTCATACTGTAAGTAAAAGAGAACATGTGTTTTGCAGGGTTAGCCTAGCGTTAGTGTTGCTGGCATGGCTTGCTGGGTAGGTAGCATCCATGAGGGGAATGTGACAGGAGGGGGGGGGGTTTGGCAGCTTGGCCAGGCCTTTGATTGAGAGATGCACGCTAGTGAAGCATCGCTGTAGGCGCTCGATGCATATACATATAAATGAGACAAAGAGCAGGGAAGGGAGAAGAAAGCATGAAGCTTAACATGAAGAAAAGTTGGATTAAGCAAAGCAGGAAGCACCGAGTCCACAGAATGAATCCCCAACGTGTACGTATGGAAGTAAACCACCAGTCGACTGGTCCACCAACAAGGGAAGGAAGCAAGGAGTAAAGGATGGGGGGCGGGGGGCGGGGGGCGGGGGGGGGGAATTAAAGCTTAAGCAAAAGAAGCAGACAAAACACTGTAAATGAAACTCATGAATTTATAATCTTATGTATGCAACCATGCACACGTACAGGAGCAGAAAAACAAAAGAAATCAAGAAAGAAGCAAAGTCCCTGGTTCAAATGGAGATTTTAATCGGCCATGTTGCCAGTTTAGGAGGATGTCATTGACATTTTGAGCATTTTACGGCTCAAGCTGATTTGCTCGTATGAGAAGACTTACCGTTGACGGAGGTTTGACCGACAGCACAGGAAAAGCATGAATGCTGCCCATCACTGTCATTGGGGTGTCATTGATCTGGGGCTCATACGGAACCATGCAAAGGAATAATTGAGCCGGTCACCTGTGATCTTGGCGGCCTTCTCCTCCTGGTTGACCCGGTTCTCCTCGTCCTCCTCGTTCTCCTCCTCGAAGTCGTCCAGGTTGCCGATGTCGGCCTGCTTCATGCTCATCAGGCTGGCCAGGCTCTGCATGTCCTCATCACTGGACCATGAGAATAAAACACAGACAGAAACTCATGTTTATGAAGTGAAACCCCATCAAAACGGATACATACAGCTTTGTATTTTCAATATGCTGGCTAGAACACACACACAATTCAACCCACTAACAAATTCTTGATGACACATAACGATTGTTATAGCTCTCCATCCTTCTTCTCTTCAGACCTCCATCTCTACACCTGACTGTAGACACATTTAAAGCGGTAACGTCTCCTCTCTCGCTCTTTCCCTCCCACCATCGCTCTACTCACAGACGCATCAACTTTCTACAGTATTCCTTGTGTTTTATGTCATCCTGTGTACTCCATCAGTCCCTCCACAACCAGCGGCTGCCTCATAATCAGTGTATTCTCCTCTCTGCTCTTTGTGTTTGGTGTTTCCCAGGCCCACAGGCTCATTTGAACTGGTGTGATTGAGTTTGTTTGTGTGTGGTCGACATCATTCCCCGAAGGGTTAACAAGGGTTACGCTCCATCGACCCGCCGCCCGCGCCACAACAAAGGCCTTGTTGCTCAGCGTGTGTGTGTGTGTGTGTCTGTAAATGAAAGTTGCTGCTATCAAATTAGAATGAATAACAAACGGTAAAAAACAGAGATTGAGAATGTGTCCTCGAATGAAAGTTGGTGATATCAAAGATGAATATGTGAGAATGAATGAGAAGCTGCAAACACTGTGTGTGTGTGTGTGTCTGTAAAGTCTTTGAGCAATCAAAGAGACAGACGTGTGAAATGTGTGTACATACATTATGTCTGTGGATATTCTTATACATTTTTTTATACATTTAGGAGAGCAACACAAGAACCCAGACAGATAAGCTTGATGTGATTTCTGAGGACGTCTCGTCTCTAAAAGACCTGCAATCAAAGCTTCTCTGTTCAACACTCGCATCTTTAAAACATAAAAAAAAGAAATGAAAGAGCAAAAAGGGTAAACACGTCATTAAAGGGTAAACACACCCTCGTCTTGGATTTTGGGATGCGCCATCTTGGTTTTTTTTCACAACCAGCAGCGACATTAGCTGGTGGAGCGAAGTACAACCGAACGCTCAATAAGATGTTATTGTTTACATTGTTTAAACGCCCTGTCAATCACAAGGTAAAGCATCCCCTGCTTTATGGTCTGTTTGACTCTAAATGGACCATAATGTACTAAATGAACATCATGCTGTATTGAAGAAGACTTGAAACTAGAGATTGAGACCATAAACTCATGTTTACAATGTTTACTGAGGTAATAAATCAAGAGAGAAGTAGAGTCATTTTCTCATAGACTTCTATACAACCAGAGGAGTCGCCCCCTGGTGGACACTAGAGAGAATGCAGGTTTTAAAAACACTAGGTTTCACTTTTCAGAACCAGAGGTTGCAGCCAAAAAAAGGCCACCTGGACGAGTGAACACCAGAGAAAAAGCAAAACAAAAAGGGAACAAGAGCTTCAACTTTTCAAAGCAGTGTGTGAATCAGAATTTGAATATTTAAATCTAAATGATACCCCAGCTGTACCGAGAACAGGCGTTAAGTGAGACTTACGTGGCCTTTCCCTCACGGAGGAAGATGCAGGAGAGGGAGAACTGCAGCGTGGCCGACACCACCTTCTTGGACAGCGGCTTGAACTTGAGCTTGACGTCGGTCTGCGTGGGCATCGGACTGGCGTACTGCTTCATGTTGATACTGCTGGTGGCCAGAGCCTTCCTTCGTCCTGATGGAGACTCCTGGATGAGAGAAACATGAAGCACATATTCAGGTGATTAGAGACAGATAGAACGTCGACACTGCAGGGGATCGAAGGGAAAAACAAAGAGAAAAGGCAGCATTTTGAATTTAATGTGAGGATATTCTGCAAGAAAACAACTGTTTAAGGTTCAGTACAGACTTCCTTCATCACTGATGATCGGTGATTACAACATCCCGATCAATAATGGGGTGTTTGGTCACTGCTGGTTGGTAAATCCAGGACAAGCTCTAAATGTGTGTCCTCCTGCGTTCCTCATTGTGAGATCAGTTGTATGATATTTCCACGCTGAAGACATTTCTGCTGCTCTTCTTTTCAGAGATGTGCTCCGGGCCAGAGGAGAGCAGTCAAATTGGAATTTGGGAAATATGCCACATAGACCAGGTGATAAGAGTTATGGAATCAGTGAGTGTGTTTGTGTGTGCGTGCGCTCGCATGCAAGCCGATGATTGATGTGTGAAAAATAAGAACAGCAGGAAAGCCTTGTCTAACTAAACAGTTGGGGATTGTCCAACCTTTTGTCTCTCTGTCTCTCTCTGTGTCTCTCTCCGTCTCTTTCTCTCTGTCTCCCTCTCTCTCTATGTCTCTCTCTCTCTCCAAAAAAACCGAATGATTTTGTCTGCTGTGAGTCCGGCTATGGAAGCACCATGCTGTCCGTGAATAGCAGACTGGTTCACCTCCTTGCTGTGTTGATACCACTCACATGTCCGTGTCCCTCTTTTCTGTGTTTTTTGTGTGATGGGAAACTGCCACCAGTTAACTGATATGTGTTAATTTGCATGACGAGAGACTGAATCTACCGTAAGGATCAGACGCTGGTGTGCACCCGACCCAGCAGGAGGTGGTAACCCACATTTACTCTTTAAATCCATCAGATTTCCCTTGTTTTGTCTCCTTTTCACTGCATGGATGTCTAAAATCAGCATATGTAACTGTACACACACACACACACACTTGTGTTATTATACCAGAGAAAAATACCTTCTTGTCTGAGCTGTGGATAGAGCCCCGAGGATTCATCCTCTCGTGCGCACAATGCCGAACAAAGCAGAGCAGCTCGCTCTCTTTCACACGACACCGGTTTGAGAGCACATATACATATACACGTACACTCCGGCGTGTTCGGGAGATAAAGCGATACCAGCTCTGCATTGCCTGTTTCCTGATGTCTTCACACACACACACCAGAGGTTTTGGCTCAGTGGGGAAAACTCAATCTCGGCCTTATCGCTGAGGACCGCAGGGTATTCGCGCGCACACACACACACACACACACACACACACACACACACACACACACACACACACACACACACACACACACACACACACACACACACACACACACACACACACACACACACACACACACACACACACACACACACACACACACACACACACACACAGTATCAGTACAGAGTGGTAAAGCTATTGGTAATATAGTGAGGAAGTATGTAAGCTACGAATAGGGAAGAGAAATGTGAGGGCCAGCCATCGCTGCATGTAAACGTGTGACTTCTATTCTCACTATTCATTTAAACATTACACATGTGCTACATTCACACTACGAATACATTTAATGTATGATTCTGTTACTTAAATCATTGAGACCACATGTGATTAATATCGCATGTCTCTATATTAGTTTTGTCTAATCTGATAGTATAACACCATTAAGTAGTCTCTGGTCTTTCTTGTTTGGTGAATATTTCTCTCTTTCTTTCACTTTCTCCTGACAGCAGTCAGCACTTTACTCATTTTCCATCCAGTCAACACCTTAAACAACCAGTCGACTAAACTCATTGATTAACTGATTCATAACTCAGTTAAAGTATCTGTTCAATGCTGGCTTTCATTCTTTATCGAGCATTACAGGCTGAGGAGCTCTCATCCAAAAAATAAAGGTTGTGAATCCCAGACCAGCTGAGGAGGTTCTGCTCTCAAGAGTTACTTTCCAAGTCCATTTGGACGAGACGTAAAACCTAAAATTGTTATTTTTTCCTTTAACCTCAATCCCTCTGTCCCTTTCGAGCCATTCTATCCTTCTTTCTCCCTCCGTACTTCTCATCTAACCCTCCCATCCTTCCTTCTCCCTCCGTACATCTCATCTAACCCTCCCATCCTTCCTTCTCTCTCCGTACATCTCATCTAACCCTCCCATCCTTCTCCCTCCGTACTTCTCATCTAACCCTCCCATCCTTCCTTCTCCCTCCGTACATCTCATCTAACCCTCCCATCCTTCCTTCTCCCTCCGTACATCTCATCTAACCCTCCTATCCTTCCTTCTCTCTCCGTACATCTCATCTAACCCTCCCATCCTTCCATCTCTCGCTCCTTGCTCGGACCAATACCTAAATAAAAAAAAACAACAGAAGAAACCGACCAATTGACTAGAGAGGCCACTTGACATTTCGTGCTGACATTTGAGCCTTGGCGCTTTAGCTGTGGAACATAATGACGTTTCAGGAGAGGAGTGAGATGGGGAGAAGAACTCTCCACCTCCTATCTCTCTGCAGATTACACCCCGGCTATTAGACTAAGCTAATAGGGCATGTAGATACGTTATGAATGAATTTGCTAAATGCACCAAACACTTAAGAAGAGGGGATTTAGCAGAAAGGAGAAGGGGGGATATTGAAAATAGGAAATACTTAAGGATATGCAAATACTCCGGCACAAGAAGGGAATAACCGTTTCAACAGATTTGAGTAGGGACAGCAAACAATGGAAATCTGCTCCATTTCCCCGGATGCTGCTTGTCAATCAATGTGTGTGTGTGTGTGTGCGCATGTGAGTGAGTGTATGTTTGAGAGAGTGTGTGTTTTTGTGTGTGCGGGGGGGGGGGGGTAGCTGGGATTAGGGTGACTGGGAGGTTGTGACTGTGTAAAATGAAAGGGAAGGACAATGCAGAAGTTTAATTTATTACGGAGAGAATGGGACTATCAATATGCTCTCTAAATACCTCTGTGTGTGTGTGTGTGTGTGATGGCTGTATGCTGCCCCCTAGCTGCATCTCAGTTCAACTGCAGAACATCCTTTAAGACCAACAGTTCGCTCTGACTTACTGTTTTGTAAATAAAATAATAAAAGATATCAAACCCACCTACAGTTTCTCTGCGCTGCATAATAAAATTTAAATGTTGCAGAGTGACTTTTTCCGTTCGAGTAGGGTGCGTTTTTGGTATGAGTACTGGTCCTGCCCCCCCCTCTGCCCTGGTGCCAGCTGGCCCCCTGAATCGATCCACAGATGCTCCCCTGGTGGGGGGGCAGGGGTCAGGTGCCCGGGGGTCCTGCTGAATCCCTCTGCCCCCCAAAATGCCAATGGGACGGGGTCCGGAGGAAGGAGGGGCGGGAGTCCTTTTGTCACCGAGAGATGGATTAATTAGGCTGAGTGCTTAAAAAGGGAACCTGGCTTCTTTGTATAGACCTGGTCCGACACAGACACACACACACACAAAAATAAAGACACACACACACCTCAATCCGCTAATGGCTGTTTAAACACAGGTCACCAGTCAATTGGTGTTTTATTTTAATGATCGATGTTGCATATTGATCCACCACTTATACTGACAATTCACAACATCAACATCATCTATTCCCAAATGGACAAAGCTCCCAAATTTCTGGTTTGGGAGCAAAAAACTTGCAAATATTAATTTAAATTTGACAACCTTCTTGTTCTGTTGTGCTCCTGCCAGGAGAATAAAAATGAGCACCTGCCACCTGCCAGATACATGGCAAATGTATTTCCTTATTTTAAGAAACATTATTTTTAAAAAGCAATTCAAATAAATCAAAATGAGTTGGGGATTAAGGTTACATGGTACAATCCGTGCTTCTACTGTCTGGTACTAATGACTCAGTGTCTACAGTTTGAAAGCGTTCTACGTAGACAATTTTTCAATGACTGGAGTGAGTGTGTGGCCATGTTTAGTATGTTTGTGAGGATTAAAGATTTAAAAACCTCTGGTATCACAGTGATGATGATGATAAGTGATGAATCACTGGTTCCACATAAAGCAGATGATTATCAGACTTAAGCCTGCTGCCACTAAACAAAACAAAACTGGATAAAAAGGGACAACCTGAGGTCAGTTTCCCTCCGACTACTACTCGTGAAGTTGTTCTCTGCTTTGGTGGAACGGTTCTCACAATCAGCCGGACTTCCAGAGGTCACATTGGACTTGTTTCCATCTCTTCCTCCTCTCTGGTTAACACAGCTTCAACCTCAAAGCTCCAAATCTTCCCCTCCACACCAAAAATGTACACAGGCCTTTGTAATTTGTATTCACACGGATCAGAAAAAACTCAGCCTCAAACTCAATTTACCCTATAGAATAACCCTGAGGTAGCACCGATTAGCCCAAAATCAGCTGGCTGTGGTTGATTTCAGCAGTCAGCAGATTGGTGGTAGTGTGTGTGTGTGGGGGGGGGGGGGGGGGGGGGCACAGTGCTATTCCTCTCACCTCAAGGTCACAGTTATTGGAAATGGAGACATCCAATGTGCTCACATCTCTCTTTGAATCCGCACACAATGGAGTGATTCCTCTGTGTCAATTTGGCCTCCCCTGATAACTGATAAAGACGGCCTTTTTACATACCACCTATGAATACCGCACTATACACACACACACGCACACACACACGCGCGCTCAGATTACGACCAATTTATTCATCTGCTACTATTATATGTGAGGATTTATTTTTTTCCTTCTTCCCCGAGCAGTGTGTATTTTTAAAAAGGCAACAATGAACATAAAAGGCATCCAATACTATCAGTGCGGTTATGTGAATTACAATAACAATGGTGTTAATAATGGAATGAACTGTGCAAATGGCTTTCATGTGTATTGTCACATGGACACACACACACACACTCACACACAGTCTCACACACACAGTCTCACACACACAGTCTCACACACACAGTCTCACACACACAGTCTCTCACACACACACACACACACACACACACACACACACACACACACACACACACACACACACACACACACACACACACACACACACACACACACACACACACAGTTTCTCTTCAGTAGTAGAACCACTTTGTCCTTGTGGATCAGTTCTTTAAGGTAAACCCAGACGGCAACCTCCGGTTCTGCCGAGTGAAGCCGATGCTTCATGTGTTAAAGCTGCATTCTCTCTAGTGTCCACCAGGGGGCGACTCCTCTGGTTGTATAGAAGTCTATGAGAAAATGACTCTACTTCTCTCTTGATTTATTACCTCAGTAAACATTGTAAACATGAGTTTATGGTCTCAATCTCTAGTTTCAAGTCTTCTTCAATACAGCATGATGTTCATTTAGTACATTATGGTCCATTTAGAGTCAAACAGACCATAAAGCAGGGGATGCTTTAGGGCGGGGCTACACAGTGATTGACAGGTCTCTACCAGAGACGTATACGGCGTCTCTACGTCACTCCTCAGTCCAGATATGGTCACTTCTGTTAACTGGTTGCGAGAAAAAAAATGGCAACTTCGCCGAACTCAAAGCTTCAAAACATCGGTCCACAAACCAATGGGTGACGTCACAATGACGACGTCCACTTCTTATATACAGACTAACTACCTCACACGAGCAACAAAAAGAAACGTCACAGTTGACAGTGGAGGGAAAGTGAAAGAAGTAAGAGAGTGAAGAGAGAAGATTAGTCACAACAAGAGCAGGATTAGGCTTGTTTTAAAGGGAAAAGGACGGCAGATTACAGCTCAGTGTGAGCAGTAGTCTTTGGTTTACAATGACACTGAGAAACTAGATCTGGGACAGACTGGAGTCCGTACAGGAACGATCAGAACAGGCCTGAAACAGGTTTTGGGTAAACAATCAGCACAAAAACAACTGGAACCTGGAGACCTAAAGACAGGATTCCTCCCCGTTAGAGAGAGAGACAGAGAGAGACAGAAAGAGAGACAGACAGAGAGGAATGTCTTCAATGCACCTCTGATGGCAGCAGATGAAAGGAGGAGAGTCTCAAACCAACCAGCCCTTAAAAGGTTTAATCCTAACTGGGAGAGGAGAGCGTCTGACTAACCTTGTGAGGCCAAACACACAGAAACACACCAAACAAACAGCAATATTCCAGAAGTTCAACAACATTAAGGATATAAAAGCTATCATCTCTCCACCAACGAGCCAACAGGCTGAATGATGGTCGCCCCGACCTCCACCAGCGAGGTCACGCTTGACTTAAACGTATATTTATGTCACTACTCTGACACGCACAACAGTAATCTATCACAATGATTAGATTTTAGACGTTAAAAAGTTTATGTGAAACACAGGCTCAAGCTGATGTTTTGTTTTATTCGAGAAATTAAATTTACAGTTTAAAAAACCCCACAAAAAGCAGCAAATTCTCAACAACGAGGAGCCGGAACAATCATGTTTGTTTGATAAATGATAAACAATTGATGGATTATTGCAATCGTCCCAAGTAAATCATTTAAACAACGGTAATCGTTCCATGAAATCTGCCATTTTAGCTTTTCTAACTCATAATTCATCACCAGCAGAAATGCTGAGACGGACACCAAACCAATATCTCATATCTTGTCTTTCTCCCTTCATTTCTGTTCCTCCCTCTCTCTCGTCTTATCAGCGTGTCCAGGGTGCCCTCCTCTCTTCGGCTCTTTCTTTTGGGTGGCCCTCAGAGCCCCCCCCCCCCCCCCCCCCCCCACACACACACACACTCAGACCCAGAGCATGCACTTCAGACAGGGGGCTAATGGGAAAATAAATTACCAGCAGGCAAAAGCCCTGGCTCTGCACTTCTGCTGGAGAGAGAGAGAGAGAGGGACATGAGGGGGAGGCTGGAAGGAAGAAGGGGGGAGGTGGTCAAGAAATGGAAAGAGAGAAGGGGAGAGAAGACAAAAAAAGTGAGGGAGCGATGGAGAAAATGAGGGAGAGGAGGGTGATGGAGAAAGAAAGAGCAGAGAGGAAGGAAGGAGGGAGGGAGAGACAGAGAGACAGAGGATTATAGCAGGAGTTCATTCCTGGTCTATGAAGTGCCTGATCATCACTTTTCCACCATCTCTGGCCATCATAGAGGCCTAAAATGGCCAATAACATCACCACACGCACACACACCACTACTGTATCTGGGATTGATTACTCCCCCCTGCATGAAACAGCAGTTCAGGATTGTTAACTTTTCAATTTACAGTACACACTGCAACACAAAAGACACACATCTATTGCAAAAAACTTGACCAGTAATTTTTGATACAAAATCTGGCTTAATTTGTCACAATGAAAGCAATAAAACTGGCTTTTAGTCATAGAACAGTTATAAAATAGTGTTAGAAAGTGCTTTACATGCCAATTTTTGGGAAAACCCACAGACTGTATATAGGAAGTGGACCTAGTCGTCGTGATGTCACTCATTTGTTTGCCGACGGTTTTGAAGCCTCAAGTTTGGCATTTTGGCCGTCGCCATCTTGGTTTTTTAGAGATGCCATATATTGATCTGGTAGAGACCTGTCAATCACAGTGTAGCCCCGCCCTAAAGCATACCCTGCTTTATGGTCTGTTTGACTCTAAATGGACCATAATGTACTAAATGAACATCATGCTGTATTGAAGAAGACTTGAAACTAGAGATTGAGACCATAAACTCATGTTTACAATGTTTACTGAGGTAATAAATCAAGAGAGAAGTAGAGTCATTTTCTCATAGACTTCTATACAACCAGAGGAGTCGCCCCCTGCTGGACACTAGAGAGAATGCAGCTTTAATACATTAACTGTGCTTTCCCAGAAGTCATCTCTTCTGACCATTTTCACTCAAAGCATCTGTTGTAGTCTCATGGTAGACGATGACGTGCAGCTAAAATAATAATAAATAGTATTGTGATACTCCTCCCATCTGGTTTGAGCGTCACTGCCAGATAACAGAGGATACTAAGAAGCTCAAGGAGTTTGTTTGATAAGGCGAGATCTCTGTCTGGATCCTCTTTATATCAAATGATGATTTCCAGGTGAAGACAACACACGGGACTTCTGGGAATCAGAATCTCAACATCCCCTTCAATTCTCACTTTAAAAGATCCGTTTATTTTAGGCCGGCTGCTGAGATCTGACAGAGCTATGATAGGGCCCTAATCCAGAGCAAAGCTGATTTGCTTAAGGGGGGAAGGAGGTTAAGATGGCCTGCGACAAGAAACAATTGCCCCAAGTGAGAGTCTGCCTCTCTCCCACCCTGCTCCATGACAAAGGTGTACTCTCCATGCTAAGTGACAAATCTGGGGAGACAAAGAGCATTAGCAGGGTGATGCTCTGCTCCAGTGCCTCTGATTGTGGCCAACTCAAAGAGAATCTAATATGGATTTTAAAAAGAGGAGAGGGAGAGATTAGAATGAAAGAGAAACAATGAACACCTTCTACCAAGGGGGAATTAGTGGAGGGATTGGATAAGGAGCTGGTGTGTGTGTGTGTGTGCATGGGTGAGCGCTTGTTCTTTGAAATTCCTTTTCCACGAAAGAACAATAGGGTTCCCCAATTCTGTTTATGTGCATCTAAATGTGAGACACTCACAAAATACACACACACCCTCTCATATCCAAGTGTGTCGGCGTGGATGAGCCATTTAGTCCATGATCGTCTACAGAGAGACTTAAATACGGTGAAATATAATATTTAATTTACAGATTCGTAGGTGCCTCATAGCTAACAAAGGGGGGGGGGGGGGGGGGGGGGGGCTCTGCTGGAGGATCTGGGTCTGTCCGCAGTGGACCGGTCTCTGCTGGAGGATCTGGGTCTGTCCACGGTGGACCGGTCTCTGCTGGAGGATCTGGGTCTGTCCACGGTGGACCGGTCTCTGCTGGAGGATCTGGGTCTGTCCGCAGTGGACCGGTCTCTGCTGGAGGCCCCGTAGTCTGAGCTGAAGGAGTTTCTGGTGAACCTGCATGATTTCATCTGGTTTCACCAGAACCATATAGAAATAGAAAGCTTCTCTCTGATGGTCTCGTTTACTGACGTAGGTCATATCGGGGATCAGGACTAAATTTAGGCTGTTTCATAACCAGTTAAAAGTTCCTCACAGCAACTTTAAAGAGCATTTTAAGCTAATTTTGACAAGTGACACACCCAATATGATATGAGCGCCTCTCTCACCGTGGAAATGTGTCCTTCGCCACATCTCCTCGACACCCGTGTGTGTGTGTGTGTGTGTGTGTGTGCCTTTACTGCAAGACACCTCGAATTCCTTACCCAGTCCTCTGTGGGTGCGTCTCTCCGAGTACAGATTTATATCCCAAACAGAGACAGAGACATGTTTAGGGATCAGCCTAACTGTCAGTGGGTGGCTTAGCGCTGGCACCGGAGCACATCACAAGACCCTATTCATTGCCACTTAGCAGAACAGTCGCCTCGGTTTGCCAGTAACTCTGTGTGTGTGTGTGTGTGTGTGTGTTCACTCCCTAAAATGCGCACACACACACACACTTGCACGTACTCACTGTGAGCGGATCTTGAAGAGATAATGTCAAACGAGTCACCCTGCACAGAAGTTTAACCTAAGTTCATCACCAACCTCTCCACATATTCCTTCGCCACCACCACCACCACCGCCCACGCGCACATTTATCTACGGAGCCACCGCCCCGCCCCCGCAGGCCAGCGGGTCAAGCTTGTGGATAAACAGGGGGATTTGCGGAGGGCAGTGTTTTGCGGGCCACACAGGCCTGTCTCCATCGCGAGCAGCCATCTTAAGTCGCACAGGAGGAAAAATAAATAACCGAGAGATGGAGATTAAAAAGAAAAAAAAAAAAACCTGTTCCTCCGTCATCGTCCAATCGCACCGTAACTGTCCAACCACCCATCATCGCCGTGTGAGACATGATGTCAAAACAAGGTGAGATGAGGACGAAGACGGATGAGGAAGAGTCCGGTTAGGTGGAAGGAAGTGAAGCCGTGAAGGACGGCCTCATGGAACTGATAAGAGAGGGTCAGGCCCCCAATAACACACGACTGAGAGCCTCCAATCAGACAGGAAATATTATATAAATGGAGGATCGCATGAGACACCAGTACTGTAATTAGTTTGAAAACAGTCTCGTTTTCCAGATACACGACTTTGTGACTTGCAAGTTCCTTCACTGGTCGGGATGCCAGCCCATCACACAAACACACACAGAGTATATGGGCTGTCAGCAGGTGGTCTCACCACTTCAACATGATGCATTTGTCACAGCTCTGTCACTTCTATCCACCTTTCACTCACCTAATTAGTTCATTCAGTGCACCTGCCAGTCACACTCACCTCATCAGCTCATCACTCTCACCTGCTCACTCTGCCTCTTCACTATTTAAACCCCTGCCTCAGACACACTCACTGCCAGATCGTTCTTTGCTTTCATGCTCAACTTTCCCGCACTCACCCGTGGACTGATTCCCTGTTGCCGACCCTGCCTGTCCCGGACTACCTCGCCTTGCCTCTGCCCTGGTAACTTACTCAGCCCTTCTGTCCTCGACCCCGAGAAACCTGTCGTTGATTCTTCCAGAGAATATTCTGCCTGTCGTGCGTTGCAAATAAAGAACTCAAATCATACCAGTCCTGGTCTTGTCGTACTGCTCCTGGGTCCTAACTACACCCGTAACAGCATTTCACTCTTTTGGACCAAACGATCACAATATCTCACCTTGCTCAGGCCCGTTGCAGAAGCACTACTACTTTTGTGCGTCAAACGTATATTTCAAAGCACCTTTTTAAAATATTACGACCACTCAAAGAGCTGTACTCTACATGTTAACATTCACACACATTCATACACTGATGATCAGGCTCCACCTGCGCATCAGGCCTCTCAACTAACTGAAGTTCACCCACCGATGGCACAGCCTTCAGGGAGCAAAGTAGGGGTTCAGCGTCTTGGGGATCAAACCTGTATCTTCCATTTGGAAGACGACCCGCTGTACGTAAAATTATTGAGTTTATCCAGTTTGTAACATCAACATCTCCAGTCAAGACACACACTAAATTAGGCTTTGTGTGAAGGCCACACAGGTAATACGGCTGTTTCCCAGGTGACACTTGTGTTTTGATGTTTATTTTGGGGTCAAACGTCACGCTGTATGAGGCAAAACAAAAGCTGTCTGAGCTGGTTCAGACTCTGCATGTGTGTGTGTGTGTGTGCGTGTGTGTGTGTGTGTGTGTGGGGGGGGGGGGGGGGGGGCTAGAAATGTATCTATATAGTGTGTGTGTGAGATTATATACTGTATGTGTACACATGCATTGAGCCTGTGTATGTGTGAAGGAGAGACTGTGCGTGTGTGTGTGTGTGTGTGTGACACAGTGTCTGGTGACATCTGCTGCGTTGCTGGCGGAGAGCGGAGCTCAGCGGGCTGCAGGAGCCTCAGACTAAGGAGATGAAAGCCGAGGTCACAACCTGGACCAGTGGGACGAGACACACACAAATACAAAGTCACACATGCAAACATGTGTCTCTCTCTCACACACCCACACACACAAATACACACACATATGCAGGGGGCGTACAAGAAGACAAGGACGCGAGACATAAGAATAAACAGAGCAAAGACAAAAGAGTTCGGCAGACAAAACACGACAAGAGAGACGAAATGCAAAGTTGCACACAAACAGAGAGACGGCATGAAAAAACGATGACGCGAGCACAGAAGCAAAGCCCCACATCATCAGGGGCAACAGTTTAATCAGTTAATTAACAAACACATGCATGTAAGCAAAAACACACACACACACACACAGATAGAAGATACGGTGTGTGTGCCAGGCAATAGTGTGCCAAAAGCTCTACAGAGCCGAGTGTGTGTGTGTGTTTTTTTTGTTTGTTTTGTTAGGCATTCCTCACTTTGTAAAACAAAACGTAACCAATAAATACATAGACATAAATGTACTGAATTGTTATTCATTCAAACAACAATATCAAATACCAGTTGGGCCTTTTGAAACAATATCTGACCGATATTAGATATCAGTAACAGTCAACCTCTAATATTCTATAAACTTACGTTTAGGTCAAGCTTGATGCGTCCTTACTCCTTACACATAAAATAATGATCCCAGTCACTTCCCCACAGGGAGGAATAAAGCTTATTAATTGTGGTATCAGATTGGTACTCGATATCGGCCGATACCCAAAGCCAAAGGTATCGGTGTCAGCAATGAAAAAGCTGGATCGGTGCATCTATAGAAAATATCAGAAAATATAAGTTTCTTTGTTTACCAAATCCTAAATATATTAAACTTACAATGATATAAAACAGAGAAAAGCAGCAGATTCTCACATTTGAGAAGCTGGATTGTTTTTATTACACAAACGCTGGTGTTCATACACATAATAAAGAACACAGTCACACGAATACGACACCTGCACAGAGACGTAGTTACACACACACACACCTCATGGCGGTGGTAGCAGTTAGTCAGCAGACCAGCCATGTGACAGGGTGGTGTGGTGTGGATTAGGGGCCAGTAAGCCTATTAGGGCGACAGGAGGGACCACCCGGCCTCCACTGCCACCTACAACCCACCAACACACACACACACACACACACACACACACACACACACACACACACACAGTCATCCAGTCTCACCAACGACACCCACCCACACACGCACACACACATGCGCACACGTTGTGAGCTTAATTCTGTGGAGTAATTTGCTCTATATTGCGTGAGTCTTCATTTTTTGTATTCAGCCCCATAATACCTTCTGTGCTCCGATGAACAAAAATAATACATTTCAGCTGCGTAGAGCCAGAAAACAGCAGCATTTAGAGTTGTAATAGTGCGAGAGTGTGCGTGTGTGACGCCTGAGGGAGGGGTCCAGGCATGGGGGGGGTAATCACCAGCATCTGTTGCCTCTCCTCAGGGCGATTAATTAGATTAAATTAATTTGGAAAACGTGTGTGAATGTATGATCCCATACTAAGACCCCCCCCTTCTCCCTACAGTGACACACACACACACACATACACCAACGAACACACACATGCTCTTCCCTCCCTAACAATAAATTAGGCCCCTTTGAGTTCCCCAAACTATTTAAGAAATGAGAGACGAGCAAAGGTGAAAACTTCGGAGACACATGCGTGCACACGAGCGCAAATTAATCCCAATTTGTCGGCCTCGGCGCTGGGAGAAACTTTTGGGATTTCATACTTCATACCAGCTTTTGTCACCTTTGCGTGAATAGCCAAGGGCTGAAATAATTGTGTTTTTCTTACCCGAGGCCCAGTCAGCGCTCACAAGCCACTGGCCTACGTAATGTGTTCCAGACAGGGAGAGAAGAGAGAGAGGGGGGGTTACAATACAGAGAAAGAGAGTGTGTGTGTGTGTGTGTGTGTGTGTAAAGGTGATGGTGGTTTTTCACTGTGTGTGCGGTGAGATGACGATGTGACAGCGTGTGACTGCACGAGTGTGCGCCAAGTGGGAGGAATGTGCCGTGGAGACGGCCTTAATGGAGTTGGACGTGGTCCACGACAGACAGGACATCAAGGACTGAAGAGGGGGAGAAAGAGAGAGGAACGGGGGAGATAGAGGGAGTCACAACACGGACGGAGAAGACATAAACGTTAGCATAAGTTATGATTTTAAACATAAATCCCTAAATATACTGCAGAGAGTTGAATAAGGCAAACACAGTTGTCCACACACACCTTTCCTTTAGATGTCAACACATGACACTTCATTAAAACTGAGCAAATGCTCTAGAAAAGATCAGTTAAGTCAGGTGTTTTGGATGACACATGAAACGCACATACAGAATTGTTAAAAAACTGACATAGCAGTCTTCTTCAGACCTTCATTAGAAGACTAAACGTTGGTAAATTATTAAATTACCAAACATCATTTACATCATGGCTACGACTACTTTTCCTTTACGCCCGTTTTCTTTAACAATTCTGTATGTGACAAATCTTTTCCCCCTTTATGCAGCAGAATAACACCTTGAATGCAATTAATGTGTAGGTTTAAAGTATTAAACGAGGCGGTTAAAAGCCATTAAGTGGCAGTTTAAAAAGAAATGAATGGATATTTAAAATGTGTAAACGTGCAGCAGACAGGCTGTCAAGCAGAGCAGCTTCTGAGTGACAGCGATGTAATGCGAGTGAGAAAAAAGGTGAAGTGTGACTTTAAATAGGAGAGAGATGGGGGGGGGGGGGGGGCTTGGAGTATGTAACACTGTATATTCAATGTATTCAGACATGATAGCTTCTCACTTTATATACAACAGTCCAGTGTGTGTGTGTGTGTGTGTGTGTGTGATTTAAATCCTCCCCTCAAAGCTTTGAAGATGAGGGAAGTTGGTCTACCATCTCCAGCTTTGGTTGATATGCAAACGCAGAAAGAATGCACACACACACACACACACACATACTAACCCCCCCCCCCCCCCTCATGCACACACACGCACTACCCCCCCCGCACACACAGAGGAGCCTGTCAGCACAATGCCTTCAAATATAGCCGTCCAATCTTTTGACTCTCAATTTGCACACCTTTTTTGATAATACGTGCCTATTTGAAAAAAGGGTGAAAGGCAAGGGTAGCATGCAATTTAGAGATACTACTGTGTAGCCATTTCCATCCTGCCACCTCTCTCTCTCTCTCTCTCTCTCTCTCTTTCCATCTTTTGATTATGCGATTCTCCTTGGCAGACGAACAAATAGAGGAGAAGAGGAGAAAGGAAAAAGGTAGTGTTTGACACTGCCGTTTTCAATGACAAAATACAATCAAACCGGGGCCAGTAATTCGGCGGGGAGGGATTAGTTTAGCGTGAGGTTGGGGCCCCCAGATTAAGACGCGAGGAGATCTTGAATTTCATCATCTCCGGGGCGGCGCTCGGGCACAATGGCGAATTCTTCTCCTCCGCCGTCTGATGAGGGGTCAGGAGAACTCACCTCTCCTCTTCTTCTGTTCCTGCAGCACTCAGTGCCGCATTCATTCATTCATTCATCCCTCCTGACTTTATATCAGCTTAGATACCTGAAAAGGACCTGAGCCGTCTATGCATCCAAGCACACACATGCAAAGTCAGAATAAAATGTGATCAGAGGTGCACAAACATCCCACATGTTTGGACACCTTTGCATCAACACTAAGATATTCCTTTCTTATTGACACACAAACACTCAAGTGACATAAGGAGCTGATCAACAGATTTATCGCTGAATGTTTAGAAGGAAAAAGGTTTTCACAGATCTTAGACTGCCCTCTTGTGGTCAATTTATAGAGCTCCTTAAACCAGGAACCAGCAGCACAGTTCAAATATCATCAAGTGTAGAAGTAACAGTGTCAGTACTCAGTGACTCAACCGGTGACCAATCGGTGGCACATAAGTACCAAACAAACAGGTAAACAAATGCCTCGAGAGTTTAGTTGTTGCTTTTCTATAAAAGCTGCCACGAGATGCATCCTCTCTGTGAAGATATCCTTAAAGCAGAATGTAAATGAAACATTCAAACCACAGGACTCGTCTCCTCAGATCAATTTAATGAAGCTGCATTATAGAGTTATGATGTGTTATGGAAAACTGTTACTCAACATTTGTAGTCTTGTAGCATAAAAGACTACAATCAAACAAGCAATTAACCTAAATATCTTTAACTATATCTTTATTATAATTATTCAGTGGGTTTTATTTTCCATCTAGTGTTATGAATTCTATATATTTTATCTTTTTTTTTATTGCACTTTGATACACACTTCTGCAATTCTTTCAAAATGTACTTAACTTGACTTTATGCATTCTACAAAGTGATCTTAAAAGTGTTTTTAAGTTAAATGTTGACCCTTAGATGACACTTTATATCTTCTTATTTAACATTTTTAAATCTCCACCATTGAAGTAGAAAACAGAACATAGAAGAGAACGGAGACCGTGTGACCAGCAGCAGTGTTCATTGATGTGTTTTGCACTGATCTAAATATTATAACTTTTATTTTCTATTTAGTCTTATTTTTAAATACATTTTTATTTAAATCTTATTTTCCAGTGTGTTTCATTATTATTATTATTATTAGTGTGGCATTCCAACCCGGTTTTATTTCCATTCTATGTCTAATTTCCTTTATTGTGCAGCATTTCTTGTATAAAAGGTGCAATAAAAATAACATTTACTATTATTATTATTATTATTATTATTATTATTAACACCCTTAACCATCTAAAAAGTATTTCATAAATACCTTAAATCCCACCATTAGTCTCTCATTTATCATTTCATCATTTCCCTCCCTCTGTATCTGAGCGTGTGAGGGTATAAGGTTGCCTCCTCCCTCCCTCCCTCCCTTGTTTCCTCCCTCCTCTTTCCTCTCCATTCCTGCTGTCAGGGGGCTGCTGACGCTTTGATCTTTCTGTCATTAGTCAGGTATGCAGAAAGAGAGAGAGAGAGAGAGACAAACTTGTCTCTTTCTCCCCCTTTTCTTGCTCTCTTTTCTCTCCCACGCTCCGGCCAGAGAACACCGGTTGACCTGCTTGTCCTCTCGGCTTTCTATCAAAGAGAAAAGGTAGAGCCGTTCCTGCCGGCGTTCCTTTGAGCTTGACGTGTACAGAAAGTGACAGTTGCAACTCGGCCAGTTCTCAAACTCTTTCCTTCACCTACATTCCTAAAGAGAAGTAGCTGAGGAGTCCCAGTGGTCCTTAATGATCACTAGTGGTGCAAAGTTTACACATCAGAGCATCTGGAAGTTTTCATCAGCTTTGAGGATTCATAAAATATGTATGCGCTCATCTTAGTCACTCTCAGAAGCTCTTAAACATTACCAACGTTTAAAGATGAATTAAACACCTAATGTTTCCTTAATGCTGCAAATGTGTTTCTAAAGCGTCACAGAAAGCTATAACTTCATAAACACTTTGTGAAAAGCTCAGAAGTCAGAACGGGTATCAACATTTGGCTTTCCCAAGCGGTGAACGACATTCTTCACTTCACACTATTCCACCAGGTTTGGTGACACATGTCACGGCGTGCATTTCTCACAAACTTTAAACGTAACGTGCGACAAACGTGCTGAAGACTTCAATCCTGATCTTTAAAACCTTGACCAACAGAAGCAACCATCAGCGCCACACAGACACTTGAACACTTCAAGAGACGAGCGTGCACTGAAAACAGAGGTCAGGCTTTTCTGTCTTCAACTACAGGACCAGGACCAGGACTAGGACCAGATCCCTAACAGATCCAGAGGTGCTGTGGTAAATCCTGATCTCTGACCCTGCAGACTCACCGATTATTAGTAATTTTAATCGCTCCGACAACTAATAGAGTGACACTGAGATGTGTTTTCCTCTCATGTCACTTTAAGTTAAAATGGTTTTCTCCACCTTTTGCTTGATTTGGTTCTCATGGAGCGAGACTCTTTCCATAATCTTGTGAGACACTTATAAACACAGTCAGAGCCTCGTCGTGGTAAAAACGAGCACTTTTAGTGGTTGTAAATGAGCCAGTTTGCCCCAATAGATGCCAACAGCGCTCCCTCTCAACACTGGACCAATTTGACTAAAAACTTTGGAAAAACAGGGTCCAAAGTCCCCCTACAAGAGTTTAGGAGACATTACTTCACTGCCACATAAAGCACTAGTCATACGTTTATGGCTAAAAGAAAGGCTCATGTGTAAGTACAAACATGTCACAGACCCGGCTCCAGCAGACGTATAAAAACACAGCAAACCACTTGTGAACGCCAAGTTTCCTGGCAACTGGTCTCTTTTCCTCTCCTCCCTCTTCCTCAATCCATCCCTCCCATTTTCCAAAAATTGCTCAATCAACTCCTCTCTTGTCTCCTTCTCCGTGTTTGTGTTATTCACCGTTTCCATCCAATACTGCATGGCATGCAACAGAAAACAGTTGTGTGACTGATGAGAAGAGAACAAATTAATACATGAATAAATACATAACTAGGGTCAGCCCTTGTTAAGTCACAGCTGGATGTGACACAATCACACCTGAAGTTTTCACAGCCTCAGGATGTGGATGTGGATTGTAAACGACACTTCACACTTGCTTGTAGAAATGCAGGCTTGTCACTACCACACACACACACACACACACGACTCTGCTAAACACTCATTGTGGTTAAACATGTGTGCCAACATGAAGCATGTCGTAGCAGAGCCTGACCACAAGGTGGCAGAACCCGCATGTGTAAAGCAACGAGGTTTAACCAGAAACAAAGCTGAGAATTATGTCTCGTTTTACTTTGAAGTTGTCCTCTCCAGTCATTGTAAGTGACCGTCCAGGAGCCTTTAAGCAAGGCACTCAATCACACGGTGCACGTATATCCCATAAGGTTGAAGAAAGTAGAAAAACAAAAAGACTCTACTCACATTTTCAATGACAAACGTCCACTCTTTGTCTTCAAACTCCTCTGCATGGGGGTCCTGCAAGGGCAATAGAAAAATACAAATGCTTAATAATAATAAAAATGTATTTGTATAGCACACTTAAAAATACAAACAAAATCACAAGGTGCTTTGCTTAAAGGATCAAAACAACTATAGTACAACGTGATAATAGGGTTGAAATAGGATAAATAACATTATAGACTTCATATTTCAGGAAAGTTTCTCTTAAAGGGCGAGAAAACTTTAAACTGAACAGAAAGAAACATCCTTGAATCATTAAAACGCAGAAAAATACAAAACTATGGTCGTTTCTTTCTCTCCATCTGTCTGGTCCAGTTTGTGGAATAACTATGCACACTGCACTGCTGGAACAATAAAAAGCATTAAATCATTTTAATTGTCAATGCAAAGCCGAGATTGCAGTTTTATAGTTAAAAGAAGGATCGCTTCCAGGGGCCATGATGTAGTTCTATTGTGTTTTTATGTAAATGTGTTTCAATGTGTCCTATCTGGATGTAATACTATGTGTTTTAATGTAGCCTCTTAAAAGCAGGTTCTTGCACATGCAAACCACAGACAAATGTCTGCCTTTTAAAACACAAAAAGTAGACGTAGTAGTGGAAGCATTTCTTGGACTCATCAGTAATTAAATACCTTGTGCTTAACCATGAAATTTGCTCTTCTAATACATCACTTTAGGCTTTGGTAGTATGCTGTTGCCACTACGTTTTACCTCTAACAGACTAAACAATTAATCAATACTGAGTGTAATCATCTGTTGCCTCCTCAGTGCTACACCTACACACAAGCAAACACCCGTCTGACTGACTTCCTGTCTGATTGCACCCCTGACACACCCCAGAAAAAAAAATCAATATTACTGCAGTCTGGCACATCACTCAAACACATCACCCACACGGACACACACGGACACACACGGACACACACACACACACACACACACACACACACATTATTTCACTCCCACATAAAGTACTTCTAAAAGCCAACAGAGCCTGAAACTATCAGCCGTCTGGGTTTATTCTCAGTTTACGGTGCGTTATCGGCCGTGTTTTAGTGCCACAACCTTTTTATCTAACATATTGTTAACATGTTTAAAGAATAAAAAGGTTCTATTAAGCTTTGATAAGCTTAGAAAAGGCAAAAGCTTCACTGAGGATTGCTTCCTGAACATCGTCTCTGTTATGATTCAGTCACACCACTGCACTCTGAAGTTACATATTCATTTCAGTATTTTTTCCTGCCGTCTACCGGCTGCCTGCCGGTGTGCACACCTCCCTGAAGGTGCAGGCTGCAATACTGCTGAGCTCAGCTGTTTTCACTGCAGAGCTTCAGGCCAGTGTGAGCGCTTCTTTAAATCTCTGTTTGCTTTAGTCGACACGCTGCAGAAATATACGAGTCGTAGACAGATTTAGGACGGCATTAAGTCATGTTTTCTGTATTAAAAAGGGATACTCGAGCAATTTAGTATTGCGTGTTCATAAGGTTGGGCGACTCCAGAGACAGATTATGCAGCAGAGGGACCATCCTTACTTCTACTGCCTCGTACGTCTCAAGCTCTGATAACTCTGGATTCTACATCTGACATAATGCAACAAAACAGCAGATTTTTGTTTAACAATCCTTGTCTGGTAAACACCTACGTATTTCTAACTCCATGTCTTACCGTCATAAACGTGCAGCATAACCACAAAAGACTATATTATACAGCTATTTTAACAGGCAGAGTAGGTCTCTTCGTGACGAGGGGAACTGAATTTATTCATGATGTGGGTGAAATGTGGGTGAACTGCGCCTTCAGTGGCTTTGCTTTGTGTCTCATTACAAAAACAGCTTTATTACTTCCTCTGGGACAGGAAGTGGAAGAGGGCCCAGAGGAGAGAGGTACTGTACATGCAGTGTGAGACAAGCATGGGCCTAGAAAACCAACAGTGTGCTTTATAAGTAAAACTACTACGACACAAAGCAGAGGCCGGTACGGTGATGTTTGTGGTTGAGACACTGGGAGAGGTCACGAGATACGGAGCTCTGTCAGCCTGTCAGCACAGAGGCCCAGCATGGTTTAAGTAAGACAGATACCGTCTGTACAAGTGTGTCCCTTACGGCACACTACTGTGTTACTATACACACCTAAATATGGTCCCGAATACCTTGAATGCACAGATCAAAACGTGCCAACATCAACAGTCCTGGCAGGAAATTATAACCTACACAATATCGCTCTTTAATATTCATAATAAATTCCTTTTTCTGTAGTAAATAAATACACATTGTGCTGCTTTTGGGTGCTAACAATTGGTGATAAATCTCCCAATTCATGAAGACCGTCATGCTCCATAAATGACCCTATTCCACCTTAAACACAGAACTGCTTGCATCAGCACTCATCACACAGCTGCCTCCTACCTTAAAGAGAGTGACCGTGATCTCTATGTTCTCTGGTACGGGCCACACCACCACTCCTCTGTAGGGGTTCTTGATGCCAGGCTGCCAGCTGTGAGCCTGCAGCACAAGAGGGACAATAAACAACAATGTTTGCAAGTGAGAAACCTTTATTTGTTTTTAGCGTTTCTTTAATGCCTCTCCCTCAAATACAAACCTTGGATGATTTCCGCCGACTCCTGCGTGTCCAAACCACCACCAGTTTGTCCGGTTGCCTGTGAGGAAGGAGAGGAAATAAAACAGATGAGTGAACAAGGCGACGGTATTTATTCCTCAATCCATCTACACATCAACATTGATCAGCTTGTATCTTAATGCCTGGAGTTTAAATCACTGATAAGCCTTCTACTACTCACACACACCAACAACAACGCATACACACACCTGCACAGCCACTCGTAGTATGAATAAATCATGAGACACAGCTAAACCCTGGCTTTGCCTCGGTGGACTGCAGCACACACACACACACACGAGAGGTTAGTGTGACAGGTAGAAACAGTGAAGGAGGCTGAGAGTTAAGACAAACTGACCCAGTCCAGGTCAGTCACACTACTGACAGTCAGGAGAGGCGTTGTGATCACACAGTCACCTCTAACCAACACTTTACCGGTCTTTCTTACAGAAACACCAGCTCATCCTGGCTCAAGGTGTCAGACAGGTCAGTGTTTGGCCTAAAAGTGTGTTTAGTGCAGCAGTAGTGGTCCACTCTGCATCTCCATCAGAGTATCCTTCATCAAGCAAGTAAGTAACTTAAAATAACTCTTAATTGTAAATCCGAACCTGCTCACTAAATTACAACCGCCACGCTACTTTGATGTGAAAATAACACTGACGAATTAGGGACTGTCAAATGTTCTCCCTTATACACACACACTATATATTATGTTATATACACCTAAAAGTCAGACTGAGAATTCATCCAGAAACACAGCCAGTGCAGTTCACTAGCTGGCAGGTCTGGACCCGTCACTCCTGGTGCATGTTGTCTTAAGTAAGTCCTGAAGCTGAAATGTTTCATTACTATATCAAAAGTACCACTAAATACTAACATTTAATCCTTAAAGCCCTGGGGGCGACTGTGGCTAAGGGGATAACAGGGCCGTCTTTCAATCAGAGGGTTGGCGGTTCAAACCCCGGCTCTGGCTCTGCTAGTCGCATGTCTATGTGTCCTTGAGCAAGACACTTAACCCCAAAATTGCTCCCGTAGCTGCGCCTACGGTGTAGAAATGTGATAGAATCTGAATTGTAAGTCGCTTTGGATAAAAGCGTCTGCTAAATGACTGTAATGTAATGTAAAGCGTATATTTACAGGGTTGCCCTGGATTGACGACCTTATTAAGCAGATCGGGTATCGGTCATGATGTGAAGCACTGGACCTGATCCTCGTCGTGAAAAATACACCGCAAACCCTAGTTATGCTTTGGCTTTTTGGTCACAGAGAGGCACCGTTAGAGGATGACAGTCTACAAGATTATCTGTCAGGAGAGTCCAGGTTTAAGTCCCTGTGTTGGCAATGCTCTCGTTACTGAGCCTGACCTCTGACCTCACAATGGAGAAAAGAAAGTGAGCCAATAGCCCTCCAGAGCTCAATTAAAATCACTTTATTCTACTCTTCTGTCCCGCTCTGTTAGAGCCAGACTGATATGAGCTTATTACAGATATATTGATATGGGTGTTAGACTATAAGTATCTATAAGATCTATTTAAGAAACTAAAATACATGAATGCCAAAGATGTGGTTCAAGTAATTTAGGATCAGTGTCTCTATTACACAAATGTTGCACCCAAGAGCACAGACATGATATATTTTTTTCAGTATGGCGTGGTGAGTATTGTGGCCGACCCCACAGCCTAATTTCACAAAGTCTTATTACTGTGCACTTTAATTACAGGCGAAAAACTAATGTTAAGTCACCTGAAAGCATCACATGTGGATGGAAGTCAACATGTACAGTAGTGCTTACATAGACTCATTACCCGTCATTTTTACCGGACAGGGCTGTAAGAAATTAAGGTATAATCTATGATTACCCTTAATTAAAAAGACTTTCATATAATAAGACAAAGTCCATTGTGCAAACACTTATTGTACAAACACTCCAGCAGCGTGAAGCACATCAAGTACAACACTGGCTTTATGTCAAAGACTCTTACAGAACAGCAAAGGAAAGAATGGGGAAAAGAACGACAGAGAGAAGACACAAGAGAGGGAAGAAAGAAGAAAAAGAAAGGAGGGAAAGAGGAGTGAGAGGGAAGAGAGGAGCGAGGCCTCACAAAGAGAAGCTATTGTCCAACGACACAGACCGTATCAGAGACACACCAAATATCACCCCCATATTTACCCCCTTTGTATCGTACTCTCTGTGCTGTGAGGACAATTTAAACCATGAATACAATCCTAACAATCCTGACAACTGTACCAAATCAATGCTGCTGCTGCGCTGTATGTGGGAATGTCAAAGAAATCCAGCTGTTCTGGAAGCACAGTCATCCTGGTCTCACATATAGCTGCTTTAGACATCGCTCTCTGGGTAGAGCTCTGTATATTAGGTTCCTATCCTGATCACAAGGCAGTGCCCTTGATCAATGTGTACCTACTTCAGGATAGCAGAGTGATTACACCTGTAATGTGGTCACGAGTAATGGTGTCCTACTCTGTGGTCAGAGGGAAACGCACGCAAAACTCATCGGGGGTGAAGAAAGGTGATAAAGATTCGATTAAGAAACGGCGAATTTAACTGAAAGGTGATTCGTTTGCATGTCAGGGAGAAATCACATAAATTCAGGATCAGTTTGGACACTTTCATTTAATTCCTCGCTAAGATCCGGCTGAAATTAATGAATATTTAAACATTAAAGCCTTTTAGTTTACACTATTATTGGTAAGATAGATGTAATGCAGGTTCATCAAACATATGGCAATACACATGTGTTTCTTTGTAATGAGCTGGTGAAGGTTTTTACATTGTGGATTGAGTATTTGACTGCGTCTTCAGTTTAAAGCTCAGATATGATCAAAGAAACTAGAACTACCGCCTCACAGTTGTTTAACTTCTGGTTTACATCCATGTCTGTCCAAAATGTCCCCACTTTATCCTTTATTAGACATGTATAAATACTCGAGTTATGAACAAAGACGTGTTTTGAAGTTATAACATAACACCTCGGAACACAGCTGTTGTTGGTACGGAGGCATAACAATAAAGTATGATCACAATAAAAAATGATCAACAAATTGTTCTCAGAAGAAAAAAAAAAAAAGAGATGAAAGACAAACAGAAGAATCTGTGATAGTGAGTGAGTGAGTGAGAGTGTGCGCTGGAGAGAGAGAGCGTGAAAGTGAGTCAGTAAAGCTCAGCAGGAGCTGAGATGATCGACATAAAAACACAGATGAATCCTCCTACATTTACATTTAAGGCCTTTAGCTGCAGCTCTCATCCAGAGAAACCTGCAATTAGTGAGCATGTAGGCGTTCAGTGTTTTCCTTTAGGACACTTTAGAATCACCCTCCAGTTACTGAAGAGCACATGTCTCATGTTCATATTACACACTTTTTAAATTGTCTTTTTTTAGTTTTTTATGCTTCCTGGCTTTAGTGCCATTTCTACGGTTAAATCACTACATTTTATACAATCTAAATTCTGTTGACTGCAGAGCTGCAGTGGTTCAAACAAATCTCTTCCATCAGATGGAAGTCAGGAAGAATGAAAGGTGTTCGTACGTCTAACTATTTCATCAGAGCTCAGGGGAACAGATGGGTTTTTTCTTTTAGGATAATATGTAATTTAAACAGACGTAAAAACAAAGCTCGCTAGTCAAAGACATTAGTTTAGCAGCTTGAATGTGCTCGTGGTTATCACTCGAGGCTCTGTGTGTGGATCTGATCTGCATGGTTGGGAGTCGAGGGTGCGACAGGATGTTGCCCTATCTTTCCTGTAGACAGGAGGAAGGGACCACTTCACAGGCGATACGACAGACGAGTCAGACCAGCATTGAACACTCCAACAAACACAGTGTTATGAAACACAGACGCATAGCAGCGTACGGCTCAGTAGTGCTGCCATATTTCAAGCAATATTCAATTCAATCAACTGCTTTTTGAGCACTGCTTTAAAAAGGTGCAAGATACAAGACTGGGAGCATTTCCATTGCCTCTTATCGGCTCTCAACATGGCGACGCCTGAGGCGGTGGCTCGTAGCTAGCTGTGCTAACAGCGCTAACAGTTCAAACTACGGCAAACGTTACGACTCAGAATGTCGTATAACTTTCACATTGTGCTACATTTCTGCTTATTAACAAATCTTTGCATCAAAATATGGTTATTCTTCACCTGAATTGAGTGCATTTTCTGCTCATTCAGGTAGTGTTTTACAGGCTGTAGGGTACCAGAAGCCAAACCCTCTAGATCGCCCCCTGGTGGCTGGCTGTTAGTTTGAGTGCTTGTGTTCATATTTAGAGGTTTCTATGAGCAGAACACACTGTAAATGTCAAAATCACAGTAAATTATGTTCATATAATTATGGGAAGCCAAAGTCATGGTCGCAATGAATATTTGTTTTATTCTGCAGCCGTTGTAATATAAATTTAAGGCATAAAGAAACACATGCCAGTATTTCTCCAACAGGAGGGAAAAACACTGTCATAGGTGAATTAAAAAGCCTCTGGTCATACTTAACAATCCTCTACAATGTAAAACCCTTTTACATCACCACATGTATTCTGTCACACATTCACAGAAATAGTGAGTTTTACGTTTCCAGTAACGGCTGGTTAAAAAGTTAAAAACTCTTAAAACTTAAGTTAAAACTCAGCTGTCCTGTTTGGTGGATCTCTCTTTGACTTGGATAGCCTGTCGTATGTATTGATAGAGGTTTTGCTTTTTTCAGGTATGGGAAGAGTGAACTTAAGCAAAAATGTTTGACAGATATCAGTGTGGTGTAGGGCTGTCTAAAGGACTATATACAGTAATATAATTACATTTAAAAGATCTGCATTTGTAGAAATATTGACCAGGACAGAATGGAAGAAAAAGACAACTACAGACATAAAAACCTCCCCATGAAACCTAACAGCCTCATGAAAAGCTGAGCAAAGAAACGTTTTTTTTAATTCATTTGACTGACCTACTTGTCAAATTTCTGAGTCAGCAACAAGAGGATGGTTGAAAGTGGGAAGTGAGAAAAAAGGAAAAGAGGAAACAGAGAGGGATGACCATCAGTCAGACTGTGGCCTTCACCATCAAGACAGATGATCCAATGGATGGATAGATCCCACCCATCTATTGTTGTCTCACTTTATTCAATATGTCAAACCATCACTCTCGTTTAAGCAGAAGCTGCGTCGTTAGTTGCATTTTGTTGAAACAAGAACTGTGCTGAGAATAAAGAAGAAATGGGTTATGCTGAGGAAGCGGTTTGAGAAGTTTCATTTCAGTCATTAAAAACATTGGAATCCATTGTTGAAAATATATGTTTTAAGCTGGTAACAACATTAGAAGTGTGTGTGTGTGTGTGTGTGTGTGTGTGTGACTGAGTTCTTCTCGTCTACACTGACAGTCCCTTGACCTCCGGTTAAAGAACAGTCAGTCAGTGTTTATGAGGCAACCAGGAGGTCAATGGCACAGAGGTAACGTTGAACACACGAACCCAGACACAAGTGTCAGGAGTGAGAGAAACATCCTTTTACTAAGGTTTAAATAGTGAATGTTCTGTAACTTACATTATATTTTCCTGCATCCAAACATTTTAATGAAGGTCAGTCAGACTGGCACCAAACATCACTTTTATTAGATCAAAGTCTGCCCATTATTTATCCAAATATGAACTTTCTTCTTTATGGCCAAATTTAAAAGACCTCATTGCCCAGTTGGATTCAGCTGTGTCACATCACTCTTTTGATAAATAAAAACTATTGTTAACATCAATACAGTATCTGAAGTGACAAAAAGAAAGCTAAATAGTTGTGTGTGAATTGGAACTGCATAACGTTTCTTCCACACATTTTGCTGCAGACTTTATTATTATTCCCAGTGAAAGACGTGAAGACTCTTTTAAGTTGCACTGAGACTTGTCCAGAGAGAGTACACATTTAGGAATGGTATGCATCTTTGTTCATCTTGTTGCTTTAGTTTACTGGCTCTTTCATTCCTTCCTTATCACTAGATGTCTGCGGGGGTGGGGGAGTCCACATTAACTGTGTGTGTGGAAAAAGCCTCTGAGGATCTGAGAGGGGAAACTCAAAGCTTCGTATTTTATTTTATCTTTCCACCATTTACCTCATGAGAAAGAAATAAGGCGGATTTGGCTTCTATTGGTATCCTTAGCGGTGCTGCTAACGTTACTAGCTCTCCTCTTATCAATACCAACATGGATTTATTGATCACGATGTAGCTTTATCAAGAACAGCGACTAGAAAAACCATAAATGCTGATCTCCTGATCGCATATTTTACCTGAATATCAGCCTCTAACAATCGTGAGTAAAACATTATTTCACACTGTGATGGTTAATGTTAAACCGTGTAATTAATCCAGCAAGATAAATGCAGATGGATCATGGGTTTGGGAGTAAAGAAGGGAATGATAGGAAGCTTCCTTTCAGTGGGTAAATAAGATAATAAAGCAACAACAACTCTCCCTGTACCAGCTTGCTAACCAAAGGGAGATACTGACACAGTGTGAATCACAACCAACAGCAGAGAAACAAGGAGCTCTTAAGGCAACGACATGAGCAGTCAGGCGATGTTGATTACTGCCCGATAGACAAAACATATTCATAAACACATGAGCTTGTTTTTGTTTCTCTCAATTTATCACCTAGCCGGCAGCAGCGGCATCATCCGACCTAACAGTTAGCGGGTGGGAGCGTCTGCAGAAGGAAGGGTGATGAAGGATTATACCACCGTTCTACCTAAAGGTACATTACCACCACTCTTTACTACAACGTGATCAATCACAAGCTGCTAAGATGTTCACATTAGTCCAGAGAGCCGGTACAATAAAGACAGAGGATTTAAATGGCCTGCAGAGACGACATCTTTGCTTCACAGACTAAGAGAGGAGGGGAGGAAACTTCTTCTTTTACTACCAGAGAAGGTCGTAAAAACATAAATTACACATGAACCAAGTTCATTTTTTCCTAAATGTAACACCACAACACTGGTGGTGTTTGATTTGCCATCGTGACACACGTACAGTTCACGTTTATCAGCCTGCAGATGCTGCAGCATCGCTCTGCAGGCTGATAAATGATGAGCAGTCTCCAGGGCCATGTGTTTCTGGTGTGTCTGTTTCTACTGCTGTCAGGCTGTTTTCACCACATTTAACACCCCATTGACTGCTTCACAACCCGGCAATGTCTCGTGTCTCATGGGGCGTATGTGTGTGTGTCTGTGTGTGTGTGTGTGTGTGGGAGGGGGGGTATGTAAATGCCCATTCGTGTCCATAATTGCAGCGCAGAACAACTACACTTGGGAGGATTCTGCTGCAAAGCAGTTAAAGTGACATTATTGGAAAGAGAGAAAGAGGTGAGGAGGAGGGGAGAAGAGAGATCAAGTAATAAAGGAAGAGGAGGGAGGGGAGATAAGAGTGGTACAGGGAAAGATGGAGGAGATGAGGAGCTGCCAGAATTAAATTAGCAGCAAATGCTATAATTAAGGAAGTTAGAAGCAAGCACACAAATTACAACAAATCAAGTACTAACTATGAAAAAAAACCTGTGCGTTGGCCCCAGTTTTGGCATATTAAGGGCATCAGTTTAGTTAAAAAATGTCCAAATCATAGACCCATGAGCAAACACAAAAGACAAATCAGTGACTGAAGCCGTAAAACTCAAATTGTGTGGATTCATCCACAACAGGAACAACTGCTCCACGCTATAAGCTGGCAGTAGAAACCATCTCCTGGTGCCAAAAACATATACTCGGGAATGTGTGGAGGCCTTTTTAAATGTGAGAAGAATGAAGAGTTGGCAGGAAGAGGTTTCTCTGGCAGAGACGTGATGGACGCCTGCCATGAGGCACACACGTTCAACAGAAAGTAAACATGTCACAGCCGGTGACTTCCACTGAAATACTCAAACATTACTCAACTGACGGCCTGGACTCTTTTTACTTTTAAAGACACTTTTCATTCAGTGACGAGTGAGCTCGTTGAGATTATGTGATGAGATGATGTAAATATAATAATTGGGTTATTAGATGTTCTATAATCTAATATAATAGTAATTTAATGGTTTACCTCCGAAGAAGGAGAGCTAATCAGCTGCTGCTCAATATTTTAAACTCATCACTGGACACTAAAACACGATTAACTTTTAGTATATAATAATCAGACAGCTCATAAATCGTCTCTTCCTTCTCGGGAGATGGATATATTTGTATTTGGAGCCCAGCAAAATGGTTGCTTTCCAAAAACACCTTGTAGAGAAGTGTTAATCTGTGAGTGAGTGTGTTCAGAGCTTCTAAATCCCTAAATGACTAATATGTGTGTGTGTGTGTGTGTGTGTGTGTGTGTGTGTGTGTGTGCCTGTAGGGTTTTCTGCAGCCCTTGATTGATATGAAGGCATCCTCCATCCTTGTCTTGTCATGGAGCATTGAGTGAGTCTTGATTAGCCGCGCTCGCATACAGCCCGATAGAATCACCATGTAATCAATAGCGGCTCTGTGTCGTTTCCAGCGTATTACTCTCGTATCCTCGCCGTACGCGTCGACGGCAGCGACACTTGTTGGCTTTTTTCAAACTTTGTCTTTTTACCAGACAGGTTGATGAGCAACGCATTTTTGCTCAAAAGCAGCAGCCTCGTGGGGGGAAATACTAAAAGCATTCATGCTTAAGTTCACACCGAGTTGCCTTTCGCTGTGGGGGTTGCACCCTTCATGACGGTAGTATTGCTATGAACCTGAGGGGTTTGAACCAACAACTCTCTGGTTACAAGCTTATATTTCTAGTCAGCGTGATGCAGCCCAGTCTAAAACATAACATAGCAGAAACCAGCAGAGAAAGGAGAAGGTTTCACACAGGATACAATCCTTTTCTGAGGGTATATAATCTGACAATCTGCAGGGTTTGAAACCAGCATCTTGCTGGTTGTAAACTTGTCTGTCTGACTAATGAACTTTGCTCCGCACTTAACAAACACAGCCAGTCATTTTCAGGCCAGGATTTGAGTTTTGACATTCATTGGCCACAAGAACAAGACTGAACTGTACGCTGCATTCGTCCACAATTAATAATCTAATTAAAAAACACATTCAAGAGCTAGAAAGAGCACTGACCCGACAATACCGACTTGGGACGCTTGACATTGACGAGCTACGTTATCAGAAAACAAACAAACCTGCGAGACAAACAAGAACAACAACAATTTGTGGAGCTCTTTCCTTTACGTGCTTTCTTTCTGAGCCTGGACAGATGTACACGTGGAAAAATAATATTTGTTTTTTAGCCCATGTTGATGATGAAACAGACTTAATATACATGAAGACAAGCGGGATATTTGCTCAGCTATCTCTTTGTGTCGCCATCAGACGAGATAAACAAAGGGATCTATGACCGCTAAAAGCAAAGCCTATAACAGCAGTAGTACATAAATACTCTGTTACCACGGATTCATATTGTAACCTGTTTTTTCAATCATCTATTGTAATCTGACATTGAACTTTCCGGTTCATCATCCTCTCAATGATTGATTGTTAAATGTCTGATTATATACCGATAGCTCCATTAATGACACGTATGGAGTCAGTCAAACAGATGAAAAGAACTACAGATTAGAAAATATCAGAGAAATAAGTGATGCTAGCATGTGCATCTAAACGAGGCGTATAACAACAGAAAGTCAATTAAACATGGATTGTACAACCACAACAGTGACATAGGGTACAGAAACATGCTTGTGTGCAACGGTGAGATGGTGGATGTAATGGGATCCGTCAACTTCACTTACGTCAACAGATTTGATGCATTTCAGCCATAAACATCCCTGAGTTTATCCATTTCTATAGAGGTCAACATATTAAAGGAGGTTTGATTTCTCACCCTGACTACTATACTCATAACTATCTGCTGCTGATGGAAGGCAACAGAAAACATGGTTTGATGGATCAGGTTTCAAAAAGGAGGCAGTGCTTAATTTCACTGGCAACACACAAACACTGAGACTCATTAATGTTTTAGTGGTCGGTCTGAATTGATTCTGGAGTCTGGAAATTGGGTGTGTGAGAGGAATGCTAACTACAGCAACTAGGGCAACAGATAAAGACCAAGAATGACTTTACAAACACACATATATATAGGATAGGACACCCACAATCCAAGGCTCCTGGTCTGTCACCACTTTCCTTCCATCTCAAGGATGAAAATAACAAAGATCTTAAGCTTGTAGAAAAAGAAGACGTGGGGAAAAACTAGCTCATTGATTTGCTAGTAGCCAGAAAACTCTCTCATAGACAGCCTCTTTTAGCCACTGATAAGGGCCGACTAGTGCAAACGTTAACAGCAATATTGCAAGAAGCTTTGAGCAACAGTCAGCAACAGGAGCTTAACAAGGATCCAGGGCCCTTACATTTCCATTATATTCCATCTAAAGGTGATATTCTCAGATGCTCCTACCTTCTGCCTCCTCTTTAAAAGAACCAAATCAGTTATTATGCATCATGTAAGCTGGCAGGTCAATGCTCTACAACTCATCTTTACTACTTTAAACAGGTCACATCTGGAGTCACGTTCTGTCTAGAGAAAGACAGAGAAAGGCAACACTACCAGAGACAATTTAGGATGATTCAAGCACCAAGACATTTATTATGGAATGGATTATTAAGAGGAGTCAAGTGACTTATCACACCTAACCTCAGGGAGACTTTCTGAAAAAGAGCACCTTTAACCCCATATTTAAATGACACACTTTTCACTCCACCTTCAAGTGTGGCTGTTTGATTTCAGACGTGGTCGTATGAACTACTTCTGATTGAGTACACCCCGGCCTTAAGAACACACACAGCAAAACGGACCCTTGAACTTCTACCTATTGATTGTTTGAAGTGAACCCAACTTATCTAGACTTTAGAGATTATTCTACTGAGCCTTTTAAGTGTCAGCAAAGTGTACATTTTACACAGTGTACATTAAAAGCACCCACATCCTTATGTATGGGCACACATACAGTAACTGAAGGGCTGTAAGTTTTTTTTGTTTTTTTTTAAAATCACATCTGAAGGCTTCAGGATTTGAGATCCATTTGAGCTCTGGGGACTGTTTCCAGTCTGCGTAGATGGAAAGTTTCCACTGAAACAATAACATACCGTACTGATGAAGTCCGAGGAAGGCAAGAAAGCGTGCGCCAGAACACACTCTACGAGCCAGACGTGCACACATACACACCAACGAAGAAGAAGAGCAGAGACCCTTTAGGCTGCACTATCAGCTGAAGGTAGACACTTCTCGTATCACAGTTTTATGCTGTAAAGCTGACATTTAAGAAGAGTGGTAGCATCACACGCTGTCTAGTGGCAACTGAAATGAGCAGAGTTTTTACTTGAAGAAGAAAAACTGAGCCCTAATCAATTCATCTTCAAGGGCTGCTGAATTTAGATGTTATGTCTTTAATTCAAGAGCTAAATTATGAAACAACAAATACATATTTCTTCCTTTAAACGACATAAAAGAGATGAGCTCAGATTGTAAAAACAAAGCGTTTTGCTGACGGTGTGCTGAGCCCACCCACCCTTTTTTGCTCTGATGTACATTTTTCTCATTCCATTCTCCGACACGTTAACATCTGTCCCAGGTCTTAGTCACGCCTACGGCAAGAAGCTGGAGAATCCATGTCTGCAGGCTACGTCTTCTCTTTACAAGTCTGTGCTGTTCACTCGTTACAGGACACACACATACCTGCAGGCTCCAGTGTGGAATACATCCACATATCATTCATTCTTTACAACAGAAGTGTCTCTGAGTTGTACTTTTATACAGGATGCTACACAGTCCGTGTAGATTACGTCATTGTTTCTAAATGTAACAAGGTTCTCCATATCCGTAACCTCTCAATGAAGCTCTCAAAGTGCACCGGGTTGATGTATATTATATTTAAAATGCATGCCTCCAGACCCCCTTAAAAAGGTCCAGGCAAGGTCCACCTAAGTCTCACAAAATCCTTTCGGAAACACCGCCATTTATGATTGTTGACTTTTGCCATACTTGTTTTTCGTTACACACCAAATCACCGAGGAAAATTACTTCCGACATGGCAATAAACCAGTTCTTCTTCTTCTTTTGCAAATAGAAAAGATACAACATGTGTGGAGGAAATAGTCAGCAGGTCATATTTTCAACAGACACGCTATGAACGACTACACATTATCTGTTTGCTGATGCAATAGCGCCCAAGAATAATTTTCTCATAGATCCTCTACTTCCAGTGGGATCAGAAGTCAAGATTGGATTCCCAACAGCATCCCTGGAGCTGGTAGGTGTTTAGTGTTTGCTCAAGGACATATTTCAGGAGAGCGGGGGCAGCTTTAAACCCAACCCTTTTCGGGTTAGAAGGAAAGGGAAATCTTTCTTCCTGCAACCCTCTTTTTCGTGACTCAAACCATACAAATTCTACATCAGCGGCACAAGAAGAGAGAAAAAACATAGCAATTTTACAAGGAAGCCGGGCCCCTCCCAGCAAGCAGACATGCCTGAATGTGTGTGTGTGTGCTCAGCATTCCAGCACACACACACACACAGTGTTTCATGGGGGCTTTAAATGACACCTCTGTGGCCGACAAAAACTCACCATTTTTTCGTGCATTCCACCATCAGTTCCTGATAGGAAGCCACGAACTGGAACTTGGACGCATGCTTCCCAACACGTTGCAGTCTCTTCCACACAGAGGCCATGTTTCTTCCTTCTTTTTTTGGGGGGGGCTTCCTTTACACGAATTCACGCTATAGTAGTGTTTATAGGAATCAGAGCATATCCAACACGTGCTGACACATAACTAATGAATAAATAAGAATGCACATTCAGTCAGTGGCTGCTGCACATAAATCCAAATGTAAAGGACACGGAATCTCTGCAGCAGTGGAGGTTTTTTGGAGATTTGACGGCGCTCATGATGTTGTAAAATAAATTTTACTCCATATTTTATATTACTGAAAGGCACGATGAGTTAATCCACTCGGTCTTAATATAATATTTCCATCTGGTGATGATCCTCCTGCAGAATAAAAGAAGAAAGAAGCCACAGTCAGTAAGAGAAACAGCAGGAACGTAAATGTCCCGGAATTCCAAAATAAATTATCCTGCCAGCACGGCGTGCCGGGGTGGCGATGGCTATTTCCTGGCGTGGTTATAAAAGCTAACTTGTGATGTTTTATAATAATAATAAAAATATGAATGTGTGCATTGAAACATTGTCAGCTAAGCTATGACATTACATTACAAATATAACTCACCACCTCAGTCTACAACAAACCTGCAACCGAGAGACTCACCACCCAAGACTCGAATAAAATAAATTGTAAACATGTTGTAATCTGGTTGGAACGTCTCTGAATCCAGGAAATAGACGGCGCCGCTGCGCTCCGCTATAATCAGAGTGATTCAGCTAGCTGTGCTAACGCGTTTTAACGTGTTTAAACTAGGTTAAATGTGTGACACTCACCTCACTGGGATATCCAAAAAAACATTATCCGTTAAGTGGCATTATAGGCTAACTGTCTACAACAAAAAAGTGTTTATTATATGCTAATTATCGCAAATTCTCTGCAGCGGTACCAGACACCAGCCATTACAGCTAGCTTAGCTTAGCCTGCTAGCGGACGACGGCAGTGTTGCCATCACAACAACACCGCACGAGCGGAAACCGTTGCTCGCCAGATGACACATTATTTTGCTCCACAGGTAATTCAAGCGCGAGCTCCGTGTCTCAGGACTAAGACATAATCGATATATATATATATTGTATATATAATTGAGCTTGTCCCCCTCCAAAAACAAACGAAGTTAACAAAAAGGCAGGTATTCCCACAGCAAAGTAGTCCCAACTGTTAACTGGTAGTTTGTCCGCTCTGTTCCTCTGGGTAGCGTAAAGTTAGCAAACATTAAAAAAAATAAATTTCCGTTCGGGCTTTTCAAAATAAAATCATTACGTAGCACCTAATAGCAACATGTATTTACATATATCAGTGGCGGCTGGTGGAACATGTTCTCTGTAGGGCTGTGCCACATCCAATCAATTTCAGCAAACATCCCAGTATGATTTAATGCAAAAGAATTAAGGTATCAAACACGTGTTACTACTTTGCAGTTAAATATTTAACCTTCATTCTAACATGAAAAAAGCAGTAAATAACACTTTGACAAACACGTCAGGACATCGTATTTTTGTCACCCTCACAGAGAATTCAGTATAATATAATAATATATATATATATATCATATAATAATATAATAATGTATATCATATAATAATATATATATCATATAATAATATTCACTATAATATAAAACACACACACACACACACACATATATATAATTATTTATTTATAACTATATATCCATTTCTCAGACAGGTGCTTCATGTCTCTCACTCCCTAACTGTCCATGCTGGATCTGTCCCCGTTGTTTTAAAAAGCTAAATAAGTTATTAGCATGACGTCATCCAGCACTTTTCTGCTAGTCTGCTGTCTGATTGTGAGGTCAGGCTGATCTGGTATCAGCTCTTTGGCCTGAAGTTTCTCCTCAAAGTTCTCCTCTCAAACGGGTCTTGGGGTAAATCAGACGTCCTCCATAAGACGTCCTGCATCAGACGTCCTTTATCAGACGTCCTGCTAAAGACGTCCTCCATAAGACTTTATTTCCAACTTCCGGTTCAACTCATCACTTGAAACCGGTTGAAACCGGTTGAACCGGAATCGAGGAAATGACAAATAAGAGACTTGAGAAGTACCCAAGATCTTATTTGTCATTTCCTCATTTCCTCAACAACTTCCGGTTCAAGCGAGGATCATTTCCTCGCTCATCGATCCTCGCTCGAACCGGAAGTTGTTCTGCGCCGCCATATTGACGGCCGTCCCAAAGCTCTTATTTCTGCTCTGAGGAGCGAGGATCGAGGAGGGAGGAGGGATCTCTGAGGAGCCATGAGCGAGGACCCACGAGAACAGACTTCCAGGAAGTGTTTTAACGGCCGACACGCCCCCTCATTGTTCATCAGTCATGTGATTGGACGCTGCAGCCGATCGGACTGATGAGATTTTTTTCTCATTTTTGGGGGGCAGAATCGATTCTGTCCCAAGCTGAATCTATTTGAGGAAGCTGATTGGCAAAATTGTATGTCACACATTTATATCTTTAATCAGCAATTGGCTAAACTGCTTCATAGACCCGCCTCTTTTGGGCAGTTTCTCCAGCGCCCCAGAGCTGCGGAGAAGACGTGCAGGAAAAGCATATATTTACCCCAGATATCATATTTTACACATATTACTGGGTGATATCATATTTCAAAAACACAAATATTGACAATTTGTATAGTTTATTATTATTATTATTTATTTTATTTTATTTGTTGTGGATCAAGGTGGGGCGGCGCCCTAGCGCCCTCTATTGACCAGCCGCCACTGACATATATGTGATATTTTATAATAAATATAGAGTTAATCTAATTACAGTTGTTTGCATTTAAAACAACATATTTGAAACACAAGCGTGAGCCCTTACTCTTTCGGTAAATTAGTTTTTATTTTGAAGGCTAATCCATAAACTTCCGGTCTTGTTCTATGTGTACATGTCTAACTTTATGCAGCTTCGCCTCTCCATCATTTCGCCTGCCGCCTGGATGATTGACGGCTAAAAGGAACGCCCCCCCCCCACCCCCCCCCCCCCCCCCCCCCGGGCCTCAGCCATTGGTGGGATTCTTGTGCCATTTTACAGATTGTTTACCGATTCATGAGGCACTTCTGGGCTGTTTCTATCACACACTGGTCAAATCCCAAATCCTTCAAAGACATTTAATCCCTCACTGTGAGAGTAGATATAAAAAATAATCACTGGCTCTGTTTTTTGTTTTTTTCCTGGATTAATTGCTGCTGTCCTAAAGACTTGTAACAATAAATATCTGACATTTATCATTAGATATTCTTACAAAATAAATACAGAGTTTTCGGGAGGAAAACATCACATTAAAGCTCAGCCCCTCAGTTTAGTGCTAATGAGGATGAGACCTCCACTTCCTGGTCCTGTCACATTAGTAAGTGAGTGTTAACCTTGTCTTTTTCACATGTTGAGAGGAAATAAAACACCCAACCATCCATCGGAAATCAATACACCCTCCTCCACACACACACGCACACACACACCCTTCCCTGTAACCACATGGCTTGTGAATACAGTGGAAGCAGCACTGAAGGAAAGACAATATGAGGCAGATTAATTAAAAAAAATATGGATGTAATAACAGGAAATTGATATTATATCCATTTACATGTTGCTCAGGGTTCTAAGCTGCAAGAGAGATGGAGGATTTGTTGTCAAATAACATCTACTTTGACAACAAAAATGCTGCTTTTCATGAAACAATAGGATTTCAAAGTTACATTTGTTGACCAAAAACAAATATTTCTGATCATAATATCTACAATCTTTACAAAAGTACAAATATTTGCAGCCCTAAAACAGTTTTGCAAAGATAAATGATATATTGGGTGTTTTTGGGATCAAACTGTCACAACACAAAGCAGTATTTCAGCTCAGTTTTCAGTTTGTAAACTGAGAAGATTTCGGGGTTTTGGGGGGGGGTCAGAGCCGATTTGACAGCAGGGGGGGGCGGGGGTTACATTTTACTCTCCCAGATTACAGGGAGCCTCCCTCTCTCCGATGCGTCAAAGAATGCTTTGATGTGACAAATGACCCGGTGCTAAGTGATGCTTTGTCTGTCCGCCCACATGTCGGCGGAGGCCTCTTTTCATACACCACACGGGGGGGGGGGTATTATAGAAGGACAGTGAGGGAGAGCGGCGAAGGTCAAGTGGAGCTCTGTGTGCTTCAGACACCTCCTTCCCCCCAAAAACAAACCCCAAAAACAAAGAAATGATCATTTGCATCCCATTGTTGCCAAATGATGATTATTATTATTTTTCCACATTTACGCTGCTTTAATGGATTAATTACCGGAGGAAGATATTCATAATATCACCGTAAAAAGAAGCTATTTCATCCCTTAGGCATAAAAACACAAAGTGGAGCTGCAGTAGAGAGCGTCTGTTTCCAGATACTGTCACTTCTCCATTCAGAATGCCGAATCCAAACTAAAGCGAGACATTAAACTCCAAACATGATCAATGAGTCATTGGAGATATAAGCAGGTCGTCTCTGCTGCTCGTAACATTTTGACTCTTGATTTGAGTTTGTTTTGTCTGATTCTACTTCACTACTTTGTAGAGATCTCCATTCATACGAGGAGCTCCTTCTGACACACTCCTCAACACAAGATGCTCAAAAGCACAGGTTGAATCTACCAGTGTAGCATCAGAGAGGCTCTTATTGTCGGCTTTATGTCGATTGTGCTAAACGCTGATTTGTCTCCGACTGACTGTGCAGAGTAAAGTTTCACACCTAAGTCCTCTCTAGTGTCCCTCTGTGACGAGCCAACAGAAAGCAGACAGCTCTCCGGGCGCTGATGCTCTGGCATTTGGTGTTGGACCACTTGAAAAAGAGCTCGTTAACAAAGCAGAGTCCTTTAGATACAAAGCCAAGTGAGCCTGAACCACTTCAGTGGAGCACAGAGACCCAAACGTGTCGCTGCTGACAGCTGAAGCCTTTTAACTTCAACACCTTCAGCTGTGATCAACACTCTTTAGTGAGTTGGTGACTTAGTTCTAAAGACTATTAAACAGAGTTCAATCAGTGCAACAAACCTCATAGAAATCCCATGTAGTCAAGTGAAAAAGATCAAAGTTAAACCAAAGACCAAGAGTGAAAACAGAATCGATCCTGTTGTATAATGAAATAATGAAACACATTTCTTTTATATTCTGTTTGAATTGTGCGATGAACATGTGATGTTTGTCAATTTAAAAGAAGTTCATTGAGCGGCACGCAAAACTAAATGACACTACGACAAACTGAGAATGTCTTGACCTGTGAAATTATCTTTTAAATTGACAAACATCATATACATGTTTACAAGAGCACCACATTTGTATTCATTCACAGCTGCAAATAGTCCCCAACAAAACACTTTACTCCGCTTTGAGCAACATTATCTGTTTTTGGCTTGTTTTGAATAAGGTAAAGTGGGGAAATTGGAAAGTTTTGAGAGACGGATTAAAGAGAACAGGTGACTTAAAAGACGCAAACGTCTCTCTCTAGAGCCAGAGTTTGGTTTTTGTCCGTTCTGGGCTTCTGTAGAAACATGGCGGTGCAACATGGCAGAGTTTGTGAAGAGGACCTGCTCACTACGTAGAAGCTAACACAATTCTTACAGGTGATTATACACAAATGAAAACAGTATGAATATTATATTCCTTTTTGGTCAATAGATCCCCTAAATGCACACTGAACATGGACTATTTAGGATTATGATGAGGAGGGAAAACTCATCCTATCAACAGAGCAAACCCTAAAACGAACATGAACATATAACTGATCTTCACAGAGGCAGCTTGAGTCATCACATCATATTTTCCTCCTTCCACAGATTCCTATTGGTGCTGGAGTCCCAGAGGAGACGCGAGTGCCTGATAAGCATCTTCTGCTCTGATCTGGACCATCTTGACCCGGAGCTCAGTGACAGGAAGCCTCTCTGTTTCCGGGCGGATGATTGGATATACAGATGGATGAAGAGCGTGTTCATTTCCTCTACGACTGGGTTGAATATGGATTTGATTTATATGTGATTTGGTTCCATATTTCATGGTGCAAATTTACTCACAACAGCTTTTTCCTCCATCACCTGTACGGTCCAGGTTAGTCTTTCATGATCTGAAGCCATCTATGTTTTTTAATTTATCTTTAAATATAGTTTGTCGTTCTGTTGGTCAGCGCTGCAATGATTAGTCAATTAATCAATTAATAGAAAAATCAAATAGTTTGATAGATTAATGTTTCAAGCAAACAAATACTTGATGGTTCTTAAATGTCAGAATACTTTTAATAAAGAATGCTTTTCTTGGTCTTACGTTCTAGTAAATTGTATATTTTGGGGTTTTGGACTGTTGGTTTGACAAAACAAGACATTTGAAAATGTTATGTTGGGTTTCTTGGAAATTGTTCTGTGTATTTTTCATAGTTTTAGTTCTATAGAACAACTATTAATTGATGAATCACTAGTTTAAATCAAAAGAATGGTTAGTTGCAGCCCCGTTAATTCCAGTTAAAGCTACTACGAGTAACTTTCATTTAGTGTTGATTCTGGCGCTCCCTGTGGACGAAGGCGGTAGTGTCTCCGAGCACCAGACTCTCTTTAGAAAACTTCTCATTTTACTGCAACAGGGTCTGACAGTCCACTCCTCTCAGTCCTGGTTCTGGTTCTGGCCCCCCTTCCCTCCAGCGGTCCCAACAATTCGGCCTGTGTCCAGCAGCGCGGTGTCGGGTACAGTAACTGTAAGGCCTCCTGAAATATACTCACTAATGTACATTGTTGGAACAGGAAAAAATAAAAAAAACTCTAACATTGTTTAATGTACCTTGAATACCATGAATGCAGAAAGGAGAGATCTCCACTAACAACGGCCCAGAATGCAATGCAGCCACAAGATTTGCATAAGTGACAGGTGCAATCATCGTTCACTGACAGCAACAAGCTCACAGCTGCTCTACGAGAGGCTGCCAAAGAAAACAGAAGCTTTCAACGGAAGTAGAGTTACAGAAGTCAGGTGGCGAGACAAGGAAATGTAAATGATGAACTGGAATAGAACACCTAGAATATGTAACATAGAATATGGAACAGTGTGAAGGTGGATCAGAGGATCTCTTTACAGTTATGGACACATTTTATTGAAGTCTTGAGTCCACGGAGGTCAGAGCTCCTCCATCTACTCTGAAATCACAAGTTAATGAATCTGTTTCGTCTCTGCTGAGGAATGGCTTTTTACCCCATGATACCCCATGAAGCTACCACTGGTGTGGGCGTTTATCAGATCCATGTCTGTGTGAAATTAAACCCACATTGGAGAAGGGGAGAGCCCGGACCGAGCACAAGTGGTCCCCTCGTTTGAAGAATGGCTGTCCCTCCGGAGAGAAACATGGCGCTGATTACATGTGGCCCTGCTGGCTGCTGATAGCGAGAGCCAACACATCACCTTCACCGTTTTCATGCTGACTGTGAGAGCGCTGCAGATACGTGTAGCGGCCAGTATTTATTGCACAATGATGACAGAATAAATGTCGACTCAAGCAGTCATGGTGTGAAATCCCATCGTCTGCTGCGTGCAGAAGTATCTGAATGACCTGCAGTTGAAGGTGCTTATTTTTCTTCAAAAGGTAGAGCAGGCAAAGATCCATCAAGGGCCACGAGTCTTCATAATAAATACAGGCTTTAAGCATATGATACAGCAAGATACAGGATGAATGAATTAAGAGGTATGTGGAGATTATTTTGGTTGAAAATAAAGTTATTCTCACTTTTGTTTCTGCCGTTAAACGGGACAGTCCTATAGAATAACTCCCATACAACTAAACTGCTTCTCAATACTTCTCAATACTTCCTCCTGGATTATGGTCAAAGCATGACGAGGACCAGCTCCCTGAGAGCTCTTTGTCATATCAAAAACACAATAATTCGTACAGCTGATGATACACTAATGAAGCTATGATTATCAGATTCCATTTGTGCTAATAGAGCCCCTACATGATACACATCGGCCCTTAAAACAGAGTGGAAAACCATCCACACTTTCCTCTGGGACTCATGGACGTGGAGGAGAAAAGATATATAAATATAAATTCATGGTGGAAAAATACGAACACGCACGCCTTGTTAACCTCCCCGACAGAAAGGGAACGACCCGGAGAGATGCCACCAGATCAGCACACTGCTGCGAGATCATTAGCTAACAAGCGTCGGCCAGTATCAGTCCAGCAGACCAGTCACTCTCCAGTTACTCCCCCCAAGAGAGAGAGAGAGAGAGAGAGAGAGAGAGAGAGAGCTCCACTTCCATCCACACAACCTGAACAAAAGGCTACATGAGGCCCTGGATGTCTGTCTTCTTGTGAGCTCCACCGCCACCAGCCTACATTAGACAATTCCTATGTTTAAATGGCTTGTTAATTAGCAGCAGTAGCGGCCGGATGAAGTAATCAAGAGGTTCACTGCAGGAAGTGATTCATCAACACCACAGGGCTCGTTTAGGACCCGGAAATCAATACAGCCTTTGCCTCTCGCTGGTGGTTCTTATTGGTTTTTACAGGAGCTGATCTGCAGTATGTGAGGCACACTTTCAGGATGTTCTCTGTGTTCTTTCATTTGTCTTCTCAAGGCAAGCTAGCGGTGTCGGGACATTCATGGTCCTAAGAGGATGAACCCTACTGACGGTGGTGATCCACTAACATGTCCTCTGAGGCCACCATGAGGTTGACACTTCTTGTTTTGAAACAAATGTCTTGACAAATATCAGACCGATTGCCATTAAATGTGGTCGACACATTCATGTCCTCTTCAGGATGAACTCGGTGGTTCTTCACTCATCATCCTTCTTCAATATGAGTCGTGTTTCCACCGTGAGGACAGTTTGTTTATCAGCTTCTACTTTAATGAGCCTGCTCCTGTGTGGCACGTTAGGTCAACTTACCTTAAGAGCAGAAAATAAAATGACACTTTAGAGCGGAACGAGAAGAGGAAGTGTCACCCGCCTCACTTCCACCACACAGATATTCTGCTGATTTGAACTGGCCGGCTTCCAGTCACGAGGCCTCTTATCTTGCTTTTCCGCCTCAACGTGAACGCAACGAACCATTGAAGCCTCAACACATTTTGAGTCACACATTCGTGTAATTAAACACAAGAATCAGATGTTGGTCGGGTTTATGTTTTACTCGACACAGGTGGCTGAGAATTCCTTGTTTCTCCTGTTGAACCGAGCTGAATATTAGACTTGAATGTGTTCTCCTCCCTGCGGCTGCTTTGTCAGAGAAGAGAAACTCTTCCTCCTCGTTTGTCAACAAACAAACGAGAGCCGCTCCCGTCTGCTCAGCGTTAGCTGCGGAGCTTTTATTCCAGGCGACAGAAGGCCGACAGTGATTTATAAATGTTCAGCTGAAGGAGGAAACAAGACAAATCACAGCAGAGAGATGTGAAGCAACAGATATGAGCACATCTTCTGTTCCCTCGTTTCACAACGGTTGTGAAAGACTTTGAGGAACGGTTGCTTTGTGAGGTCGAAGTTCACTGAGAAATGAATCTGTCGTTAATAGACTTCTTATTCATGTTCCTCCTCATGAATGCCACCTCTCACTGATACTTCCCATCCAAACAGGAGGACATGAGGACAGCCGTGCTTTGAGCAGTTAGCTTTATATGTTAATGTTATAAGAGGAAATAATCTTGGAAAGTCCGTTCTTTGATTTGAAAATTGGTATTTTCTTAATCATCATGTTTGATAGAGGGCTGTGATTAAGTTTATTCTCACTATTGAACAAGAAGCAGTTCAAACGCAGCAGATCACAAGTATTTAAGAAGACAAAGAAGCAGAAGAATCAGAATCTAGAGAATGTATTTACATGTGAACTGATGGTTGTTGCATTAAAAAGACACAATTACTGATACGGAACTAAAACAGAGCTCCAATACAAACTGTGCTGCAAGAAGTGATGACTCAGCATTAGTGATGCTAATAATGAAACCAACTTTTCCAAAGTCACGGCTGATTTTCTAATGCAGTTAATGAAACACTGCTTCTGTTGTGCACAGTCTGCAGAAACCAAAACGTTTCTATTGTGCTGCTAACAGCCCCCCCCCCCCCCCCCTCTCAGGGAGAATTGATGTGTTCTGGAGTTTATTATCAGGAGGTTTTCTCCTCTCCGTCTGTCCAAACATATTGAAGAGTGTTAAAACTGAACTTGGCTTTGTTTCTACAAAGAATTTAACGACGGGGAAAGAAAAAGAGACATTTAAAAAGGGAAGAAGGAGGATTCAACAAATATGGAGCCGTATGAGTTCATCATAAAAAGCTTTTATTGAGGGAATGAAGAGCTTAATTAAAAGCATATATAATGGCGGCGTGTGGAGGCCCTGTTACTGTCATAACTGTCCCGGAGGCGAGATACTCGACCCAGATGAAGAGAATCCCGTCAAACGTCCTCTGATGAGGTTTAAAATAAAAAAACAATGAAACGAGCAGCTGCATCAAAAAGGATGAAGAGAGAACGAGCAGCAGTGGGAAGACCAACATTCCTCCCTGGCTCATCTCCAGTGTGCTGCGGATCTTGCCGGCCCGCTCATTGCTTGCAGGTGCAACAACAAGGACTGATCCAGGATCGAGGTCGAGGGTTCAGCAGCTCACAGAGAAGATATTTCTAAATATCCCTCTCCTCCTCCTCCTCCTCCTCCTCCTCCTCTGGCTCACAGCTCAGCTAGTGAATAAAGTCAGACATCATGAGTCCAGATGAGGACTCACACTTTTATTATCCCGTTCATGGCTGTTCTGTTGCATTAAATCACGTTAAGTGAGCTGCCCCTGAAGCCACGCGATCGCAGGTACATCTTCTTTAGATCATGTTTAAAAGATGAAACATTTTGGAATCCAATATCTGTGAAGTTTAAACTCCACAGTTATCGTGGTTCAAGCTGCAGATATGAGCAGAGTGTTCATAATATTTTGACATGTTATTGATCTCTGGAGGAATTCTTTCATGCGGGTCAGAGGTCAAAAGCTCAGATTTGTGTCTCGTTTTGAAACGTTTCAGCTGCAGGAATTCAAACGTTTCCCTCCGTCTGTCACTGCTTGTGGAGATTCTCCAATTATTTATATTTATTCTATTTTGCTTTTATATTCACTTTTCTCTCTCCATCTTTACTTATCATAATAAAAACCCTTTGTAGTTCATGTATACATGTGGATGCAGGTAGCATCACTTCTACAAACCTCAGACTTTAGGCACGAGGAACTAAAAGTGACTCTGACAAAAGTATAACTGGTGCAAACTGAACTGAGAGTTCATTCAAACCAGATGCTGGTTTGACTTCGGGTCACATCTGGATTCATCAGGACAAAAAGAGACAGATGTTATGACGTAATATAGTCACAACTATTGTGATGTTTTTGGCGAATAAGCTCCGCGATCAACATACTTACTGAATGCAAGATGAGTTTAATCGGTGCATAATCACATCGATATTTCTGCTACGACATGATGGACACGAGTCCCCAGAGTTTGACAGACAGATTTGGAGCCAAAAATGAGACCAAAGTGAGGCTGAAGAGCGATGACACAGCGCTTGTTTGCATCTGTAACTCTATTACATGTTTTTAGTTGGTATTGTAACATAGTTGTCCTGTTGAGACAAATAACTCCTTTAAACCAGCACTTAGCGAGCTGCTATCTTCACAGACTTCCCCCCGTGTTCCTCTGAGAGTCGAGCATTTGAAGTGCTGCGAACACAATTATGTTGAGCAAACACAAAGGCCTCCTGGGTAACTCAATCAGAATAATTCAATTCAGTTCATTCTCTAAACAGGCTGCTCCGCTGTAAGTTAATTTAATACAGTTTACGCTACATTTAGACAAAGCGGCCTCAGTGTCACGGCTGATAAAGGAAACAGGAGCAGCACCCATTCGACGATTTAAGGCCTTTACACATCAGGCAAATGTATTTTTATTTTACTGTTGTTATTGTCATGAGGACTTCACGCAGATGGAAATATTACTTATTTTTGAGGATCAAGGGGGATTTCTCAGAGCTTTCGCACTGCGAATAAAAGAAGATAAAACGATCACGTTGTGTTGAACGGAGCTCAGATCACCTGGAACAGGAGAAGAGAAGCAGAAGGGGAGAAAATAAACAGAGGAGTTCAAGTGGTTTAAAGGATTTAACTTGATTGAACAGAAGAGGAGAGAACGAGGTAAAAAGGTAAGAGGAGAGGAGACGAAAGAGGAGAGGGTTCACAGATAATAGGGATGAGGCAGAAGGAGGGGGCTGCACTGAGAGAAGAATTAAGATGAAAATGAGTTGATATTTTAGGGTAATTTTCCATCTAATCATCAACACTTCAGATCCAAGACTACAATTTTCTTAACTTTACCCCAAAGTCATCAGAAGGAAATATGTGTTATTGTTTTGTTTTTTGTTAATCAACGATTCATTAACCAGGTGCAGAAATGTCAGGTCACCCAAACTCTAACCCTCAAGACATCTTCATCAATCTGGTAGAGTCAGCTGATTATTGATGAAAGATGGAGTCAACCTACAAATTACATTTATACACAACTGGTCGATATATAGAGACTCAAAATGACAACAAAGACACAAAGACACACAAACAACTACGAAGAGACACAAATGAACCACAAAGAGTCAAAACAACAACAAAGAGACACAAACAACCACGAAGACAAAACAATTACAAAGAGACACCAAAACAACTTTAAAGACAAACAAAACAACAAGGAGACCACAACAACTACATAGACTCACTAAATAAATACAAAGAGACACAAAACCACAGATAGATGTGTAATGACCTCAAACAACACCACCACCTATAAACACAGAACACTATGAGGTGTTGTGTTCCTCTGTAGTAGAGTCGGGGGGGCCTTCCTCTCATAACCCTCCCATGATGGAGGACGCTTCATGCAGCTCTTCATCTGGCTGTAGAGTTCAGACCCTTTAATGTCTCTAGAGGACCTGGATCAGCATGTTTAACGAGTCCTTCTGCTATCAATCGTCTGGATTAATGAAAGAAATCTGACCTGCAGCATAACATTAATAACATTAATCCACATTTCTAATTCTCCATCATTTCCGTTTGGTCCGTGTTTCTCTTCTTCCCCCCAAAAGGATGCAGAGAATTAGAGCACCACTTCCTCCCTCTGAGACACGGAGTGGAAGAGCTGCATGCTCATTAAAAGCAGGGAGGGAGCATCATCCATCATAACTCCCTCCACCTTCAGGACGCTCTCACACAGCGTTGCAGTAAATTGCTTCTTCTCTCCCTCCTGGTAGAAGAAAGTGCTTCATGTTGAACCGTTCAGAGAGTAAACACGGCCTGTGTTTCAGCAGGATCATTAGTTTTATTACTGGAATTAGTGGTTATTCTTCCCCCTGATGATTATGTTTTTATTGAGACAACAGAGAACATTGAAACTGTTTCTTTATGGTTGTTTGTTGTTAATGTTTATTGTATAAGTTTGTTTATTGTATTATTATTCCCACTGTGTATTTAATGAAAACACAGTTTGTATCGGACTTATCTTTGCACATTATGTACATTTAACACACTAACACCCCTGTTAACTTAGTGTATGTATTGTTTTTGTATATTTGTATATAATGTTCACACCTCATGTTAAGTATTAACACTTGTTTTACTACGATTCTTCATGCTAGCTGATCTTTTTCAAACCTTTGGATAATCCAGAGGAACGTGCACTCTTATTATGGAAAAGTTTTAACGCGATTCTTTAATGCTGCGAGCACCACAGATGAACTGATGAACTGATTTCCAACTATCGAGGCCTTAATGGCAGAAATCTCAGACAGAATCTCAAACACAGCATCTCTTGGCTATAAAAGCCTCTACCTGTCGTTCAAACATCAACTAACAGACATGTTTCCTGCGTTTCTGTGATGTAAAATGGAGGAAGAGGAGATGTGGATCAGAGAAGTGACTCACTGCCTCCATGTCACATCCTCCTCCTGACGAAAGCCTCCTCGCTCACTGTGACCGACTGTTTCCTCCACGGAGCTCGTTCCAGTTCGGAAAAATGAAATGAAAAAAAATCCCTTTGTTCGTAGGAATGAGAGTCTGTTAGTCTGTTAGAGGACGTTTCTCGAGCGTATTCACAAAATGTCAAAGCTTTTAAGAATATAAAGGTGCAAGGTGAAACATATTTTAAAGATCAGTGTGATATAATTTCACACATGAAAACGTCCCTTTTCTTTGCTCTATGTGCTGCAGGAACGTTAACCTGCCCGGCCAGAACCGTCTGATGCTACATCCACAAGCTTCAAAACAACAAAAAACAATCTCCAGGCTGTTCTCACACAGCGTTTGAAGCTGACCTACCAAAATAAATGCGCTGTAATTAGTAGAAATCTCTGTACATCCAGGATGTACAGAGAGCACAGGGTCAAACAAAAGGACTTTCACTCAGGAGACCTCTGTTAGTGCCCCGTGTGAAACAAAAAAGTTGTTTCCTGTGAAGACGGAAGTTTATTTTGAAAAGACTGAATTCTGCTGGACTTTCGTAGGAAAATGCATGAGAAATGAGTAACTTTTCGTAGGATATCCTACGAAGAGCTGCATGAGGATACGTTGGCTTTAGCGCTGATTCAGATACTAACACACCTGATATCACACGCATATCACATGACCGATCGTGTGCACAGGGCATGCAATTGCAAACAAGAAGCAGATTTACCCACAAAAAAGCTTCCATTTCTGCCCGTCCACACTGGGACTCAACCCCGGAGTTTTCAAACTAACTCGGGGGATCAGCAGCAGGCTGCAGTGTGGACGCTCGGCGTAAACGTAACAAAAGATGTGTTCTAAAATGAAAACGTAGAAGTGTGGATGTAGCCTGAGAAGACGACGTGGAAACTGTTTCCAAGGCGGGAGAAGAGCGAAAACATCTTTTTACATCGAGAAAACATCTTTCATTGTTGTTCTTTCCACTTCTGATACAACTGATGCTATCGCAGCTACGCTAACCTCTTCAGTACCCACACTTAAGCCCCGCCCACAGCTGTCGGTAGCTCCTCAGAGGATGCCGATTGGTCCGTGCTCTGGCTAACCGGACGAAAAACGTATTATTTGAAGCCCGACAGGATGAATTTTTCGTGATCTCGTGAAAATGCAAACCGGTGTTCAGAAGAGTGCATACTGACTTCTCACTCCAGCTCACTCTTCTTCTGTCTTTATCTGCAGGCTCCAGTTGATGCCAGAGGCTTTAAATAGAGTCTAGAGCTTTAAAACGTGTTTGCATACGTGTCAGATAGATAGTAGGTGAGAAAGAGACGGCGTCCTGCTGGGATTTCATTCATTTCAATGGCAGATGAGGAAGTGAAACCTCCTGAGACTGAAGTACAGATCAGTGTGTGTGTGTGTGTGTGTGTGTGTGTGTGTGTGTGTGTGTGTGTGTGTGAATCTCTGCTCCCATCTATTTCCCAGCAGCTTTGATTCATCCTCTGGCTTCCTGGCAGCGAGCTGACGGTGACGCCATCCGAGAGTCAGGATGTGGTCGGCTTCTAAGATCACTTTTCACAGTCAGATCTTTAGATTCTTCTCCATTAACAGGAGGCCTGAGGGACCAGAAACTGGTTTAATGTGCTTCTGAGGATTTTATATTTAATTTTCTTCATCTTTACTTCACTAAAATATAGATTGCAGTTGTGTTCATTGTCAAATACTGTCAGGATTATGAAGTGAGATCAAAATAATTTGGAAGAAGTTTGTTTTCTGCAACAACAATCCTAAAACAGATCATTTATTAAACAATAACAAAACAATGTTCCTTCATTTGAAACAGACACATTATCTCCATTTAAGAACAAGCGTTCAGTTTAAACTGATTCAAATAAAACTAACTAGAGGAAGAGAGAGAAGCCTTGACAAAGTGGAACTGGACGAACTTTTAGTAAATAGTGTTTCTGTTGCTGGAGGAGAAAAGTGGAAAAGAGCTGAGTGGTGCAATGACTCAGAGAGCAGCTTGTTTTATCCTGCAGGGAGAACCAGGCGGGTGGAGTTTGTTCAGCAAACAGAAGCTTCAGGTGTCATCAGTGACAATCTGAGCTTTATAGGAAATATATTTATTTACATCACTAACAAGTTTATTTAATTTGCAATTTCTGTCTGCCACAAATTTAAATTATTTTATTTTTATATTTTATATTTTAATTGCATGACTTAATTTTTTTTTTCTTTACATATTTAAATAATTGTTTTTAAGATTTTAATTCCCAGTAATTGCTTCCCTGTCATTGTGTACAAGACAATACATAAATAAATTAATAACTTGACTAAATAACATTTGTCGGGGACTATTTTCAGCAGTGGATTAATAACCGTTTCACTCTTCAGGTATTTAAAACACACATTTAAAGGAACGATAAAAAACAATCACGTTAAGAGTCTAGAATGCTGCTTTTGTAACGACACTGAATATTAGGAGAGACTCAAAGCATCCGCCTCATAGAGTCTTGTTCAAGGTGTCTGATTCAAACTGTTGCTGACGTGATGCCGAGCAAGGCACTGAAGCTGCAGCCTCCCTTTCAAAATAAGAGTCTGTCTGAAATCACATTTTTACCATTACGCTGTTTTTACCACAACAAAACAAACGACAAACAACTAAATAATCCAATAAACAAAAAGGACAACACAAAGAAGTATAGAAACAAGTAACAATCAAAGATCAATCTATAAATACAGGAAATGATTGAATTTATTTTAAAGTTAAGGAAACACAACATTGATATTTAAGAGTCATTTATTTAAATCGGTCCTTTTAAAACTGAAAGAATTGTTCTTTTTATGATGGTATTTTCAAAATAAAATGTTGAAACCTGACCCAAGTGTTTAACACAATCAAGTATCCAAACACTGCAGAATGGATGCATTGCATTGTGGGAAAAAAACCCTCTTTCTCCACTAAAGACCTTTAGTTTACACTCGGTGTTTATGGAACGTGGACTCAGTGTTTATACACTGCTGCCCTCTGCTGGTGAGACGCGTCCACTGCACCAGTTCATATGAATGAGATGTTATATAATAATATAATAGATGTAGAATAAAACAGATTATTCTCTAGTTTTACATCCACTGTGATGCTTTAGTACGATGTTTCCATAGAGAACAAGTGTGTTTTTCTGACTTTTGTTTATTAAAATTAAATAAATAGCATTTAACAAAAAAGAAATACGTATGAACAAATCAACTGACCGTTTACTTCACATAATTTATTTGTATTACAATAAAAATGCATAAACAAGGACATATAGACAAAAACAGCAAAATACAGCTTTATTGAAATAATCAAGTCATTCTAGGCATTTAAAAAAAACAAAAAAAACAAAAAAAACAAAAAAACCGATCACACTTAACACGGCTGATGGATAAACACACACAGTCTCACAGTCTCTCACACAGGCACAGATTTGGTAATTAACTCTGAATAGTGCAGGTCCGACACACACACACACACACACACACACACACACACACACACACACACACACACACACACACACACACACACACACACACACACACACACACACACACACACACACACACACACACACACACACACACACACACACACACACACACACACCTTCAGAAAGTATTAAAGTATCTGAAGTATTGTGAAATACTTGTAACTATGAGTTGAAGGCGTGTGAAAGTGGTAATCAAAGTATTCATCTTCTCTGGGTAACAACAGAAGATCCTGGATGATTAAAGGCCCAAACACTCGTGCATTTATCGCGTCGTGTGGATTAATTTTCCCTGTCGTGTTGATTAATACAATTCACTTCATATCGATGTAAATATGATGCGTTTCTTGTTCTGCCCTCGAAAACAACAACATCTACAGAAGCTCAGAAACATGAAATGAGACCAGAGAAACACTGACTGTCCAGACATGATGGATGTAAAACAAAGAAAAGAAAACGAGAATAATTGTGAAGCTAAATTACAAAGTCCAATAATCAGACAATTCTAAAAAGAAAATCAGTAAGTGAGGACTTGTTAAAAGCATGTAAACATCATTCAAGTAGCCACATGAACAGAGTGTGATATATGATAGATATATATTATTGAGGATACATGATGCTTCTGTCCTCGTCTCCTGCTCCCTCTCGTTCTCTTTTAGTGTTTGTTTGATCCTACATGGACTCTTTAAATTGTGTCCAGTCAGCATGTAATCCCAGAAAAAGAAAAAGGACTTAATTGACCCAACTGTGATTGTCTTTTTAACTTTCTTTGTTTTTCTTCTGACACCAAAGGTGACCACAAAAACACAGTATTGTCCCACTACAGTAACACTAGCAGGAGCGACACGCTGCTGTAACATGGAGAGATAACGAACGTTTGGTTTAAAATGTGAACAGAACAATAAATTAGGTCAAGAGCTTTGGGTCGTGAAGTAGTCAGCGTGTGATGCTAAAGTTCAGCATCCTGACCAGCAGGGGGAGCTCCAACAGAGGCCATCTGAGGGTCTGACTGACTTTTCTTTAATAGACATTCTGAGTGTCAATACTGAAGAACTACACACAAAGATACACATTCATGTAACGCACTTCTCTGACCTGTTTCCTAACGGGAACACAAAACCACATCTCCTTCACCGAGACCTGTAACATCACAACAAACAACGAGCAGCACTTCTCCAAGAGACTAAAAGCCGTACAGTAGTGAGCCGAGCAGACCTTCAAACATGAACACGGTTTAAAGCTTCATCAGCGAACAAGTCGGTAAAACAGAGACGACAACACGTGATCTCCTCCTCAAACAGAGACATTTTGAAACGAAGCCGAATGAACCGTTCGTCAAGTAAAAGAAGAGCTGAAGTAGCTTGAAGAAGAAGTTCCACGTGTGCTTTAAATCCCTCCGATTCAACAGTAAAGCAACGATTAACAGCATTCAACACGATCACGTTAAAGCGAGTATATCTCTGAAGATGCACGTTTGGTTCATTTGAGCACTCTGTGTCTTTTCTGTTTGTGTATAAAGCGAGAAACCTGAAGCACAACCAGACAGCATTTGGATTTTCTCTGTCTAAACCAAGCCCAGACCTGCTGAGCCGAACTCACATTCCTGTTTTCCTGAAAGCGAAGCGTGCGTTCGCTCCACCAGAACATCTAGAAGCTCTACGGACAATCCCAAGTTTAAGGTGAAACAAACTCCAGATGAACGGTTTGTACATGAACACAAAGCGAGGCTCTTTGTGAAGAGGAGCTGGTTTAGTTTGTAGTCGGAGCGAGTCACGAGTAAATACTTTAGGGAGTGTGGACGGGAGTAGCAGCACAGACTGAGCCTCCAGCTACACTTCACCAGGACGTGTTCACCAGGAAGCTCCTCTAAAGCCAACAGGAAGAAACTGAAGCATGTAGGACCCACTGGACCGTTTAATAATGCTGCGTTTGAGAAGTCCTCTCTCTTATTTTGAAATGTTTTTCAACAGAGACTCCCAGGTGGACACATCCCAGTTCTTTACTCTCTTTATTCTATAATACAGCATTGAGGTGCTCCGTCGTGGAGGTCACACACACTCTCTCACACACACACTCGCACACACACACAGTGTTAAAGCATTACGAAGGCCATATAAATAGTTGTGATATAAATATGTGGACGCAGAGAAAAAGACACGGCCACTTTGGGTGAAGCTCGTTTTCGGACAGTGAAGCCGGGTTCAGCTCGACATCCAGTCAAACAAATACTATGGTGGTCATGTTGAAATCAGTCCTCCGAGCGACCGTTATAACATCTCAACTTAAAGCTGCCAACTCTGAAGTCACGACCCTGTTTCTAAAATAAAACGTTTGTCACTGGCACTTCAGATCGGGGTTACTGAGCCAGGCCCAGATCTGGATCATCTCCTGCGGCGTCCTCGGGTGAACCAGCATCAGGCTCTTGTAGGCGCACGGGTTGGACCGGTACTTCTCCTCGATGTTGAAGGTCCTGAAGCCCTTGTGCTTCTCGGGGGCCAGCCCCAGCTTCCTGAGACACATCCCCGTGTAGACGTCGTCTATCGGGTAGAGCGCCACCTGTCGCGACACGTTGTGGAGGCGAGCGGCGATGTCGCCGGAGTACAGGTACCCGCCTCCACCCGCGTACGGAGGGTACACCCCGACATACATGCTCTCCGGGATGAAGTACTTCACCTTCTTGTCCCGGTGCGGCCCCGCGTTCGTGATCACGTCGCCCACAAACAGGTCCCTGGCTTTGGGCTCCGAGAGGCCCCCGAGGAAGTCCAGGATGCGGAAGGTGTTGACGAAGACGTCGTCGTCGCCTTTGAAGACGAAGCGAGCTCCGGCACAGCGGGTCTGGATCCACTCCAGGAACAGAACCTCCTTGACGGTCAAGTTGAAGAAGGAGTCCCTGTAGTCCCACTGGACGATGTCTCTGTGACGGACGCTCTCGTAGCGCAGCATCCCGGACAGATCCGGGTGGTGGTCCCCGGGCGTGGCGTTGCCGAGGAGGAAGATGGTGACCACCGTCCGATTGGCTACCACGCCCGCCCGGCCCCACGACTGGCGGATGGCCTGGCGGCGGTCAAAGTGCGGCGCCAGCGACTTGACGGCCAGGAGGAGGAACGGCGGCTCCTTGCAGACGCCCGGCTGGTCCACAATGATCGGGTACGACCGGCAGTGCATGAAGATCAGGAAGTCCTTGAAGCGGACCGGCAGGGAGTTGTATTCTTTCACCTGAGTGGTGACCTTAAAGTTAGGCTGGCACGGGTAGGACGTCAAACTGGTGTCATTCAGCCAATCAGGCACTTCCACCGTGCTGTAGTTAGCCGCCAGGACCGGGTTGTTCTGGAGGTCCAGAACCTGCTGCTGGCGGTTGCAGTACGCCGATTTGGGGACCAGCTTGGACCAGAACGGTTTGGAGGGGATGCGGACCTTGTTGAGGCCGTTTTTGTCCTGGCTGCTGTGTCGGGAGATGATGATGAAGATGAAGAAGTTCACCATCATGATCACCATCACAACGAGCTTCAGCCTCCTCCGCGCCATGGCAGGGTCCGACACCCGTCACCACCTGAGCAGACGAGCACAGGGGGAAACAAACACATTAAGATTCAAAACGTTAAGATTCATATATATATATATATATATATTCGACAGTGATGGATAACGATTAACTTAACTCGTGGTGAAAACATGTTTGTAATCGATCTTTCTCATCTTAATGTTCCATTTCAGGGAACACGAGATAGTCATCTCTGCTTTTTATGGTCAGAGGCGCGGCGATGGAAGTGTGAAGTAAAACCACTTCTCTCTTTGCTGAGAACATGTCTCAGCATCAAGAACCACCGAGACACAAACGGTCACATGAAGACGCACAAACACTTCATTTAAAACTTCACAAGAGATCTAATAATATAATATAATAATAATAATAATAATAATAATAATAATCTCTATTGCAGAAGATTATACTCTGCAAATCCACAACCAACAGATGCCGTTCAGGTTATAAAGAGTTCACTGAGGGAAGGTAGTTATCGCAGTCATAAAGTATGAACTGAGTTTTGGCTACAGTCCAAACCACATACAATAAAGCACATTTAGGTAATTATAGCCCATAAAAAGGTTTGCCTGACTGAATGTAATGACGCCTGCTAGTCATCATCTGCAGACTGCTTAATCAATATAAAGACAGAGGAACAGCTCAACGGATCAGAACACTCTCGGTTCGGGTCTTATTAGGAAGTAAAAGATTTTACTTTTTAATGAATTAAAACAGATCTTGTCATTTAGAGTTTAAATGATGTTATAATAAGATGCTTAGTTAGTATAAACAGCTCATAATTCATCTCTAATATCTACTTATGTTGTTGTGAAAACATCTCCGTCAAACTGCATTTATTAAAACTACATTTTTCACAACGTCATAATAACGTTAATCTGTAATTAATCCTCATTAGGTATATACATACTTCAGGATGTATTCCGTCTCTTTTTGGCGGGTTGGAACAGGCAATACATCCTTTCATGAGGGCTGAGCCTCAAGTTTCTGCTGTGCTACGCTCACTGAGGCTGATGTTTAGTGGGTACGTTTACCACGTTCACCATCTTACTTTAGCCTATTAGCATGCTAACATTAGCTTGTTAGCAGTAACCACAAAGTGCAGCTGAGGCTGCTGGGAATGTGAGTCCGTTTGCAGGCGATGATGGCGTTTAAATTTAGGAATCATCAAAGCTACAATTCATCCTGAAGGGGACATGAATGTGTGAATGACTGCATCAAGTAGTTCCACTGAGAAACACGAATGTGAACCTCAAGGTGGCGCTAGAGGAAAGGTCAGGATCACCAAACAGTAATCAGAATTCATCCTCTGGGGACCTTGAATGTTTCACAGCAATCCAAAAGAGCCCAACGTGATGTCCTGTAATTGGCTGTTTCATCTGAACAACAGTTCAAAACCAACAAAATAGTAAATTTATCATCACATATGATGGAAACAAGCAACAAATCCTCATATTTCAGAATCTGGAACCTGCATATATTTGTCTTTTTAGTAAAAACAAAGTGTAGCTCACGAGTTAAAATGGAGACCAGACTCGTGCCTCTGTGCATCTTTCTCTGCACCACCGCATGCATCCTTCCTGCCTCTGTGTTGCTCTCTCGGCCTCCTAGCAACACTGCTTACTTTCCTACTCCCTATCCTTTGTTTACCCCCCTCCCCTCCCCCTCCTCTACCTGCAGTCTCCTCGTTCTCGGTCTTGTTATTTCTCCCTCGTATTGAAATGAAAACAGAGAGAGGATACATGACCCTGGAGGTATATATCAGAGTTACATTACAAACAAGAGACAAGTGCAGACATGGCCTCTCTCTTTCTCTCGTGGATGATCAGGCTTTCCTGTCCTCTGCATCCCCATACAAACAAGGAGACTTCTGGGAAATGAGTGGGTGGAGGTGGGGGGGGGGGGGAGATTATAAAGAAGGAACAACATGTTGACAAGACCACAGCTTCCGACGTCTAATTACCCATCAGCAGCGCAGAGCTAAACATACGTCTACCTGCATCTGATGGAACATCTGTGGCTGGTTAAGAGGAGTTTGTTTGTAGCGGATGCTCCCAGCAGCAGCTCGTTTACTCCCTTTACTTTGACTCCAACCATCTGAACACTGGCCTTTAATAGGCCCTGGTCACATGTCTGGCTTCTGGTGGACTATTCCAGTCACATTCCAGTAATAATGCAACAGATCAGAGCAGGTTCATGACTGAGGAGGCACTCGTTGAAGTGTTTTCCCTCCAGTATTCACACTGGTTACTGCCGTTACTGCTGCGGTTTATACCTGTTGTCGTCTTTCTGTACATTGAGCAGAAACCAAACTGGTGCAGGATGAAGTTCTTTATGCACAGAAGATTAAGATGAATGAGTCAGGAAGCAGCATGATTGTACTTAAATAATAAATAGTGGTAGAGAGCACACATACTTTACTGTCCCGTCACCCTGACACTTTTTATTTAAAATTAAAATCGGATACCAAGATTCTACTATTTTTTGACAATCATAAAATAGATCTAGCCTCTAAGAACAATGATGAGAGACTTATTGACTTTCTGGGGCCATAAATCATGCATGATCAGATATAGAAAAATAAAGCAGCAGAGACAACGTGATGACAACAACCTTTAGCTGATGTAACTGAGTAAGTTTAGCATGAGTGTGCACAACCATCAGGGCTAAATACAACACATGAAAGAGTGTTTTTTGGCCTTTACTGAGACCGGCATATCTCTTAGTTTGGCTCTGATGATATTTGGGTTGTGGTTGTAATAAAACGCTTTATACATATATGTTAGACAATACAAATAGTGGGAGCTACAACTCGGACTGTCCAGTGATGAAATAACAAGAGAGTAAACACTAAACGCTCGATCACATCATGTAAAGAATTCAATCAAGGAAGAACAGCCTGTTTCAAAGGTAGATCAGCTTCATTTAAATGTAATCCAATTATATATTAAGCAGCCTCCTCATGCAGGTCTTGTGTGATACATGTGTGTATATATATATATATATATATATATATATATATATATATATATATATATATATATATATATAATAGACTGTTTCTGTGTGAAGTAGTTTCAGAAGAATAGCTCTTCCTTGTTTTGGTGGAGGTTTTGCACCATCAGCTAGTAAACATTTTGCAGATAATCGTACTCCAACTGGAGATGATATGGAGGTTAATATTTTACACATTTATCTACAAATCAAACCTTTTTTTTTTTTTTAAACAATGCAGGTTATATGTTGGCGACAACGCGAGATGTTTTTTCAGTCTCATTGATCCGCGCAAACAAAAGGTCTGTGACACACTGATTACATCGTTCACAGGACAATGGCCGGCTGTGTTTGACCACTGTGGTTTCAGCTGATAACAGGTCCAGTGGGGGGAGGCCTCTCGCCTGTGTGTGTGTGTGTGTGTGTGAGAGAGAGAGAGAGGGGGGGGGAATAGTACTACCAGCTTGTTATACAGTAAATTAGTTGAGGTTATCTTTATTTTCAATTAAAATTATCTGAACCCAAAAGGCAGCTATGACATTAAAATGCATCTTACATGTCACTGCAGCAGTAATAATAATATCATTTTAAAACAACTTAATAATAATAATAATAACTTTATTTATGTAGCACCTTTAATTAAAAACAGTTTACAAAGTGCTTTGACAGACAAAAGCAGCAAAAGCAAGAAAATAATAAAAGAAAAAAAAGAAAAGAAAATAAATGAAATAAAATAAATACAATTTTGGGAAATAATTTAGTAAAATCAACAAATAAAATTAAAACAGAAATACCGCTCAAGAACTCATTTGGCTACAAAGTGAGTCATTTCACTTTTGTACTTTAAGTAGGCTACAGTTTATACTGATATACATTTCCGTACGCAAGATTTCCAATGCAGGACTGTTACCTGGAACCTTGTGTTTTTATAAATTGTTTGTATTGTGGTTGTAACACTAAGAGATCCTAGAAGTGTGAGTGCTCATCTTACCTGTGCAGTTCAGACGGCCTCCTCAGCTTCTAGTCGCCTTGGTGTCTCCTCTCTCCTCTCTTACCCCATATTTAGCTCCGCCTTCTGGGGAACAGCAGCCAATGGGTGAAACAGGATCAGGAAGTGGAGGGGTTGGGGGGGGGAGAGCGTCAAAACCTGAAAACCAAAGAAAAGAGCCTCTGTGTCAACAACATGAGGAAACTCCAAAATAAACATGACTGAACACAAGCTGAAAAGCAAATGAGTACAAAAGAGAGAGAAGTAGCGCTGAGGAACCAGTGAAACAAGTTAATGAGAGTGAACAAGTTATCTGTGACCCCATGATCCTCTACATTCTTAGATGACCCCATCGTTGTTGTTATTGATCTCCATCGTTACCCGATACGATCGGGCCCTAAAGCACAGAAATGAACAAAATGCAGCAAAAGCAATAGACAATGACGAGCGAACTCAGCCTGCAGATGACATTGGATTAAAAATGATTCACTATTAATTCAACAACAAAGCATATCTAGTTAACTAGAAAGGCTTGGAACGATGATCATTTACTCTATTTGACTAATAGAGAGCTGCAGGGAAGACTTAATAAGAAGTTAGCGTCGACCTGGTTCCTTTGACAGGAAGTCAACTGAATATTTAAAAATAAAATAAACTCCGTGGCAAACAAACGTTCTCATTTAAGCACCTCTCTACTCGTAAATAAAGTAATTATAAAATAGTCCAGAAATGGTCAGGGGTATCAGTGATATGTGGCCAATGAATCAACTCTCTCCAGGGGAAATCAGGTTTCTCATTTACATGATGTCAAAGAAATCAAATTACTGCAGAAACCAGACCAGAGCCTGGTGACTGGCAGCTAAGACATCACGTTATGCAGAAGAGTAACATTCAAAACACCAAAACAGACACCGAGCCTACACACGGTGTACGATCAGCCTGTTCTCAGACAGAGTCACAGATGTTCTTCCCACCACAGACACCAGCAGCTGCGCTAATAGTTGTTTTCAGAGACTTTCATCAGTTTACAGACATTCGTGCTCACCCATGTCATTTTCGCTCCTCGGGCTTAGAGCTCTTTATGTTCGAGCCTCTCTTACTTATGTAGACAAGCTACTGCATGAACGTCTGCTGTGCTCCACATCCATCCTGGGTCTCAACGTTCAACCACAGTTCTGTGAAGCACAACGCCCTTTTACTACTATAAGTGTGCTTCTATGTAAGTCATGAAGGTCCTGTTCAGACTGTGTATCTGCTATCCAGATCGGTTTAAATTGTGCTTGAATCCAGTTAAGTTGTTTGTACAAAAACAAATTCAAATGACCCTTTGTGATAATACGTCTCACTTTCTTTCACATTTAAATGTACGTGTGGAGAAAACAGAAAACATTTCCATGAAGCCACGCTGCTGGAGGACAGCAGAAGCTTTGTAGTAAAGCTACTCGACTTAGAAACCTCGTTTGTAAAGCCAAAGATATTTCCTGAGCTGCTGTAATTAAATTTAAAAACAAGTGTGTAAACAAGGGGGAGGCCAAATACAGAGTGAGAAAAGTATTACGGTGCACAACACGCTGGTAAACTGCCGTCTAAAGCACCAGATAAAACAGCGCCCGGTCAAACTAAAAAAATAACACACGACCCTTTATACACACACGACTGTGGTTAGTTAAACATTAAACCACTGGTTAGATACGAGGACACATCACCTTCACTATGCGGCGTTAACACACAAACCTTCCGTCAGATATTCACTTAAAGATTATCAAAAACCCAAACGTGTTAAAAGGGGAATATGAGCAGAAGAGTTAATCAACTATGGAATGTGTCTAATCTAAATACTGTGTACTCAAGAGTTCACTCTCTGTTTGTGCTCCTTTACAAAAGAAAAAGTACTTCTCAGTCTGTTTGACTTGTTCGGGAACTTTCCACCTTTAATTCCTCTGGCTCCGCTTCTCCATTTTAAATGGCAATCAAATGTCACACATGTCTAACAGTTGTACAGATTTTAATGTGGGCGTTTAAAGAGAACGAACAACCCTGCACGCTGTCGATCGCTTCATTCACTCGCTTATTTCTGTATCTGACTGATAAATATAAGGCAGGCTGGTTTTAGCTTCCTGCAGATGTAAGTAACCGCATTGGTGTGCAAGGGTCGTTTCTCAAAAGACCAAATTAGCATGTATCATGGCCACAGCGAAGGCCGATATAATTGTTTAGAGATGGTTATTTGCAGAAAAACACAATTCAAATGATTAGTAAATGTTTGTATCTTCATTGAATTATTTCTTGGCATTGGTAGTTTTAATAATATATGATAAGCTGCTATAAGACCTAGTGTTAGGAAGTTAAACAAATCATGAATCCATCTCTAAAATCTACTTTATATTGCTGTGAAAACATCTCCTTTAAACAACAGTATTTATTCAAGTTTCTCACCAAGAAAACATGAAGATAGCGTTATAATTTACCTTCCCGCAATACTCAGTTTTACTGAGTAGAGGTTGAACGCCACATAATAAGAGTCAATGCAACCTCCGTTATCGTTACCCGTTAGCTTCGAAATTACTAAACAAGCTGCATTCCTCCTCCACACCTTAATCACTACCTGCCAGAAAGAATTAACCACAAACTGTCAAAAGCCGTCTGACATCTCCAATGACTTTCTGGGTTGTCTCACAGCCACAAGGCCTTTATAACGCGTCTTAAAGGGAAATAATAGTAAGTTTACGGTCAAGTTAACTGCTATTCCTGTTCACAGATGAGAAAACAAGTAATGAAGCAACACTGATGAGCACAAACCTGCTTTTCTGTGAACCAAACTCCCAACGGCAGGTCCCACAATTAAGAGCGTTTCAGTCATTTTCAAATATTGTATGCAAATAGGCTACAAATAAAATGTGTACAGGCGTGTCCTCTGCTGCAATAACCCTTTCCTCATTTAGCCGAGTGCTCTGAGTGACAGCAGATAAAGAGAGGCCACATCAGGTCTCTGGACAAAGTTCAACTCAACATTTTTTGGTTTGACCACTTATCAGCGGGCGCTTCTACGTGACTAAAAGTCTGAACTAGCATCGACTATCTGCATTGTAACAGCTTCTTATTTCCAGTCTTCCTCCCAGCTATTAGACACCGTGCATCTTTCAGCCATGTTTTTACTTGATCTACATCTCTCATGTCGTACTTCTTAAACTCCACAGCGGAGTACCATGTGACTTCCTCAGCGGGAAATAGAAAGGAACGTTACGTTATACGGGCGATGTAAATAAGCTTTCCTTGTCCCCGTCGTCATCCTGCACCTGTGGACATCACAACTACCAAAGACATATTTCTGAGGTCTACTTGACACAGGTCTGAAGAGTATAAGAGCACGTTATTGCATGAGGGAATGTGGGTCTAATAGCGGCGCGGTGCGAATAGAGAGCGCCAGAAATAGAGCCGAGAGGTGAAAGCTGGAGTCTGCCCACTTCTGGTTGTCTTATCACTGTCTCATCTCACAATATCTCGTTAAAGTGACTAAATGACAACCAGGATATATAAAACGTCGGTGGAATAAAGAGAAACGTATATCAGCTGGCAATAACCCTAACACACACACACACTTTAAATAGAATGGAATTTGTAATTATCAACACATACTTGTCACTCCGTCTCTCCATGCTAAAGGTCACCTCTCTCTTTGGCGTGACTCGTTCACTCACACTCAACATTATCTAAATTTAAAGGTGTGTGTGTGTGTGGACGTTAGTGCATTACATAAAACAAGCTAAGTTTAATCCTGACACACGTCTGGCAGTGTGACCTGAGGAGCAGAGACATTGTGTACATATGAATCCCTTTATACTGTCGTGATTATACTTAGAAATAGAACTGTAGTGATGTACAACAAACAGTCAGGATTACGATTTAATGGCATTTTGAAGCACCGTTTACATCCATGTATACAAATGCATAGAGTTGAAACTATTAAATATCCACCTTAAATAACCTAAAGTTTAAACAGTTGCCCACTTTCACAACCAGCAACTATGGAGGAACGTTATCTTTCATTTGGAGTTGATATGAAACAATGATTGTTCCAACAATATTAAAAGCTATCATGGTCTTCACATACCACAATAACAACGATCAATTATGCAACGTCTGTTATAAACTATATTCAGTGTCTCTCGTTCTCTTGCTTTCTCTATGCTTCAGCACATTGTTGTTGCGTATTAAAAGAAAAGCAACATCATCCCGGCATACGCAGTCTGACGCTGTACCCTTATGTTAGGGCTGTATCAAAATATGTATTTAACATTCAAAGCTTGTTTGCTGATTGAGGTTTTTAAATGAATCTTTGAATGTCTACCGTCATATTTTACGATGTTCTCACCCGAAGAAAATGGGGAAAACATGATTGTGTTGTGGGTATATAAATTAAATTTATGGTGGTAATAATAATACAAATAATATGAATGTCGAGGTTGTGAAAGAACCTTTAAACTTTACGGTAGTAAGCTGTAGTAATTGCCCATTTAACCCACACCAGGAAAGATGTCCGCTCGTCTTATACAAAAGCACCCGTTTGGTTTCAAACTAAACAGAGAGCCAGAGAACGCGAACGAACGATTTGTATTTTGATTAAAGCTGGTTGAAGACATTTACAGGTGAACCTGAAGAGGTTCTTTTTTTATCTATCTAATAGCTATCTCATTAACTCTTATGTTGAAGAACAATGCAACTTTTCTGTGGGCTTTTTTGGGATGATAAAGCAACTTAAACAATTAAAGAAGAAAGAAAGGCTTCAAGCTTTACTCTCGTGCCACAGCTCTGCATTTTCTGCCATTTCATACCCTTAAGTGGAGCGACAAAAAGCCTCACTGAAGCTGTGGGCGATGTGGTTGTTCAGCCTTTAAGTGAAAAATTGCATCTAGTGTCTTTAGTTGTTTCAGGAAGACAAATAAATAACCAGAGAAAGAGAGCCAGTATTACTGAGTGCATCTTAAAAGTAGAATTATCCATCGTCATCTTGTAAGCCTCCAAGTCAAGTTGCAGTTTACATCCTCATCTTTCCAAAGTAAAATCATTTGACCCCATCAGACATTTGTGTAAAAGTGTCATAATTAGCATATGAATTCTTGACTTATGGCCGAAAACCTGACCTTTGACCGCCGAATTGTTGATCGCCAAGTCCACGTGGACGTAAGAAGAAAATCCCTCCAGCAGTTCTTGAGATATCGCTTTCACAAGAGTGGTGTGTCTATTTGGAATATATTGGCAGTTTTACAAAAGTGGGAAATTGATATCATTGATAATAATTATGGTAGCCTCCTATAAATAGGGCCCGCAGAGCATGTTGGAGGCCGCACATCTCTAGAGGTGCGTGGGCATCGGAGGACAGCCGATAGCTGGCATGGTCCTTGCATACCTGACGTTGTTCTCTGCAGGCACCATCTTGAATCTCAAAGATCTCTTATATCTCACAGCCCTTAAATCAGCCTCCAGCAAGCCTCCACTGTGCTCTGCTGCTCCGCCATAGATTCCAAGAGGGAGATCGGTATGTGTCCGCTAGTGGAGCGTCTATTGGGAGAGCTAGCTATAGAGCTAACGGGTAAAGCTTACCTACGAACGAGGGAACAAAGACGTGAGCCGACAGGTAAGCATCATAGCTAGGCTAATGTTAGCGTTTAGCAGCCAGTAGCCACTCAGAGGCAGGTCTTCCCACAAGGACCCACTTCTCTTCTTTTCACAAGACACAATGAGCTGCTCACATGACCACATTTCACAACAGGATGCTGAAGTGTTCATGTGGTGCAGCTGGAGTCTACTAGAGTGCAACTGCAACCAAAGATCAACTAAGACCACAATCACGTTAAAATAAATCCAATCATCATTTTTCATGTGCATTGAGTTTGAGTGTTTGTAATCAAATAAAGGAGAGCGTTATCATATTACTGAGAAGATGAAGATGGAGCCTTGGATAACATTGACCTCAAACAACCTGCATGTGATATAAACGTGGAGCCATTGGAGTCTGTGCCACATGAGATATCGAGCATTACGTTTGGATTAGGATCTACAAACGGCTAAAGAAGTATGCTACACATCCTCAGGGACTGGGGGAAGGAAGAAGGTATGAGGAAGAGTGCAGACAAGGTAACAAAAAGCTGACATGTCATAAGAAGAGGAACTTATTCTGTGTTGCGTGACTTCATTGTTACATTTCAGTGCACTGTGCTTGTGCAAAATAGTTCCTCCGTGACTGTGTTGTATCCTCACATGTCGCCCAACTCCAGACAGTCATATCCTGTTACACAAGTACCTCATTAACCCAACTCACTGTCATCTCTGCCAGCCAGATCACAGAGGGAAGGGGAACCGGGTGGAGACTGAAGGTTCAACAGTTAACTGAATACCTTTTGGTTTGGTAGTTTTGGTCTAAACAAGACATTTGAAGACGTCACCTTGGCCTCTGCTATTCAATTTATAGACAAAACTGATGAAAATGATGCATACAAGGCGTTGCATAATTGCACCACCCTGAACGGACATGGAAGTTGGATTTAGCCTCCCAAGTGGTGCTGAAATGAATCTCCAGGAACTGATCCTCAAAGTGGGCGGAGAACAGTATTAAAAAGCAGAACTGGTGGATAAGGCTTTAAGTTAAAACTGCTTTATGCAAAACAAGGAGCATGTGTATTTGCCTCTCAACGGCTCTTAACATGGCCGATGGCTGAGCCGGCAGATAGGAGCTAACAGTGCAAACAGAGCTAACAGCGTTTACCTGAGGGGGAACCGGAGGGACGGTGTTATGAGCTGTAACCGCCATGAGTGCAGAGCAAGGCAGTGAGGCATGCTAACATGCACGATGTAAAGAAAACTCTCTTACTACAACCAACAAAGAGGGAGAGTGACTGTAAAGAGGGAGAGTGTCTCTGCTCAGGTAGACATTACTCAAGTATATCTTTACATAACTAACAGCCGTTTGCTGCTAAATGCTTTGAATCTCGTATATTGCACCTTTAAGGCTTCACTGAGACAAACTCTGCAAACTTACAGTCCAGCAGGAGAGAGTATTCATTCATTTTGTGTATTATAAGGGCAAATATTTCTTCGAGATTGCTCTGCTGAGTGACTTTCATCAAATGTTCCTATTACCCAAGCTGATGAATGAACACTGGGTTCCTCTGGTGTTGAAGAACGAACACCAACCAGTGTGACTTATTGAGACCTTTGTTTTTTTGTCATGGCGAAATTGATAATTGCCATTCAGCGATTTGATCTTAATCTGACCACAATCACTTGTCAAAAAACAGCCTGGGGGGGGGGGCGGGTGGAAGACCCAAAATTAAGCAAGAAACAAAGATGGCGGCAGCTCAGGCCTGGCAGAGTCTTCGAGATGAAGACGTCCACCCACAGAGACAAGGTTACTTCTGACACAACAAATATGTGTCACTGTGCCATCTAAGAATGTACCTACTTAGAATGTAAAACTTTAGTTTGCTCTATTGGGCTAAAAACATACACGGTCCCACTTACAGTACGGCTCTCTGTGCTCATTATAGGCTATACCAGTGTCAGTTTATATCTTCCTCTTAATGCCTATAAAGAGTTTAAGCCCACTGATGTACTTGCTGTAGTCAGGCGCTGTGCTGGCGGCAGAATGATGGTAACATTATGGATTAGCTGTGTCCATGCAGCAGTAAGCTGGTTTTAATGGATCTCGGAAAACAGCGGCAGCCAAGCACATTAAGAAGGCAGCATCTGCTTCTTTGGAAAATCTACATTTGAGTTTACATTCAGAGGCATTGTTAGTCATAAGAAAAAGAAACACGGTCTGGCATTTTAAACCATCGCCCTCTTTTGAGAGTTGCACGAAATGTGGTTGGAAGAGACATTAAAGAGCTTTTGTTCTGTGTCATCTGACTTTCACTGTGCTTCTGTGGTTTAACTAGTGTCATCAGAGAACTAATACAGAGGCCTAAGCAGTCACTCCTGACTTTAGTACCTTCCTTGAGAAAGAACTTTGTGTGTGAGATCAGAAGGTGTGGGTGCTATATTTAGTCATACCAGCATGTAAACTGCACGAGTAACGTCAAACATTGACGCTCGGAAAGTGATAATTAGGGACACACGCAAAACAACAACGCTGACATTTTGTGAAATAATACTGCATGCTTGTTTATTGTATTACAGGTATTCAGAAGAGGAGATCAATATCGGTTTCCTTTTTGGGTGTGTCCTGTGTGGCGATACATCCATGATGAGTTTAGCCTCGCTCAGCAGAACTTGCATTCAAAGCCGTCTTAGATGCACATTATAGAAACCTGAAATGAGCCATTGTGGTTGACCTGGCGACTCTCAATAAAGCTGCATTGAAGAAGGTAAGCAGCTAGAAGCTAGAACCTGCTGCTGAAGACTGAAGACGGCTGGTTGTGTTAAGATCAGGGCTGCACGATATTGGAAAGAAAACGGACATTGTATTTGTTTTCTGCAATATATATAGAGAGATATAGAGAGATATATATAAAGATATATATATCTATATATATATATATAAAAGAATATTCATACCATACGTTGGCTGTATGAATGGTGACGACACAGCAAAAACGTCTGTTGGTGGCAGGAAATAAATATTTCGTCAAAGGAAACCAATACTAAGAGGACTGCACAAGAGCTGGTAGACTGCCGAGTGTTCCTCTAAACCGAAATCTGGATAAAGCCGGCTTTCATTTGCTAAGGTTATTGTTAAAGGTAACAAAATATCTGCAGATAATAGCTAGCGAGCAGAGGTAGCAGGTGGATGTTAACTATCTTTCTGTCCCGTATCATGAACGTGCAGACAAAGCCTCTTTGTGTTGTTCAGAGAGAACACTTTAAAGTCGGATGCGATAAGGATATCAGGCTAACCGTCAGGTAAACACAACCACTCTGTGGTCTGAGGCATTGCCGGTTTAGATGCAATGCAAACTAGAACTATTAGGGATCGTGCGACAGTGTCTCTAAACAGGACAGTGCTGATTTCTGTGTCAACATGAATGACGGCAGTGTGGTTTATAGTACAGACCTGGTGGGATGTCCCCATAATTAGCAGCACTGCTGGGTAGATCCAGAGCTCCCAGTTGGGATGTGCTGAATTTACAGACCTTAAAATGAGAGGAAGGACCAGATCTATCAATCAGCTGCAGCCTTCAAGCCAAAACCTAATTTCACCAAACAAATTCCTACTAAAGCAGCCTGTTTTCTGTCCATTTTTAAACAAGAAGCTCCATGCCACATGTAGATGATGGTTATTACTCATCCCTGTTCCTCACCACATCCACAGAAACTGTTAGTCAGCCACTGTCGGGAATGTGCATGGAATAGCAATAGTTAATTTAGGTGGCACGGATAAACTAAGACGAATACATGAGAGTGAGTGGAGAAAATGTCCTGCACGTAAAAGAAAGGTCGCAGGTTTGATTAAATCAACAGGTGAATGCACATCCTGTGACGGTCAGAGTGTCCTTGAGCAGGGAACTGGAGCTCTGAGCCTGCTCACTGAGCTGGAGAAGCAAATGTTGAACAGAAAGCACTCCACATGGTGTGTGGAAAGTATTGGCTATTTATTCAGAGTGCTGGCTGTGTTTGAGATGCCCCAAGAGACTCTGTATTTTAAATTTAAATCATATAATACAGCGCACATACGTTTCTTGTGCCCTGGGTTCATGAAATAAATGAAAAATGACACCTCACACCTCTCTATCTCTACCAGAGCAACTTGCTACGGCCACCAAAGAAGCACCAAACTTGCCCTTCCCTAAAATCTCACAAACGTGTCATTTTAACTTGCTTCATGTGATCCATCAAGAACAGACAAACTGTACGTACAAATCAGAAGAACTTCTCAAGGAACGAACAGATTTCTCATGACTGCAACCTGGTGTGCAGAACAGAAAAATATAAATGCAACAACATATGAATCCAGGATAATACATCTTAAGAGTCGTGTGGTTTGTGATGCAAAAAACGGAGCCAAACCACCAAATCAGCCAATCGTTTTGTTTCAAGATGTCGTCTTTTCCGTATAAAATCTCAAAATAGCTAGATCTGCCCTGGCTGGATGGAGGCTACTCAAGTGTGGTTTGGACTTTTCTGTCTAAACATAGCAGAACTTCTAACAGTGCTGACACACACACACACACACACACACACACACACACACATCTGCGCAGTAACTCTGGAAAATATTGCACATGTGATCAAAAACTTTTATCTTGGAGAGCACTTATGGCACCAGAGAGAGGAGGAGGAGGATGGACGGAGGAAGAGAGGAGACCACAAAGGTCTGGAAGAGGAAGAAATGTAGGATAACAGAAATAAAAAGACAGCTATCAGCCGGCAGACAAAAGCACCAATCAGACAATATTCTCTCAGTTATCTCGGCCAAATATTGGATTTGCATCGCCCTGCTGTTCTGCCTCACACATATATCATCCGTTTGAGTCTCTATGGTTTCATGGACGAATGTGATGATGTAGGATTTTAATCAGGGGTGATAACATCTGTCTAGACCGCTACCGTGGTAGAGAACTGACAGATAGATTATTAATCAATAAGAAAGAACAGAATCACACAATGTGGCTATTGTTTCCCCTAAATGTATTAGTTCTATATGTATCCAGAGGGGCCTCATGAGTTACTTTATTCAAGTTTGTTTGATTGTTTTCCACAAAAAAAAAAAAATACAATTTTATTTCCTGAAAGAATACTGTTAAATGTTAAACTGAGTGAATGATTATCAGGATATCTTCCTTCAGGGACACTAAGCTTGGTGAGTGTTTACACTGACCAGGGCAGCAACTAATGATTATTATAACTATTGATTCATGCGTTGGTTGATCATTAATTCTTTTGTTTTTTTAACCATAAACTAATCTATTGTTTAGTCTAAAATATTGGTATGTTTGGTTTGATAAATGCCTTTAAACGAATAATCAATAATCACATTTATTGATTTATCTCCGAGCAGCACAGCACCACTACCAACGATAGCTTCTTCTGCTAACGTAAGAAAAGTAAGCTAACGTAGTAAGTCCGCTAACGTTAACTCACTTTCCGTAATAAGTCGGCTAACGTTAATTTACTTACGTATATAAATTCACTAACGTTAACCTTTTTTTCGTAATACGTCATACTCACTTCTCAGGGCGGTTCGATGGTCGCTCGTGATATGAACGTAGTTTCTCCTTTAAAGTCCTCACAGAGAACTCCTCCGGAGGTTAAACACACTTGTTTTCACTCGTCCTTCGTCGCCCCAAAAAAATGGCGGAAAAGTTAAATAAATCCATGCGACTTCTTTTCTTTTTTTTCTGCAGACAGCTTCAAACAAACAACGTCGTCTTCTTTCTTTTAAACCGCGAGACACTCCTGTGTCTTTACTCCGTCTGAAGACTGTTAAAAGGAACGTCTTCTTCGCTCAACGGTTACGACGGGGATGACGCTGTTTTTTGGGGCGGGTCTCTCTGTCTCTCTCTCTCTCTCTCTCTCTCTCTCTCTCTCTCTCTCTCTCTCTCTCTCTCTCTCTCTCTCTCTCTCTCTCTCGCGCGCACCCACACACACACACACACACACACACAGGAAAACCTGTAGTAGCCTCATTTCAAAAATATATTTTTTTATAGAAATATTTATAATGTTTAATTTAAATATTTTCTCTTGTACATTTATAAGGTTACAATAACTTTAAGTAATATAATTGTCACTTCAACACAACCTCACAAGTTATCTTTGAAGACCTCATGTGAAGCTCTATTTCTCTTTCTTTTCATAGTTCCACATTTTTGGTAAATACGTCTATTGTGCCACCAGCAGTCATCTAGGAATATTCTTCATAACGTTGATCTGGCTCTGATTGAGCAAACGCGGTGACGTGTCAGTCATCAGTCTGCAGACAGAGATCAGTTACACCTGTTACAGTTCACCGGGTGTGACACAACTTTCACATTAACGCCTGTTTATTTAATTCATCCAGAATAAAATAATTTGTATCTGGTGCTCAAAAGTTAAAGAAATAAAAGCACCTCAACAGCAGAACTAAAGGGTCCAAACAAGAGGCACCCAGATGGCAGTTGGAAGTGTGTTAGCGTGTGTGTGTGTGTGTGATGGGTGTAGGGTCTCTGAACAGCAGGGGGGCCCGTCCCCAGGCTGTCCTGTCTCTTAATGACCCAGGCTGAGACAAAAGGGGGTGTGGAGGCTCTACATCCCTGTGTGTAGCAGACCCACAGCTGGTCACTCCCACATGGAGACAATGGAGACCAAGCCTCGGCTCATAAATAGTAATTCACATACGGACCAGGCTGTGCTGGAAGTCTGGTGCAAAAAAATGTCCCCCGGACTGATCTCTATGGAGGTATAGCTAAGAAGCTACGTTTACTGCTAAAAGGACACGGCTGGTGATATTCTATATTTTTCTTATATTGTCAACAGGATCTGTTAATCGACTCTGGTATTGTCTTCAACTACGGCCGTCGCCATGTTGTTGTTTTGGCAAACAACAGGAAGTGACCATATCTGGACTGAGGAGGAGTGATGTAGAGACACCGTAGAGACCTGTCAATCACAGTAAGCCCCGCCCTAAAGCATACCCTGCTTTATGGTCTGTTTGACTCTAAATGGACCATAATGTACTAAATGAACATCATGCTGTATTGAAGAAGACTTGAAACTAGAGATTGAGACCATAAACTCATGTTTACAATGTTTACTGAGGTAATAAATCAAGAGAGAAGTAGAGTCATTTTCTCATAGACTTCTATACAACCAGAGGAGCCGCCCCCTGGTGGTCAGTAGAGAGAATGCAAGTTTAAGACACTTCAACATCAAACATCATGTTTGGGCTCAAAATAAGTAAAACACGTCACAGACATCACTAAACTAGATTCAAAATAACTCATTGGGACATGAACACTGGTCTCCTGGTTTAAAGTCCTGTGTTTGCTTGTTGGCTTTAGTCAAATAACAAAAACATAAAGTAACAGCAGGCTTATTCTTTAATAGCCAATTTAGATGCCAATTACCGACAACAGCTCACAGTTGTCCTGAATATAATTACATCCGTGTGGTAATTGCCAAATTTTTCAAACATACATGCGTGCATGTGGTCCACAGCCTGCTGTGGGTTTGGGTTAATTGCTACTTAAACATTTAGAGCCATCCACCAATCAGTGTGTGTGTTGTGAAGGCAGGTCTAACGGACTGGCTGAGCTGCCTTCATCTGGGTCTGTAAGGTGTCTCGAGTTCACTCACTTTGAGTTCACTCACATCACTGTAGCGACCGACAGGAAGACTTTAGTTGTCGCATTAACAGGACCGGTGATTAGCATTGATGTATAAAATCTCTCGTGGTGCTGCTTTGGTTCTTGGGATTCTTGGGGTTTATATTTAATGAAAGCGACGGCGTGTGTGTGTCTGTGTGTGTGTGATTACATCCTCCAGGGTAACTGAGCCAAGACCCGACACAAAGAGTGTGTCCTCTGTCCAGGGACACACACACACACACACACACACACACACACACACAGCTGCCAGTAAGTTGTTGATTTAGAAACAGGAAGCAATACAACATATAAAACTCAACTGCATGTATTGTAATTTTTTATTGTGTGGTTGAACGGCTAAACTGGTTGTAACAGTTGAAGCACACACACACACACACACACACACACACACACACTCCTTATCAGCTCATCAAATAGCAAACAAACTTCAAATATAAACTGTAAACAGAATTTATGTTGAGAACAAGGGTGCCGGTATCTAAAATGTTAATAAATAAAAACATTTAAACAGCTGCAAACTATCTGCAGCTGGAGATGAATAAATACAAATGATTTTACTAGGAGACCATTTTCTTTGGCCATCTGCGGATTGGACAAGACGACAAGATTTCTCAGAGGTGCAAAGGTTTTATTTATAGGAAAAATATAAATATAACATTAGTAAAAGTTTATCTGACAACGATCTCATCTTTCAAGCAATAATGTCCTAAAAACGGATCTGAAGGCGTGTCAGGCGGCTCTCATGGAGATTGTGAGGAGACCCTTTGTTTACTAAATAAAATGGTTGTTGTGACAACATGAGATGACAATGTAAGAAATGTAAACCTCAGTGCTGTGAGATACTTCTGGCCCAACACCAAACATGCGTCTGCAAATGACACATGAGCACATTTTCGACGTTGGGAACGACTGCTGACATCACGAGGAGGGCACAGAGATGCATTTGCTGAGAAATGAAAGTCGCAGAGGCATCAAACGGAGCTATTTTACACCATACTTCAAAAACACATGGTGTCTATTACATTACATTTATTCTGCTGATTAAACATCTCTAGATATATATATATAAAGTCCAAATGATTCAATATAACAAGTAAAAGATATAGTCTAACTATATATCTATAAAATAATATTTCGTGAAATAATTTAGAAAATTATAAAAATTTAAGCAATTAGTTAATTTCTTTACATTTTAATTTCATAATATCACATTTCATTTTATGACATATTGGTGTCGATGCCCAATCACCTTTCAGCTACATGTCCCCTGTTATTAGAAAAATAAAGATGACTTTTCATAATTTCACAAGTTATTTCAGATTTTTTACACAATTCCTTCATATCATTATTTGTGTCACAGTGTCTTTATCTATCTAATAACTTTGGGGCTCCATAGAGTTTCTAAAGGAAGACAAACTGTAAACACAGGAAGCCAAAGCTTCACACGGCAAATTGAGGTCATCTGAAGCTGTTGTTTTGGAGGCATCCAAGTTTAGGATGGGAAATTCCTGAGACGTTGTTATTCTGGGTCAGGCATCTGTGCGGTCGGTCACAGACACGCACATAAACCCACTCACAGATATTTAAGATGCATAGCCTTCACTTAAACACACAAAGAGCACTCTTGTCGTATGCGCAACACGTGAGAGTCACGGGACGAACGGCTCAAATAAACTTCACACTCTTTGGATTCAGGCCAGCAGCGATGAAATATTAGCTAGTGCCAACTCTTCAAGACCATGTTGGATTTCATATGAATTAAAAAGAAGTCTGAGGATGTTGACAGATGACGATGTGCAGCAGTTAACTCTAAATACTTGTCTTAATGTGAGTGAAGTGGTGAAGCTTCATGGTGATGTCTATGAGGTCATGTGTTGACCCTATTCACCTGTAGAGTCTCTAAATGTCTGTAATGTAACTAAACATCTCTTTAAAGGACGTTTCCTCTAAATGAGTCTGATCCACATGTTTTAGATTATATCCAAGTAAAGCCAATAAGCTGTTGACTCAGTTTATTTTTTATATTTATTATATTGCATCAACAACCTAGACGTTGCTGTGATTGCATGAAAGAAAAAGAACACTTGAAAACTAATTAAAGTTTTAAGAAACATGCTAAACTCTCAAACATCCCCGTTTCTTCTACAGTAACTCTGGGTGGATGTCAGGGGAAGGACTGTTGAAATTCTTTGTCATTTGTCCGTTCGAGGTTCCTCTCGGAGCAACAATAGCAGCTTTGTAGCTCGTAGCTCAGATCCTGGCAGCGATGGCCTTGGGTCCTGTGACTTTGGGTCCCGGGTGTTCCGTCTGTTCGCTCCTCTCACACAATCCCAGCTTTTTGCAGATCAGAAGACTATGATGGCCGATAAAACACATCAGTGATCAGACCGTTCAGCTCAGAAAGTATGTGTAGACATCACCATGTTTCCACTGGCTGCTGGAGGATCTGGGTCTGTCCACGGTGGACCGGTCTCTGCTGGAGGATCTGGGTCTGTCCGCGGTGCACCGGTCTCTGCTGGAGGATTTGGGTCTGTCCACGGTGGACCGGTCTCTGCTGGAGGATCTGGGTCTGTCCGCGGTGGACCGGTCTCTGCTGGAGGATCTGGGTCTGTCCGCGGTGCACCGGTCTCTGCTGGAGGATTTGGGTCTGTCCACGGTGGACCGGTCTCTGCTGGAGGATCTGGGTCTGTCCGCGGTGGACCGGTCTCTGCTGGAGGATCTGGGTCTGTCCACGGTGGACCGGTCTCTGCTGGAGTCTGAGCTGAAGGAGGTTCTGGTGAACCTGCATGATTTCATCTGGTTTCAGCAGAATCCGACCCAGTGGCTCCGATGACGAGCATTAAGAATAACTCTATAGAAACAGACCATTTTAAACTACTGGTTTACTGATGTAGGTCATGTAGAGGCATCAGCATTAAACTGAGATTGCAGTTAAAAGTTCCTCACAGTAACTTTAAATAAATGATTACAAGATGTTTTGCATCCTGCGTCAATAACATGAATCATGTTTTTCTAACTGTGTCATTTCTAACAGATAGGAGTCCAGTATTAATCAATGAATGAACACGTGGCTCAGCTGGACTGTGTGCGCATGACGGTGAGCAGATAATTACCCGAGGTCAATATGTGAGGCCCGAGCGTGTCTCCTGAGCTGTTACGTCAGCTGATTGTTAATCATTATCTGTGACAGTAGCTACTGTTATAATCTGTTAGCTCTGTGCAGGATGTCGCTGGGTGAAGACAGCAGCAGCTCTCGCATCAGTATTTGGGAGAGAAGCTCGTCCTATCTCACGTTGACCTTCGTTCTTCTTCGTTGCTTTTCATTGTTCTAGCGTCATGTGTCGGTTTCAGATCCCTTTAACTAGAGGAAGAACCTGCTGACCCACAGGGTCACGGGACACGATCAGATGCACTGTGTGGAACTTCTCATGACTTTAGACTTCTAAAGTGCTGCGTGTCCAAGTGTGTGTGTGTGTGTCTGTCTTTACCAGACACACACACACACACACACACACACACACACACACACACACACACACACACATCCTCTTTCTGAGGAGGCAGAAATGAAATAGAGAAGAATCAAGTCCAGACATATTGAGGAATCATTTGAATGCCTGGCGACAGATGTCTGTCAGTTATTTTGCATTTTCAATCTGTTTTATTTCAGTTTTGACTTTGAAGTTTCATTTAACTGTTCAGAGTGTTTGTTTCTGTTTCAGTTTACTGTAATAACCATGGTCTGAACAAAAGTCAAAACCCTATTTCCCTTAATGCTCTCAGACTCGCTGTATTTCTCTCTCTCATGTGTCTTTCTTTCCATAAAACTCTTTGCATGTGACAAAACAAAACAAGACAAAAAGTCCTCCTGCAACCTGCAGCCTGACTCGTCCTCTCGGGTCCCATTCAATCCGTTGAGAAGCATTGAAATGAATCTGATGCCTGCTCTCGTATTACAGAGATGGACAAAGATGGAGAGATTAGAAGAGACAACGCGGATGCGTCCGGCCTCACTGAACGCGGGTGACTCGTGCTTTTATTTCAGCCTGCTCTGACGTCAGGCGAGCAACTTATAGGAGAAGGATTTACGTAAATTAAATTGCATGTAATATACAACGATTAGTGCTGATGGAACTGGAATATATGCAGAAGTTAAAGCCAAATATCTACAACTTAAATGTTTAAAAATCAAGTGTCAGCCGATGTAGAGAACACAAATTATTTGTATATGGAAATGTGTGTGTGTTTGTGTGCGTGTGTGTGCGTGTGTGTGTGCTTTGAGCAGGTAAAAGGTTTCCCTGTTTGCATGTTTGCACTGAGTTGTGGTTGGGAAGAGGAAACAGTTTCCATAGTGACTCAGAGAGTCCTCGAGGGACAACTTCACTTCATTGTAACAGTAAAACCGTTGAGTTTATGGTGACAGCGATCAAACGCAGAAACACAGGAGCTTCAGGACCTTGTAGCTTCCCTCTTTTAGCCTGAATTATATTTTGGCATTTATATCTAAAACAAACAACTTGTACTTTGTGTTTCTGCTGGGTAGAAGAGGAGCTCACTATTGTACTATTTTATCAGTGTTTAACCTTATAGTTTGTGATACCTTTGTTCGGCTTTCTGTTGTTATACTGCTTTGTAAACTCTGTTATTTAAGGTGATTTGATTAACCCAAATTTTCTTTAGGATTGTGCACTATTAGTAACATATCCACTGACTTGATAAAGTCTTTTAAATTCAGATTTATATGAAAGCAAACCCTATTTTGGATACTATCCCTCTGTATAGCAGTGACCCTACAATGCCTTTAGACTTCTGCGTTAGCGTTAGACGATATAGCAGACATTATATAGCTGAAGGCACTGATTACATACAGTAGTAGTAGTTATATACTCTAAAAAGATCTATATCTACAATCAATAATGTTGCTGCTGTGCCTTTAAAGACGTCTCTAAGACTCTTATAGGTCGTAGTATCATCTGGAGCAGAGTAATTATGATGTGACCTGTGACCCCGAGGAACATCCCCAACCAGCTGCTATTGTAAAGTATCTACACTTTCTCTACACCGTGTCTTCGAGGAAACAAGTAAACATGCACATAAATTCAAACATTTGCTGCCATTAGAATTCCTCCGCTTGGAGGAAATGCCAGAGACACCAACGACCGATCGGCCCGCAGTAATCACCACGCTGAGCGTCACTGTTTGCGTCTGCGGTCTCGCCACTCTCCCGAAAGCTGTGCAATTATCCGTGATGGGCCTTCCACCACACATGTTCTAGGAATGTAGTAGTTTGGCGACGGCGAGGGAGGCAAACATCTATTAAATTCATTGTGGACCTACAAGAAATGTTTAATAACAATTAACCATTTTAACTTGATTTATCACGTTTTTGTAGTGAAAATAATCACTGTCATCTATATTTTACATCTCCACCAATCATACTGCCTGTATGAAAGCTGAGAATCAAGACTGAATTTAAAACACAAAAACTGTAGATTGTCTTTGTAATTTAAAGAATAGAGAACGTTTCAGAGGAGCGTAGTGCTTTGTGTCGAGTGTATTCATGTGTGTCTTTGTTCCTGCTGTTGTCTGTGATACACTCTCACATGGGAATAACAAAGCAAACCGCCCCCCCCCCGCTTTAGCTACACCAAAGAACCTGTGTGTGTGTGTGTGTGTGTGTGTGTGAAAGAGCCACCTGGCATCAGAATCACACTGACTCTATTTGCAAACAAACATGGAGATCCTTTCCGTTTGCAAAGACCAAATGTGTTTTTTTTTAACCGCTTGTGTTTTTAATTTAATACAACAAAGACGATCTTCGTCCAGACGAGCGTTTTAGCTGTTTCATAAATAATCTCTTCCACACTACCTGAAAACACACATCACATTCATTACCTATGTTGACTCCACCACTGAATCCAGGCTGGGGTTGTTTTCTTCCAGATAAAGGTCACATGATAGAGGGTCACGTGACTGATAAGACCCAATCAGAACGTGTCAGCGTTTTTAAAAGGTCCTCGTTTCTGCCCGTCCAGAGGTTTTTTAAACTGAAACGACTTCAGCAGCGTTTTCATTCGCTCACAAACTGCTGATAGAAGAATCACCTTTGAATGTGTCTGAGCGATCTTTTGCATAGTAATCTGAATACAAGCGTGTGTGTGTGGTGAGAGGTGTTGGGTTTTAATGGCACTATGGTCTTATTTATGATTACATCTTCCTCACCGGATTCATCACTAAAAGGCAAATTATTATCGTTCTATCAAAACAATGAGAAATGAGTTGTGAAAGAGTTAAATAATCAATTTGGACTTCAGTGAATCTGTTCCTAAACTCTGGTTCTAGACTCATCCATCACCACTGAATGCATGAAACTGACCCTATGCAAACATCTGACATCGTCCTCAACTAAATTAAACATGATATAAACCCCACAAACCAAACTCAACTTTAAACCCCAGATTGAACTCTCAAATCTGTGGATTTTAATCTTTGTCTTCCCGTAGTGCGTCCTGGCTCAGATAGCACAGAAACACAAGAATACAGACATGTAGAGACGCGCCTTTTCTCTCTCTCTCTCTCTCTCGGGAGAAAGAATACACATCCTGAGTCATTTAGTTTCATTTTACTAACGTTTCACTTACAAACATTTCAGCCGCTGAACTTTTCTGATTTCTAAGTTCATTAAAGTAACTTTCTGCACTCAGATAAAAGCTGAAGGACACGTCCACTCAGCCAAAACAGTGCACACAGAGAATTTTCCATTTCTACTGATGCATGCGTGACTTTATATGTTTGTTTAACATGACAGCTCAAGAGCACACAGTTGAGCTCATGAACGGTGAAACAGTATCTTTGTCTATAAATCTGATCTGAATACACATTTAAACGTTTGGATGAGAGAACCAGACCCACCAGTCTGGAGGTCCTTGTGTTCTTGTTCTTTCCATGCCTGATGGGTATTCATATCCAAATACCGCATGATCACGGCTACAGAGATCATCTTCTGATATGGATCCAAACATTTGATACAGAATCTTGCTGTTTAAATTCTTCACTTACAATCAAGTTGTTTTGGGTTATTTTTCATACATGACAACATGGAATTATTTTTCTTTTTAACTTCAATGACATTTTATTTCGCAGTAACGCGGCTGCTTCCAGAGGCTGGTCCTGCTTTAAAATCAAGACAGGAAAAATGATCGTCAATTTCTCTTAAAATTAAAAAAATCAAGTCTCTTTGAAGCTGATGACAAACTGCCAAAAGAACAAGTTTTTTGTGATGCAATTGACCCGGACAGATGTGTTCACGGTGGAGTGTGAACCAGACTTTTTAAACGGTGCTGAAAAAGTCCTCCAGATTTAATTTAATTTCTATACTTCTATGTCCTCTCTCTGGTGTTAAGCTCATCTCGCTGTCCACCCCGTCTTCTGTAGCTTCTGTAGTCAAACGATGGTCTTACAACACTTAATGACCTTCATGAAGAGGAGGCCTTTTCATCCTTCACGTCCCTGTCAGATGAATTTAATCTGAGCAACAGCCATCTCTCTTCTGTCTTTTTAAAATAAGGCTTTTTGTTCAAAAGAAGTCCCTTCAGTTCCCCCAACGCTGCTTTGGCATACTAGTATTCCCTGATGGAAGTGTTCCTGTAATAGTGGGGATTCTCCAGTCAACCATGATGTATTTAAAACCCTTGAACAGGCCCACAACACAAACATAGACCTCAACCCCCTCTGACTGCTTTGCATCCTATCCTAACCCATTTTCACATCTATGCCTTTGTGCTCAACAAAAATAATCATTTAAATCGTTAAAATATGTGTATTGCTGCACAAAATGGACATTATTCACAACTTTGCATCCAAACTAATTTGTTGGGCATTAACTCGGTAAGGAGAGAGTCAAGCTGGACTATTCCTTATTCTGCTGATGACTCAATGAAACTGACATCAAACCCAGGAAGATGCCAACTTTGTGAAGAATGTAGATAATCAACCCTGCAGCTACGGGAACACGATTACAATTATTTTCAAATGTTTCCTGGTAATATATTTCCTGGCAGCATATTTCATTCATGCAATCAATGTTGAAGATTAGACGCAGTGCCCTGAAGCCCAGGTTAGTGTTCTGAGAAACATTAGCTTCAGTGAACAAAAAAGGACATAAAATACTGAACACTTACAGAACTTAAAAAACAATCACCTGGTCCACTTTTACAACACAATCTGCCTGATATCACATCAGAAAGGCGTTGCATGCTTTTCAAGGAAAGCTGACTCTGGGGAACTACTGCTAGAGAGAAGCCACAATGTTGTGTCGTAAAAACTCATGCTTGCTAATGTATCCGGCTGGTGAGGCGCTGCCCGTCCTCCACTGTAATCCATCTACTTTGGATAGAGAGGTCATGGAGGCCGTGGTGGCTGCAGCCTGCAGGGCAGACGGGTGGACAGGTACCTGGAACGATGACCGTTTGAGCAGAGTAACAGCAGCAGCTACCATGTTAGCGCTGTGAGCACGTTAGCAGTGATGTGTGAATGAATGTGAGTTAAAGTTATAAGGAACTTTTAATTTAATGTTGATTCTGTTGGTCCCTGTGGACTAAAGTGGTCGTGTTTCTGAGCTCCAGAGTCTCTTTAGAAAACCTCTCATTTTACTGCTGCAGGGTCTGACAGTCTGCTCCTCTCAGTCCTGGTTCTGGTTCTCCTGTGCCTCCCTTCCCTCCAGCGAGTCCAGCAATATGTCCTGGGTCTCCAGCAGCGTGGTGTCGGTGTTGGCTCCAAGCAGAGACCGGAGGAGCAGAGAGGAGACGTTTCTGGTAAACCTGCATGATTTTATTAGATTTCATCCGGTGGCACCGATGACAAGGATTAAGACTACCTATATAGAAATAGACAATCTTCTCTCTGATCTAACTTATAAAGGTGTTATAGAGGCTTCAGCATTAAACGTCTCAGTTTAATGCTGAAGCTATGAACATTCCGTAGTGTAAAGACATGAGAAAGACTACTTATGGTGGGAGGAAGGGGAGGTGGATGGTTCAGACAGGACTGGTGTTCGTCACGTTAAAAAGCACACGAAAAGCCTGACATGTGTTATCATGACACCCACAATGAGCTTTTACACACTTTCCAATGAGATCCGGTTGGAAAAAAACCATTCCATCCAAATAAAGTGTGTTTAGTTTAGTTGCTTTAACGAAGTTGCACTGCACCTGTAACGAGCTTCATTCACTTTGTCTGTCTCAATATTTGCAGCTCATTGGTTCGTATTTATTTCCTGACATTGATAAGATGCTTCAGTGAGGCAAAGACACTAGTTTTGCATTTTGATTTTCTTAAAAAACCCGCATTTCATCCAAAACTAAAACATTTCCCCAGAAACTGACTTCCTCTCCTGGACACAAAAGCACATGCTGGTGCAAAACCAGTGAGGCATGAAACCAGCTCTCACACGCAGGTGTCAAACCGACTACTGACGAACTCTGTCTGTTCTCAAAGAGACGACAACCAACCTCTGTTTCTCAGGAAACGAAAGCAGCACAATGGAGGACAAAATGCTTCTCTGATGAACTGATTGAAAAGTGAGTCAGTGATGTAAAACCCCTTCAGTCACCAAACTTGATGTAACTCAGAAACGAAATTCAACTTACAGTAAAGTCTGTTCTCAAGTCTCTGTAGTTCTTAGTGTCTCTGTAAATACACACAACATTTTCTCAGATTTCTATTTCAAAAAATTGAATGTATATAAAAAACGGAACAAAGCACTTTCTTCCTCACAAAACAGAAAAACTATCAAAACAATTAATGTCTAAATATATTTTAAGTTTTAAGTGGATTCATTGTCATACACTTGCGTGTTTATTCTACTTAATTTATTTATTTTATGTTGCATTAGTTTAATTTCTGTTGCTTTTTTTCTGTATGTGTGAGAGTCTGTTTGCTTATGAAAACTGTTTGCTGACAGTTAAAAAAGCAACAATAATAAAATGCACAAGATAAAGCTGTGGAGGCTTTTCCTGTACTTACCGTCTCATTTTTGCTTTTGACATTCACAATCAACACGTTCTCACTCCCAACTCGTCAAATAAAGCAGATTGGTCTCTGATCCTAAGCCTCAAACTTCCCCTCGAGCGTCAGTTTTGGACAGCGAGTCAGTTTCCATTCGCTGCTACATTTTATCTTTTCAAAATAATCTTCCGTCTCCACAGAAAGTTGAGTTGAGGCAACAAAACCACTGAGTTAGGTTTAGAAAAACAGAGTGGTTGATGTTAACTTGACTTGCTAACGAGTCAAGTGAGAAACGACACTAACGACTCATGTGACTATCGACCAGGCAGCAACCCGCGGGTCTGAGAAGTGAAACCAATGCTAAAGTGTCTTCAACCTGCATTCTCTCTAGTGTCCACCAGGGGGCGACTCCTCTGGTTGTATAGAAGTCTATGAGAAAGTGACTCTACTTCTCTCTTGATTTATTACCTCAGTAAACATTGTAAACATGAGTTTATGGTCTCAATCTCTAGTTTCAAGTCTTCTTCAATACAGCATGATGTTCATTTAGTACATTATGGTCCATTTAGAGTCAAACAGACCATAAAGCAGGGGATGCTTTAGGGCGGGGCTACACAGTGATTGACAGGTCTCTACCAGAGACGTATACAGCGTCTCTACGTCACTCCTCCTCAGTCCAGATATGGTCACTTCTGTTTACTGGTCACTAAAGACAAATATACGGAAGGGCAAAATCCAAGATGGCGAACCACCGAAATCGAGACAAACCAATGGGAGACTACATGACGATGTCCACTTTTTCTATACGGTCTGATTACTAACGACACTAACGACTCCCGTTACTAACGACACTAACAACTCATTTTTGTTTCGTACGGGACACTTCTGCATAAACAGTCTCACGCTAGCACAGGCGTGTACTCGGCCGTGTGAGTCCAAAGTGTTTTAAATAGTGATACATAGTTGGTGTGAAGTATTCCTTTAAGAGTAAATCTATTTAAAAGCAGACAGGAGAAAGTTGGAGCAGCAGCAGCGCAGCTTATCTAACAATATCCTTCCTGGTGGGCCATTAAACACGAGATGACGGAAGCCAGACGAACTGTATATGTGACGGATTAATAGGAGTCCAGTTGGGTCGTGCGTCGGCCCAGACTTTGTGGCTCTGCAAGCGACGCGCGGCGAGAAGGAGCCGGGCCGTCTAATCAGAGCAGGAACACAACAGTCAGACTGTGTTTTAGAGATTAGAGGTGCAGATGAGAGAGGAGCAGCTCGACAGGACCACAGCTTGAAACACCGCTGGAACAACATCAAGGTTCCTTTTGTCAAGAGCCACAAACACAACAGAGCTGCAGGCAAATGCTGCACACACACACACACACACACACACACACACACACACACACACACAGAGGGAAACTCAACACACACAAACACACATTCCCAAACAATCTAATATCAAACCACCGCCTCTAATGGACCATTTCCTGTGCAGTAAAACCAAAGTCTCTCAGGCCATGTCCACACTACTCCGTTTTTACTCCGTATTTGCTACGTTTACACTGAGCAGCCACACTACGCCGGAGTTTTGGAGCACCCTAAACGGAGGGATCTGAAAACTCCGGCGAGGTTGGAGGTGTTTGAGAACTCCGGGGTTGCGTTTGCGTGTGGACGGTCGGATACGGATGTGCTTAGAAAAAATTACGCCCACACCCGTGTTTGCTACTGGATTGGTTCTTGGCAACCATGACGTCTCCGTCCCTGATTCGTCACACTCACTATCACATGACCCGTACCCGGAAGAAAACAAACTGGGCTACCAGCGATTCATTTCAACATGGATAACTAATTGCAAGCGTTGCTGCTAGCACAGCAGCTAGCAGCAGCTATGCAGTAAAAGTCTGCATTTCTGTGGAGGAAGCAGCTGTTATTGGAGTGATTAGCGAGCGGCGTGACCGGCATCAGCCCTATGGAGCAGCTCATTGTTTTTAGATTCTAATGAGAAGACACGCTGCACTAACGTTTTACTTCTTCCGTTTGGTAGCCTTGAGAGACCTTAGTCTGTAAGTATGTATTTATGGAGCATGAAAATATGTACGTAGATATATTCTATTCGCGTGTTTAGTATAACATTTGTGTTGTATTAAATGCTAATCGCGGTTAGCATTTCTCCATTGGCGGTAATGTTAAAATTAGCTTAGAAGCTAGCTAGGCGGACATGTTACATGCTGGCTATATCATGGATTGTTGTTTTGTATTCGTGTAATGTGTATAGGGACAGTTCGTAAAGCCATATTTCATATTGTGCTTCCACAGTTTTACAAATAAAGATTCACACTGAAGTCTTGAAACTCTTCTATGGATTCCATGGTCTTTATTTCACGGATCTACTGTTAGCGATCTGCTAAGCTTTCCTGCACGAAGGAAGAGCAGAATAGAGTGAGAGACGTGTGTTGACCACATGTATGGACCCATATTCTAGTAAACGTTTACGTGTAAGTGTTGATTTTAAAGTAAATTTGATGTGAGAGAGATAGACCCGCACCGCTGTAATGCTGATCGCGGTTAGCATTTCTCCATTGGCGGTAATGTTAAAATTAGCTTAGAAGCTAGCTAGGCGGACATGACGTTCAGAGCTACTAGTGAGAACAGACATCAACAACACGGAGGAAACGAGTGAGAGACCACATTGATGGACCCATAATCTAGTAAACGTTTATGTGTAAGTGTTGATGTTAAAGTAAATTTGGAGAGAGAGAGACAGAGCGAGTATTTATTTATTTTTTTTAACTAAGCAAGCAATTCACTTCCTGTTTACACCGTCACGCGCATGCCCAGTGTAGTTAATGGTCACGTGCTGTCCGCCTTCGACGGCTGCCGTGTGGACGCAGATCAACTCGAGAATGATGCTGAAACTCCCGTGTGGACGGAGATCGTTTCTATTTGACAAATCTGCATCCAAGGAGAAACGGAGTAGTGTGGACAGGGCATTAGTCTCTCTCTCTCTCTCTCTCTCTCTCTCTCTCTCTCTCTCTCTCTCTCTCTCTCTCTCTCTCAGACTTGGAGAGAGTTATCAACATGTTAGTGGGTGTGTCTGAACAGTGTTTCTATGGAGAAACTACACTGTATAACTTCATCAGAGCTCACTGAACATCCCGCATGTTTTTTGTCATTGCATGTGATAAAAGACGCCTCCTGTCATTGTGACTGTAACATCATGACATTAATAGAAAAAGCCAAACTGTTCTCGTTCACTGTTTGCACTCGTAATGCCGTGGTCTAACCCATTGAGCCAGGACGTTCAGGGGAAGACAACGTCCACGTAGGGAGGAGGTCGCATTATTGTGAATCCCACTTGAAATCCTATTGCAAAAAAGTCATGCTCAGCAAAGATGGAAATACTTATCAAATTGTTTCTTTAAACCAGTATGAAAATGACTAATCATTCATTTGAGCTCGGAGACAGTTAACAAAGCTCCAGAGTTACGTCACAACACTTGGCCTGTCGACGTCGAGCCTTTTTGGCATGCTGAAAAAGACAAAGGGGTGAAAACTCTTGGTGAATCCAAGATACATAAACAAAAGCTGTGCAGGCCAAAACATTCCTTGTGAAATACGGAGAGGAGAAAGAGCTCAAAGTGAGAGGATGGACCCGAACTGCTGCCTGATACACGGAGCCACTGCCATGCCCATAAAAGGGAGCAGGGATCCTTCTCCTCCTCCTCTGTAGAGGCCGAACACAGTGAAGGAGAAGCCTTTGTGTCTCTCTCTACGACTGTCAAGCAGAGATTTAAAACTGATCTGAAGCTGAATTTGATTTGGTTTTATTGATAAATATGTGATGGAGAAAAGCTGCAGTTCAGGTCTGGACCAAAAATCCCTTCACCACAATCACAACAACCGTTGAGTGTCCGTCTTTTTCATTTTTTAATTGATGAACATTTAGGATTTTATTCTAGAAAAGAAAGAGGTCTGGTTTTTTTAGCGGCACCACATTGCTTGTCCTCTCACATCAAATTTTTCATATGTTTACAATCCATCACAATATTGTCCCCCTTTCCTGATTTTATTATTATAATTTGCTATTTCGGGACTATTCTGCACACACAACATCTACACGTCTGTCCTAGCAGAGAGATCACTCCGCTGTTGCTCTCTGAGGTTTTCTTGTATTTGTTTTGCCCATTAAAGGAGTTTTTCTTGTCCACATGAAGGTCTGAGGATCGAGGGAGTCAAATGCTGCCAAGACTGTAAAACTCCTTCCATCAAATGAATGGTTTGTGATATTAGGGATACATAAATAAAATGGACTTTCACGTTTTAATATTGTACAACACTAAAACTGTGCACTTTGAATTATTTTTAGGGTGTGGTCTCAGATTTGTCTTCATTTTGTGGAACTGGAAGCACTACAGATTTTAAAAGCTTTTGAATAATCGCGTGCAGTTTATGGGGAAAGTTTTATTTACATTAAAAAAACAAAGTTCATGTTTAAGGGGGCCTTCCTGTGTGCTTTTGGAGCATGGTCACACATCACTGCCTGCTTCGCACATGTTTGTGGTCACTCTGGTGAGAAGACCGTTTTTTCGGTTGGCCTAATTGTGATGTGAACAGCACAAATTTGCTTTCTCACTTTACTTTTACTTTTACTATTGTGCTCCCACTTCCCTTTTTTACCACATTGTTTCCCGCCAACAGTCTGTCGATATATATCATAAAGCCTCCTCTGCATTAACCCTTTTAGATCACATCCTCGGCCATATTGTGCATCTATTTAACAATATATGACATTTTCTTTGACAAAAATTCAATTTCTTTGTATTTTTATATCAAAATCCAATATTTTTTACTTCCTGGAAAACAATATATGACATGTGCTTACGTAAGCAAGTACCAACCAATGATATCATGCCATCCATCCTTTAATCAATCTGCCAATCAAAGGTTTTAGCAACAAGGCAGATGTTTTTGTGGAGCCGTATCGCGCTAAATGTGAAGGATTTGATTTAAATCCCTCTTGTAACTATGCACCGCTCAAATATTCTGTTTCACTGGGATATTTGTCACAATACAGAAGGTTAGGACACTCTATCTTCTCTTTCACTGGACTTTAAGGCTGAATCCTTAATGCAGCGGGCCGGGGTTCGAGTCCGGCTCAGGGCCTTTTGGTGCACGCCATCACATCAGTCTCCCCTGAATTTCCTGTCTCTCTCTCTCACTATCAAATAAAGCAGAAATGCAGACAAAAAATATTTCAGTTTGACTTTCAAAAACAAATCAGGAAGTTCCCCTTCGATTGATCCGTGAGAGACGTTTAAGAGCAAGATATAAAAATAAAGTAAACCCACGTGAAGTAAGTGACACGAATACGAGACGTTCACTCATTGAGAAACTACATGCCGTCTACTTTCCTTTTCACTGAGTGGTTGTGATCAGACGCCACAGCTGAGGTTAGGCGTGGTGTGTTTCTGGGGGGTTGTAAACCTGTGAATGTAGCTTAAAGAATCACCGAACCCACAAACAGAAAACAAATAAATGTTTGCAGCAGCTGCTGTGAATTCTTCAACATGTCCGAGCTCTATTCGTAATCCGTTGGATGTTACTTATCACTCTTCTGATTCAAATTATTTCATTTAGCTCAAAGTGGCGCAGAGAGACCTGACTCAGTGTTAAAGTTGTGTTTGTACATGTAATGAACATCTCTTAGGGTTTGACAATCACACCACCTTATACTGACCAGGCTGTTCTCAGACAGCGTTCATAGCTACACCTACGATAATGTATACGCTGCAATGCGTAGATATCCCACGAAATGAACTCTTACTTAATGCTCTAAATAAAGAAGTGCAGCATCAACCTGTAAGACCTGCAGAAAACCTTCTGTGAAGGAAAAACACATCTTCACACATGTCATTCTAACACTATAAGGGGGTGGTGTGTTAGTGGGGAGGGGATGTCACAAAGACGTTAAAATCGGTTGCTCGAGGTCGCTCTGTTTCCCGGCCTGCAGCATTAGTGTCCCCGATGACTCAGAAGACATAAAGAAAGTATAAAACTAACACTAGAACTGGGATGAAGACCAAAAGTCTCCCATTAAAGTGATGAAATACTGTTTGTGTGAAAGGACCTATTTAGAGACGAATCCTAAGAAGAAGGATCCTCAATAGACCAGCATGCACTGCAGCCAGACCAGCAGCTCCCTCTCTTTTGCCACCATTATCGCTCTCTCTCATCTGTAACCGCCGATCAACATTTCAACAGAGTTATATTTGCTCTCTGTCGTCCAAAGGCATTCTGGGAAATGTGGGAAAGAGCCATGGAGGCAGAGATAAAGCAGAAAGTGCAAACACTTGGTCCCAAGGACAAATTCCTGGAATGCATCACAGATAAGCTCATCAGAGGATGGACGCACCGTATAATCAGTTACACCTTATATTAAGCCGAGTCTGCGTTTCTGTTCTGGACAAAACTGCAGTTGTTTGGGAAACTGAATATCCGTGACACAACAAAACACATGACTTTCAACCAGGAGACCGGTGTTCGTGTCCCAAAGTGTTGTTGAGTTATTTTGAAGTTGGGTTAGTGATGTTTGTGACGTGTTTTCTGTATTTATATTACTTTGTTTACATTTTACCTACATTCTTATTTTAAACCCACTCAGGATGTTTTTCCGAAACCTAAAGTGTTTTTGTTTTGTTTTGCTTTAAGTTGATGTTTTTAGGACTTTTCAGCTTCTTTGTCCAGTTTAAAACATTCGTTATCAAAGTATTTAAAAAGTAATGAAACGTAATACGTTTGATCATTTATTACATTTTTAAAAGGGTAATTAGAAAGATTACATTACCCAGCACTGCTAACAGCCGATACGTTTTCAGTAAATCCCATTTTAAATTCATTCGGGAAAGTTTGGAAGATACATTTCATTCAGAGAAATTAAGTTTTTCTTTGATGTGCGTATAGCTTCAGCTCAAACACATGAATCTAAGCTGTTTGATGGATAAACACATGTGGTTGGTGGTGGAAGTGGCTCCAGCTATAATCTGGCCCGTGGGGAACAACGCTGGTCAGACTTTATGTGGCAGAAAACACAAACACATTCCCGGGCACATTCAACTCAAAACTAAAATATGTACGAGACGCTACGATGAATAATGTATTCCTTGTACATCCACGTATAAAAAAGACACCCTTTACATCCATTGTAATTGTCATTGCACACCATCCCGTCTGCCTTCAGGGCGGTTAGTTTGTCTGAGGCTCATTCACAGATCAGACTGTGTACCAGAAGTGGTTTGAGGGACTTAATGAGCAGGGCTCGTTAACGGGAGGGTGGAGCCCTCTCGAAAGACTAACAGCTTGTGCAGTGGGAGGTTAGCAGACGAGGGAGGGAGAGCGTCTACATCAGTGTTTGTGTGTGTTGTGTAGTGCAGGTATACTTCATCAGTGTGAGGGCGCCTGCGCCTCTGTACGTTTCTGTGAGGTGAGGTGAGGTGAGGTGAGGGGGCTTTCCTCCTGAACACAGGCCTCTTCCGGAACACTTGTGGTTCTCTGTAACTGCGACGTGGCTTTGAGGCTCCTGACAGGAAAAAGGTCCTTTTAGTTTGCACCCCCCCCCCCCCCCCCCCTCCCCCCCGCATAAAAATAAAAGAGAGGTCTTTCAGTATTTCACAAACAGATAAATCAAACAGAAGACAGCATAATGAGAGCGTTGTGCGTATGAAGGTGACAAAACACATTTCTGTTGAAGGCCGAAATCATTTCAGTTATGAAATCGTATCGCTTTTTTTTGTCTTATATTTCTGTATTACTTTGGAAAAACACGATAATCTGTAACAGATAATCAGATTCACATCAGAAGTTTTATAAATTAGATTTATGATAAATGGAATTCTTGCTACAGCAAAGAGAAACTTTTTTCGGGGGTTATATTTATCTTCAAAGCTGAAAAACACCCAAAACGATATTTTTGATGCTGCTATCGTGTCTCATGCACCAAATCTGATCGATCAAATAAAACCAACTTCTGTTACGTTAGAAGATTATAAGGAGATTTTAACTTCGGGAGAAACTTTCAGAGTTTCTGTGAGTCTGAATGGAGGTGAAGCGCGAGTCAAGAAAGTTGAGTTTACAAAAAGTTTTACAGACCGTTGCAAAAGAAAGAAATACAGTGTATGAAGATATGTCTAAGCGGCAAAAACTGCAGAATATTAAGATATAAGATGTAGAAAAAGCCACAGAAAACACGTAAGTATTAAGAATCTTTATATAGATATGTATTGATTTGGCCTCTGCGGGGCTGTGCACTTCTCTAGCAGGTGTTCATTTGTAGATATATTATGAATAAGAGCATCTTGAATTTCTCTCTTGGATGTCCAACAAACAGTCGAGATCATTTGCTCTGAAGGGCGGCTGAGAAAGAAACGAGTGATTCAGAATGAAATCAGCAGCACTTCAGACACCGGATGGTTTCTGTCCCACAAAGTAGAGCGGAGCAGAGCTGTGGCTCTGTGTGGCGGAGGCCAAGCTTGTGATGACTGTTTACTCAGCCCCACTCCGACCGAACACTGCCGCCATTCATCCGCCGCCAACAGGCCGAGGAGCCCAGTGGAAAACTGGACACACACACATATACAATGGCCCCACAATGTCAGGAATCAGTGCAGTCCACAGTAATACATACAGTATATATTTATGGTCTTCTTACGGAGAGCTGCAGGTAGAATTTAACATCATTTAACAGACTCTTGATGCACACAGGAAATATATTTGTACTTAAATATAACATTAAATGTGTTTTTTCCCCCCAGAAATACACATTTTTGTACCACTGTACAGAGATTAGAGTGACCGACTATATTCCTAAACCCGGCCACAGGTGCATGCTGGGATATGCTCTATCCAACCAGTGACCCTGAACAGGTGGAACACACAGAGGACATTCTGTACCTGGGAGGATGTGGAGGAAATGTTCTGTGAACTTTGAGAACAAGGTGTTCTGAAAACTGTCGGAGTCGAAATAGAAACACCGTGATTCAGAAACTACAACGTGGGAGAACCACACACACACACACACACACACACACACACACACACACACACACACACACACACACACACACTGTGAAACCACTAAACCACAAATTTTAAGTATCTCAACTAAAAGGAGATTAAATTAATAATAATAATGATTTCTCAGAATGAATCATAGAAATATGAATAAATTCTATAAAATATGTACATTCTTTAATGTAGAGTAGCAGAAAAATACAATAATAAAACTATAAATGTACAAGAAAATACATATTGAATAGGATAAATAGATTCTGTTCAATAATCATAATTTAAAACACTAAAGGAGGTTTTGTGTAAAACTGGAAGCTTCTTCGCAGGATGTAATCAGAGACTTAAAGTACAGCAGCTCCCCCGTGTGGACACATGTTGTCTGTGCATTTGAACATATTTGATTTGTTTTACTTTGTCTCACTCAGATTCCAGAAATATTCGAGGGGGGTCAAGAGCAAAGATCTGTGTGAGAAAGGATTTTTTGATTAAGCTTGTTTCTTTTCAAAACTACTTTTAAAACTACTTTCACCCTTTTGGGTCACAAAAAATCCTTCAAATCAAACAATCTGACAAAGAAAGAGGACTTTTTTGGTCACAAGTAGATATTTCTTGGGTTTAAAAGGGTCATAAGCAAAAACAAAGCTGCCCTGTAAACATTTTGCTTTGCCGGCTCTGAAACGTCTCCGTCGCCGGCTGTCTCAGGTTCTTAGGAAGACAGACGGGAGGTGAAATGAAGGGCGACAGCAGACAGATGGGGAGAGGCGGAGCAGCAGAAGGTGGAGCCTTGAAGACTTGTAATGATGAGAAACCCAAGTAAACCAATTAACACAGTTGGTCAAAAATAATTGTCTTCATGTCACATTTCATTCAGAGCCTCATTTATACAACGTTATATTACTAAACACATGGAGGAAATGGATTTGTTTATATGGCTGTTGTCTGATTTATGTCCAAAACTCCCATTTTCAAAACCTTTGAGAATTATGAACCTGGCTTTATCCAAAGTTCAGATTTATGTTGTGGAAATGTTTGCAAATTAGCAGATATTTAATAAGCTGTAGGACAAACATCCACCGGTAAGTACTCAGATTATGTCATAAATTAACCCTTCTGTTGTTGTTTCACTTCTTCACATTCACTCCTGCAGACATTTTTTCCCATTTTAAACTGCAACAGGTGCAGGTTTGCTGCATATCAGCCCTCGTGCTGTATTTAAGAAAGTTAATCTGTAAATCAGATTGGGAGCATCTCCACAGACGTCTGTCTGTCTTTGAGTCAGGTCTTCAAGTTAAAAGCCACCGGACCATCTGGACCATCTGGACCAGATGGACCATCCCTGACTGTAAAACCACGACTCCTCCTGATGATAAGAGGATAAAGCTCTCAGTCTGTGTGTCCCTGAGGTTTGAGGCTAATCTTCGTATGCGTCCTCTGACTTACATACATGTAGCAGGTCAGTGTGTTCAGACCGAGGAGGCAGAGGACTCACAGTTTCTGTTCTTTTGTGGAGAATAAGGAGGACGTGGGCAGCGATGTACCGATCAACCTCCCTGCAAAACAAGGACTTGATGGCTCTGTACGGAGGAGAAGGAGACCACTACTTTGTCACAGAGGAGGACTGCAGCAGTGAGGTGAGGCTTTAAAGATAATAACATTTAAAACCGCCTGCAAAAATATTCCTCGTAGAAAAGATTTGTACATATTTCAACTTAATGCAGCTAAATTGATTGCAAATATAAATCCAAACAACTGAGTCTTCTTCAAAATTCTTCAATGAGTCCTGTATGATATTTAGAGATTATAAGTTTCATATCAAGTACGAGAATTTAATGTATAAGTAAGCTACAATATTGTGTATTTGCAGAAATACAACAGTTTTATAGTTGGAGGTACATTTAAATAAGTTGCAGTATCTAATTCTTCACATTTTAAATTGTTGAAAGAGATGCGTTCTATTCATATTTATTGTTTAGACACCCCACACCCCGGTCATGAATATGTGTTTTACATAATTTGTGCATTGAAATAAAGATGGAAATCCCCAAGTTGAGTTCGATCTCTTGCACCACATCATCAGCAGCTCTTTAGCTTTGAAATGCAACCTCAGCTGCTGTGTGAAATCAATGCAATGCACTTTTGACTTTTTGTATTTTTGTACTTCAAGTATTACAAAAATAAAGAACATAAATACGAAATAGATTCATATTTTTATTGTATTTTTCTTCTGATTAAAAGATGAAAGAGCTGTGCAGTTTTTAAAAGTGGTAGTTTTGTGCAAAAATGTGCAAAATGAAACATTATGAGTCATTTTAGGATGATTGAACGACTAATAATCAAACAGCAAAGAGTCACATTGATGTTCATTTACATTGATGGCACTGGATGCGTCCACCAAACAGCATTTCCAACCTTTCAGGTGTTTGATCCGGATCCGGAGCGCGGCGAGGAAGAAGGAAAAGGAGGCCGAAGCATTCGCAGGTCTCTGTCGCTGGAGATCTACGGTCTGCAGAGGGAGCCGCACGTTTACTTCTCCAACCAGGAGTACTACAGGAGGCTGGAGGAGCTGAAGAGCGCTCACCTCAGGAACATGGCCGAGCTGGAGAGGATGTACATCGGTCAGGGCAGAGAGAGGCAGGAGGAAGAGGAGGGAGGTCTGGGAGGAAGACAGGACGGAGAGGACAGACTGTCAGTCAGGTGGGATACGTTACACTTTCATATCAAGATGCTTTTACATGTCTGTGTTGTTTTGAGTGTGTTAGGGATCAGCTATAAATCAAGAATGAAGGTGTCTGATTTCAGCTGTGTTTCAATGTGTAAAGGTCATTTGTGTTTTCATTTATACAGCAGTGTAAAAACAAAACAAGTGTGGACAACCGTTTCATACAAGAGGAGCAGGAACAGACAGATATTCAATAAATATATTACAGAGAAAAGGTAGAAATCAATCGTTACAATGATGAAAAGGCCTAACCTTTGAATCAATCACAATCAAGGTAAGCAAGTCTCAAGATGACACTTAATTACATTAAATATTAACAGATACATTTATTAGAAGGTCTGCTTCACTCTTGAAATACAGACATGGAATCGCTGTTATGTGTAAAAACCTTTCACTTTTCAAATAAATATAGATCTTTTCAACTCAGGTGTGTTTTCACCTGCAAATTACTGTTAGCTAACTATTTCACCCGTTTATCCATAACTTTTAGCAACTATTTCAACTGTTTAGAAAACAAATGTGAACGCAATGCATTGTGTGACATAGTCACTCACAGGGAAGCTTAATGAATCAGGTAAGTTTATGTTTCTATAACAAGTCTGACTTAAAGGAAACTGATCTGTATCGCTGTCGTTATCCACAGGGTGGCGCTGTTGTGTTAAGAGCCATCCATTCATCCAGGGCAGCCATTTTATTGTTTGGAGAGCTAGTCTTCCATTTAATGCAGAGTGACGGAGTCTCAAAGTTCAAGATTGGTGATCACAATTAGCATCAATAAGAAATATACCTATAAGTCACTTTTGTGCAGATCAGATATAGTATTGTAGTAGCAGTACTTTTAAAGCTGGTGTTCAAACAAACGTAAGTCAGATGCGTGTGACTGTGGTGTTCTATTTGAGAGATAGATGTGGAAAGTGAATGTCAGCCATTCCCTGATATATGATATCTGCACCCAGCAGTAGCGGCCCTGCCAGGAAGCTCCAGAGGATCAACTCCCAGGAGGAGCTGGACTTCCACGACACGTCCATCGGTTCAGACCAGTCAGAGCTGTGTGGAGCGGACAGCATGGGGGAACTGGACCCGGACAATCCAAGAGCGACTCCTGTCCAGGACCGAACCTTCGAGAGGTCGGTGAAGTACAGCTGCTCACATCTGTTCTGGAATCTGGCTACTCTTGGAGAGGAATGACGAGGAGGCAGAGAGAAAGTTGTTTCTTTTAGTCTTCCTCGTTGATGCTTTGTTGTCAGTTGATTTGTCACATTTCACTCTCTTCTACTTCCTTCCCAGAGACTTCCTGCCGAGCCCCGAAGAAATGCCGACCCGGGAGCAGTTTCGGTTCCAGACCAAGGCCTCCTGTCCGAAACCGCATGGAAGACCGTCCCGTCAAACTGGGGTCAGGGTCAGGTCGAACTCCAAGGCCACCGTGCCCAAGCCCTTCCAGATGATGCTGAGAGAGGAGGAGAGGAAGAGGCACAAGGTGCGGACTCGCTCGGAGATCGAGCTGGAGAACACGCTGCTGAGACGGGAGCTGGAGGAGCTCCAAGAATGCCAGAAAAAGTTCCGGGCGTCCCCAGCGCCGGCGCACATACACCTACCCCTCTACGAGATGATCAGCCGCCGCCCCACTCGCCCCTCCGACCGAAGCAGAAGCAGTGACAGCGACCGTGACCATGACCGTGACCCCAGAAGCAACCGGGCGCCTGCCGCCGCTTCGCCGAGGCCTTTCCACTTCCTGGAGAGAGAGAGGAGGAAGAGGGAAGCGAAGATCGTGGCGGAGCTGGGGAAGCTGGGGCCGAAAGACGAGCGACGGGCCTTCAGGGCCAGGCCCATGCCCAGCTCGGTGTACGGAACCAAACCTGGAGTACACGCCGAGACCACGAGCCGCCAGTATCTAACACTCTGCTCCCTGGAGAGGGAGGCCACGGAGGGCCGAAGCGATCCAAACTCTGACCCAGAGCCGGACGCGCTCCACCCAAAGTCGGACACCTCTCCCGACTCCCGTAGGCCTTGGAGATGTCCGTCCTCCAAGCCAGTGAAGAAGCAGATAGAGCTGTCCATTGAGATGGTGAAGGAGAAGGAGTGGTCCTGCACTGACCTCTGAAGGTCCTGCACTGACCCCCCCAAGCCTCTGCTCTCTAACAAGAGTGACTGCCTCAGTGTGAGAGAGACGGTGTTCATGAATCAAAGGGAAGGAAAGCAGAAGCTGCATCTGAACTGCTGATCAGTTTAATATGCAACTGATTAGTAATTCCTTGCCATTCATAATACATAATATTCTTATACATAAGAGCAAAGTTTAACACACATAGTTTATGTATTGTATGTCCTGTAGAAAGGTATGTGTTGTTCACATAATGCATTTGTTGTGTTTAATTTATAAGCTCTTAAAATAGGTAAATGGATGCCATACATATAGCACATGTATCACCCTGACTCATTCCAACATTCACAGGATGACATTGGTATTTTAATGGCTGACCATCTGGGCGCAACTCGTGGTTCAGTGTCTTGCCGGACCTTTTGGAAGGTGGATATGAGGATTAAACCACCACACCCAGGTACCATGCCATGTTGTGTGTAAGTGTGGTTCTGAGAGAGTGATGACCTACTTTAGTTGGGGTTGTTGTTCATGGTGCATATAACAAGTGCATTCTTGCCACGTCACAGCTACCAGCTGTTCAGGCCTGTATGTAATGTTAAGAAGGAAACCATGGGTACACTTCAAATGTCTGCAGCAGCTGTCGCACGCATAGTTATGAACCGACAGAATTATCACCCGAATCTGCAGCTCCACTCAGTGTGACCGAGCTTCATCGCGTGTTTCAGCTCATTGTTTAGTTGTCCGGCCCCGACTTTACTGTTTCAGTTCACTGTCACTGCTCTCATCACGAGCTGGTGAACAAAGTGGCACAAAGCATTTAGCAGCTTTTTTGAATGTACTCTTTTTTTTGGTGTTCTGTAAATAAAGTGGTGACATTATTTTGCTTTTCTTTTGTGGAGATGATGGAATGAGAATAAAATATGCAGGCACGCAGTATAGCTGTTGATATTGTGCTTGAAATGTTTCTCAGAAAGCCTTCAGGGGGAGGAGAGGGCCTTTTGGCATTAGATGCAGATACAGACACACTCACACACTCACTCCTTCAAACGCTCACTCGTTATGGACACCTTCATGTCCCGTTCACATGAGCTCATGCGGGCTCAACCAATCACAGAGTGACTTCGTCGCTCATGTGTTTTACACCCATTCGTCCCAGTCCAGGTTGTCCCGGCGCGGAAACCCCCCGTAACTTTATTCAGAGGCAGCGAAGAGGGAGTCGCTAAGGAATCACATGAGACAAGGCAGCGAGCCTTGCGCGAGCGTATAAATCGAGAGGCACGGACAGATGAGCAGATGTAACAGAGTTAAAAATGTACTTTATTATTCTGTTGAGTATGTGTGAATTATATCTTTATGAGCTATTTTTATTTAGCATTTTATTTTGTTAATGCTCCCTGCGGAAGCGGCGTCTCGCCTCTTTTGTACCTCCAAAGCCCCCGTAATCCCGACTTGCCCTCACAGTGGTGTTTCGTACTGTTGAGGGTAAATTGTGTGGAATAATGCTGTTGTACTATTTTGTCGTATTCTCCTAAAATTAAACTGTTTAGGTTACACACTTTAATAACTGCTAAAACGATCACTTTATCTAGTTGTTACGTGTCATTTTGACCGTTAAAATATAAGTTTTGTGGCCATTTTAAATTAGCCTTTTAGGCGCTATTTGCTTTCACGTCAGGCAGACAGAGAGAGTGCTGTCATATAGAAAAAGACGTAGCAACGCAGAGTTCGGCGGTCGTTCCTGGTGTAAATTCTCTTATTTTCCATGTTTAGGGAGCAGAAGTGCAGAGAGAGACCAGACGTCAATTTATGTGTGTGTTGTACTGTTTTCTGCAGCGAATAAATGCTGGAAAGCTACCCTCTGAGTCGTCTCCTTCCATGCCATTCCAAGTCCGTTACACAGAGGCACGCGCCGCTGCTGACAGGACGATGCTGCAACATGTGGTGCTTTACCTGGCGCTTTCTTCATGTGAGTAAAGCTTTAACTAACTGAAGCAATGTAACATGTAGCCTGCATCGCATTAAGAGTAAAATAATGTCAGATTCACTGCGCGTCACTGTGTGAATCAAGGTAACCTGCTCGTTACAGAGAAACAGTTATCCATCGTTCCAGAAAAGCATTTAGAATATTAAGCACGAGACTCTCTTTGAGCAGCCATAAAAAGAAGTTATCTTATTAATCATCTTCATCGGTATCTTTATTCCAGAGGATAAGATAAACTGTACATGTAGGCTACCGGTAAGAAATAAAGAATAACATACATGACGTGTGTGAAAATGTTGGGTATTTGAGGCACTTTACAGATTATCAGGAAATGTTTCTCTGTGTGTGTGTGTGTGTGTGCGTGTGTGTGTGTGTGTGTGTGTGTGTGTGTGTGGAGGCGGGGACTGTTATCTTATTATTGTGGCGGAATAAGCCGCAATAATACGATGATGGAATGATAATATAGTATTCAGGCACACAGGAGCCTGTTGATAATACACTTGAAATGTGAATATCGCAGAACGCTTGTAGGTGGAGGAGGGAGTCTCCAAGTAAAAAATTGAAATTGCATCAGATACACCGACGACACACCTCTGGACCACCCCCCCCCCCCTCCTCCGCTGAGAATGGGGTGATGAGGATTTAATCAATCAGACTTCTATGTGACGCTCTTGAACTGCCCATGCCAATCAGTCACTGGCACTTATGACAATGGGGGGGGGGCAGACCTATAAAGGCAGAACGCACTACGCAGAGAGTAACTGACTGGCAACGTTGACGCTGAGCAGCTAATACGACGCGACTCCTTTTTTATTTAATTTTAATTTTCTGAAGGTAAAGTTTTCAGACTGCTCGATCGCGAGTAAAAGCCGGGAGTCACGAGACAAGAGTCAGTTGGTTAACAGGATGCTTCTGCGCGTGTTTGTTCACCTGTGGGTTTGTTCGTGTGAGTACTTTTTAAATAACTGAGGCCATGTAACATGTCACTGTGTGAATGAATCAAAGCTCGTCATCACAGATAAACTCTTTGAGCAGCCATAAAAATAAGTTATCTTTTCTTATAATTCGTCTTTGATGTTAACAGTCGGTGCATGAGATACCGGTACGAAACACAGAACGAGCCGCTCATTTCAATCATTCTAACAACAGATAATGGGGAGGGACGTGTGTGTTTATATTGCTCTGTAGATTGTGGATTATTCTGTAATGTGTCATCATCCGTTCACGCATGCGCGCGTGTGTGGAGGACGGCGGTGATGTTTAAGATAAGCTTTATGAGTTGCAGCGGAGCAGGGGGAATGACGTCACAATGCAGGAAACAGCTCGCACATGGGCGAAAATAAATAAGAAGGGCATCAGCTGCATTTGAGTTTTGTGGCTTGTAGAGCAGCCTATACGGCTCTGCATCATGTTGTGTCCACTTTAAGGCCACTCTATGGCACTTTATATGCTGGGTAGTGGAGTAGCCTCAGGTCCTACCTGGGTTAGTTTGTGGCGTTTGGTCCTGCAGGTTCTGGCTGGTTGGTCAGCCGTGAGCGGTGATCGTCTCAAAGGCCCATGTTCTTAATCCACATGTTCTTTTATGTTTTTCTTCCCCCAGTCGTCTCCCTGAAGCTCTGCGGTGCTGCGGACATTCCCTGCACCGTCAGCCGGGATGGACAACGGACAGTTTACAGTGTCCCAAAGTTCAATGAGACCGACTGCATTATCCAATGGGTCAACGAAACCGTAAGTGAGACAAGACTGGACTACTCATTTCAATTCAGTGTGTTCAGTGTTATCTTCTGACATGACACATGTGTTAAAACAATCCCAGGGCAACACTATCCTACATTAACCTCTCTCATGGCAGACATGTTTACTCGTCACAGCACGGGTGTAACTGATGTCGTAGTAGTCAATGCACAGTTGTGTTATTGGTTACACCTGTTAGACAGGTAAAAATATCTGACAGCAGAGGTGCACTGGAACAATAGCTGACCTACCATCTTCATGCTCCTCATGTTTACCAACCGTGCCACTCCCTAAAACACTTTAATAGAAGATGAATAGAGAGGAAATAGGATAAATAAGACACCTTCAAAAAGTGGCATTGCATATTTGTTTACTCCCTTTAGGATGATCATGGCTTTCCACAAGGACATGGAGCTGTCTGATCCCACTATTCCACCATATACACTCATCTTAATTATTGCATATTTTAATGAGGAGAATTAGGAGAATCAGGCTTCTTGTTCGTTTTAGCCCACTCAGTCTGTAAATATCTATTCATATTTGAAACCAATTCCTATTCCCGACTGAGCATAACTTTTTGTAATTGAGAATCATTTGACCGTATTATTTATACAATAAAAAGGAGGAAGCAGCAGAAAAAATGCAAATATTTAATCAAAAAATCTTATGAGAAGGAGTCCAACATAACAGGGAGGAAACGGCAGAATGCAAACTGGTGCACAACTCCCACCATAACTGAAGACAAAGAACAAAGGAACTTGGCTGGTATAACTCGGGACCAATTAATAGACACAGGTGCTCAGGTGACGACAGGGCTGACGAGATGAGGGCGGGGCCAACCGTCACAAAGGCGGGAAAACCACAAAGACTAGACACAAGAAGCAGAGAGCTTTCATTCACTCATGAAAGTATGTGTGGTGTTTGTGGAAAATGCAGCGCTTTCAGTGGACTTTTTAAAGCAAAAATGTATTTTCTGCGACCATTTAAAAAAAATATATAAACAGCCCCGTCTAGTGAGGATGTCCTCTGTCTGTGCAATCAATGCAACTCTTAATGTGTTTCCTCAATTATGTAGCTATGATGTCCCATCCAGCCCTGTCTTTATTGTTCAGCCGATCAACTGTAAACGTATTGTATAACATCACACACGTCTTCAGCTGCAGTTGTGTGTTTTTATAAGTATGGTTTGTGGTACGTGACATGATGGTCGAGATACTGTACGTCACTATTCACATGCACTCTCAATCTGAGCTAGTTTGTAAAGCTGCTTTATTGTCTTCCACATGTCGACTTTAGAATTACGTAATCGCCAATGACGGGGAGCCGACTGTCGGGCGGACGGTGGTGTTGAACACAAACCGGACTCTTATTACCAACGAGTGCTCAAAGATCATTTATCGCCGCACCTGCTTCCCTGAGGTATTACTACACTGTAACACAAAGCACATAAAGATGTTATGGACACAGAAAGTAGAGCTATATGCTGTTAATTATGTGAGATAACCTGCTCCAGTCCTGTTAATATTGGTTATTTGTGATGAGCATTTTCCTTTGGGAATCCCACACTGACATTACACATTCGTGCATTGTATTGATGACTGCTTCATTAGAGGCACTGAAACTTGATTGATACCAACAAATCTATTCTTTCTGCTTAGGGGGTGCAACAAATGGCGACCTGCACCCGTGAGTATTATTAACAGTCACACTTTGCTTTATTTTTTTATATCCTTCATTTAGTTTGAAGTACATTTTTATTTACACAATGTTCTGTTTTTACAGCCAATTGCAGCAGAACCTCCGCGGTTCCAAATGGAAGAGGTACGACCTAAATTAAATGATGTTGTACTGTGTTGTATATTGTTTATATTTGTATCAGATATTGGTTACATCCTAGAAGAGGAACGAGATAACAGTTATCTAAAAAACAACGATAAGATTCAGACCTAAAAAAACCTTTGAGCTGAGCAGAAAGGTGTGAATGAAGTCAATGTGCGTTCTCAGATTTCTCTGTTTTGTCAGTCGAAACCATTATGTGTCACTACTTCCTGTTGACTGAGTAACAATATAATCTGTAATATCACAGATGTTCTGCTTCAAAGCACTTTCCATTCTAGCAGGGGTGGAAGTAACAATTTACATTTAATCTCGTTACTGTAACAAAGTTGTATTTTTACTTGTACCAAAGTATCTCTTTTAAATCTCAAATATTACATCATTCAAGTCGCATCCCACAGAAACATTGCACAGCAATCCAATAAAATGAAGGATGTCGTCATTATGGGTTATGGTTAAGATTAGCATTACTGTTTCTGGGGTCTGACCACTGATTTAATGCACCACCCGGTGAGCACGCCAAGTGATGCAAATCAAACGCTCCCTCGATGTATCTGCAGTTCCCCTTTGACATCTGCTGTTTGGTGGATTCAAAGTGCCTCAATGATTGAGCGCTTTGTGCGAACGTCACAAGGCAAAGAGTTGCTTTGCTTTCTCTCTGAACACACTGTACAGGGAAAAGTTTGACAATTTGGGAAAATAAACGTATTATTTTCTTTCTTTTGGAGAGCTGGATGAAATGTGGTTCATCAGTTCTTCCCTTAAAGAGGGCTACCTTACCCTGTGAGGTCACCTAAAGGGCCTATTTTTACTCGTCTTTAATGAAGTTTATGTCTAAACATGCCTTATCACATTATTAGAATGAACTTTTGGACTTTTGAAGTAAATCAAAATGCTGCCTGTTGATAATAATAATGATTTATTTGTATAGCAAGGCAATATAACAACAAAGCAAGACAAACTAAGTTGAGAGTTAAACCCTGATTAAACACTACAATAGATTGAAACAATAAAACTATATATACTATAAGAACAAACTAAGAAATGAAATTAAAGATATTATTATTATAACAATAATAAAGCAGTAAAAAGACGACTCCACATAAAGGCCAGTCTGTAAAAATGGGTTTTAAGAAGTGATTTAAAAGAGATTACTGATTCTGATCAGAATGGGATGAGTTGATGAATAAGCTGTCTCTTCTCTTGACAGAGTTTGCCTACTTGATCCTTCCAGTTGCCATCTCTGTAGTCCTGCTGGTGCTGGGGTTGCTGTACAAGTTCAGAGATCGTATTCCCAGGTACACTAAGGCGCTAAAAGAACCTAATCTGAGTACTCTTAACACAGGCGCTCTCAAAGACGTCTTTATTAGGGTTGTCTTTTATTGAACATGTATATCTGAGTAACACCTTTATGTTTGTTATTGTGTGTGTTTAACTGATGAGAGAAAATTAACATAATGAGATAGCCTATTATATATATATATATGTTTTCAATAAAACAAGCATAAACAAAGTTGTGATTTATCAAACGTATATCTCTTCCAAATGGCTGGTCTACTCACGACAGTGTACGGTAAATGGTGAGGAAAGTTTACGCACAAATTAGCTCTTTTCACGATTCATAGATGAGGTGTGTTGTGAGTTGGGTCACAATGGTTTGTCATTTTCAGAAAGGGCGTCTCCAGAAAGAAATGTTTTGGAAACTCTGCACTAACACATAACTTTGTAACTTTTACTTTGTAAAGCCTTACCCCCAACACAAATCTGGTGTTTTATAATGCTCTTATTTTTTATCTGCAGGTGTAGGATTCTCTGCTGCCGTTACGATCCGGTGAAGACGCAGGACACCGTGATTGTCTGATGTGGAGGAGCAGCGTTGGTAGAAAGCTGTTACTGTCATTCATCTATTAGAGTAGTAGTAGTAGTAGTCGCAGCATTAGTAGTAGTAGTAGTAGCACCAAATATTCTATTTCTAAGCTCTGTACTGTGTTCCCCGACATTATTTTAGCAGCAATGTGGTTTCGCTCATGTTACAGTTACTATAATGAAGGATTGGCAGAACAACTATTGTAGCTAATTCGATTTCTGCAACACACACACCACGCCATGAACCATGGCACTATAAGCTTCATTCTTCTGTTTCGTTATTCCACCAACTTTTAAGCTCAAATCAAAAACTGTTCTCTCTCTCCAGATGATTTTATGGTGAAGGGAGATTTCTTTGCGGTTTTGTGTGTGGTAATTGTACTTCTTTTTTTATATGTTTATGGTGCTGTCTTGGCTTTTAGATCTCAATGAGACTTAATGAGGAAAAGATAATCACAAAAGGGAAAGTTTTCACACAGCATGGCCCATATCAGCTCTCTGTTATATTTGACAAAGCAGCTCGTCAGTCCAGTAGAAAGCTTTTTTTAATCTATTTATTTTAAACAAAGCACAAACATCACAGCTGAGACTGTCAAAATACTAATTGCACAGCCACGAGTTGCCTTCCATTGATTGGTGCTCAGATGAAGAGTTGGCTGTGAAAGCTGACAGAATCTCTGCGGCACCAGTGAGTGCACATTGAGAACTAACGGCTACTAATTCACCCAGGGGCCCGTGTCACAAAGCCAGAACAACGGAGTCACACACCTAACATTGGTGATTCCACATGACTGGTGACACGGAGCCGGTTACCAGCAGGTTCTGTTAACTATGGGTTCATCACTTCAGCTTTGAGCGGTTTTATTTACAGGAAACATAAAGACAATCATGGAGTACTTGAGATTATATGATTTGGTAATAATGGCAAGAAAAAGGTGATAATAAAATAAGTATAGAAAATAATTACACACGTGCACACATTATGTAGCTGTTGAAGCATTAACATCTAGAAAGGGGCACTCAGTAGAGTGCCGATCTCCGCCAGGTGTGTCTGCAAGACCACTGCTGCAATGGGCTGTAAAGCTATTTAAAACACTCCATTCAAACTCAAGACGCGGCGATAAATGCAGGCAATTGGCATGTCAATATACAATATACATTCTTGTCAAAAACTCAATTACAACACACCAAGCTGTTTGCCCGCTGAGTTGCACTCAGCAGTGTGTGTAGTGGTAGTTCCGTTAGTGGCTAGCGGTTTGCCAGATCCATCGTCCAAAACAAACAAAACCTACCAGGGGTTATCAGCCTGTTAAACAGGGATTAAACGGTGCTTAAAGTGTGAGTCACTGCAACCCACGAGAGGTCCTTGAGCATGCAGCCAGTTCTCTGCAGCAGAATGAGAGAATAGCCGTGGACAGACACAGAGATGCACACACACTAATTCACAGACAGACACACATGCCACCGGTCACATGATCCTCCTGGTGGAGATGATAATAATAATAATGTCCACATTAAAAGGAAGGCTAAGGGTATGAGTACGTGTGGAAATGTTTTCGTATCACGACGTATAAACTATTATACATTTATGACACGTAGAAAAGTTTTAAGAAATGTTTGATGTTTTTTGCTGCCGCAGAAAGAAAAAGTTCGACCTGACTGTATTTATAATTTCCTGCATTATTTAACCGTGCCTAGATTCAGCTACTCGTCACTGTGTTAAGCCTGAAGATGGGTGGCTAACTCACTAATCCCGCTTCGTAATGCAGGCTCCTGGTCCCCCCAGGAGACCCATATATTGATGTTAAAGTGAAACTAAGCTGTGGAAGCTATTTGACTTGTAATGGAGCACCAGGGAGTGCGCTTTCAGTGTCCTGTAGCATCACAACAAACCACTGAAGCTCCACTGTGTGGAGAAATACACATCTAATATTGTATTATATTATTATATATATTATTATTGATATCTAACTTATATAATACATTTAATTCAATATATATATATAAATAAATACATATTTATATTATCGATATCTATCGATAGGGGATTATGTTCAGCCACTGTATGACTTTTATTATTAAATGATCCATCTGTTAACTGTGCCTTATGAAATGTGTTATAATTATAATCATGTAGCATTCACTTTAGCCACTTTGCTTTTGTGTTCATAGCAAAATAAACTACTATTTAAAAACGAGAGTTGTGTTCATTCATTGTGCTACAGCGGAGGTGTGTCATAATCTGATGATTGTTCATGTACGGTGAAAGCGGGGGAAGTGGTGGGGTGAGAGTCTTGTGATGAGTGAGTCAGAGTCATCCGGAGTTTTTTATGCTGCCAGCTCTCTGTCCTCGACAGGAAGCACGTACACACTTTCCATGTGTGAAGAAGTTGCTCCTTTTTTTTGCTTTAACTTTATTAATCCACAAAGGGCAAGTACAAACTGACAGGAAACCAACATGCACAGACAGACTTGTAGAAGCAAAAGGAGCCGTTTCAGACTGACGGAATGAAAAAAAGAGATTCCAGTGAACAACAGACATGGTGTGACTTACTGTAAACACCTCCAATTCTGATTACTGTAAGAAGCAGGTCACATGACAGCCTCTGTGTGAAATCACCAGCCTCTGTGTTGTATTTAAAGCATGACCTGTTCAAGACACCAGCCGATGAGACGGGCCAGAGCAGGAATTACAACTTTACCCTCGTAACACGAATGTAGTGAGAGGTTCTCGTGTGCTGCAGTGATGTAAGTGACGCACCTTCTCACGTAGTATCTCACGCCTGCAACACAAAGAATGTAGTGGATTATAGACAGCCACTGGAGATATAACTGCACATTTAGTTTTGACAAAGAAATGAGTTTTACGCCTGCCGTGACTTTGATACAATCAACTGATTAACAAGAATAAGCAAGTGTTCACACTGAGCTTATTGACTTATTGAGTGAGTTAAGAACACGCAAGGGGCTGCTTTGATGTTACTTCAGGTGCTGGTGAGACTTTGAACTGCAAACAGGAAGTGCAGTTTGAGTGACAGATTGAAGACATTGAAGGCCTATCAGACGCCAGAACAACACACTGTGACTTTTATCTTTTAATATACTCCAAGCCTCCGGGATTCTACAAGTCGGGGAGGTTCTCACAGTGACGTTGCAAGGTGAACAGTAAAACACATGGCGTACTTAGGCTGAGTAGAATGTCACTGGTTGTGCAGGTTTGTGGTCACAAACCAGAGAACAGGACAAATGAAGGATTTGACCTGATTATAAGAGGAAAACTCAGGGGATATCAAATCACATTCGTTCACTATTTTACTCAAAACCCTAAACGTCGTGGTGTGGATAGCGTAAAGGTCAGGGCACCATGCATATCTGTACCACACTGCAGCGTGCCTAAGAAAGATTACATCAAATTCAGCTTCTCAAAATGTGTTACGAGTCCCGACAGACAGAATACTTTAGAAATGTTACTGTTACAGGAACTGAGAGCAGAAAAGACAAAGAGCAAGAACAAACAACAAAATGTTACCTGCTGCATATGGTAGGCCGGTTACCAAGACGACACCGATGATTACACAAAACAAAAGCTTCATCAGACACTGACTCACTGGGCTCCATGGTTACCTTGTGCAAACACACACACATGTGTGTTTGTGTGATTAAGACATGACAAAGTGTGGTAGTCCTCCTCCTGTGGAAGTAATGTTTATTTTTACGGTGAATGAATGCATGTAATGAATGTAGAACAACATGTAAACTTTGGAGTTTAATTTCTACCTCTTTAGTTAAGATTTCATTAAACTTCTACACAATGTACCAAAACACTGGCAATGAGAATAATAATCAGAATAAATAGGACACACAGTTGAAATCATACCTTCTAAACTAAAAATATATCTGGTTTAAATCAAACACAACTCTGCATGGAAGCAGCTAATGACCTCCACCTAGCAGCAGATTCCCCTGAGATGCTCATCTTTCTAGACCTGAGTTCAACCGTTGCCTCCATAGATCATTCTGTTTTAATTGAGCGCCTTGAACAGTGGGTATAGGTATCTCAGGTTATTTATCTAAAGAGACTTTTTCTGTCACAATAGGTAAGTCATCGTCGAAACGCTCGGTCAGTGTCGTCATCGGCGTTGCAGGCAGATACATGGAGGCGTCCATAAGGGACGCAACGCACTTTCACCTACGATGTAGGTAAACTCACCAGCGTCATTATTACACTCGCAGAGAAACAGATGTAGTATAAAGGGCGACACAGTCCACTCAAGGTGGGTGGGTCAAAACAAACACAGGACTTTCACCCAGGAGGCCACTGTTCGTGCACTGTGCCCACACGAGTCAAGTTAACGTAAAACCACGCTCTTACTACGGGGTTTTGTTGCCTATATCGCATGTCCTGTGAAGACAGAAGTTTATTTTGAAAAGGACACTCTGCATGTAACAAGTGGAAACGCACACGCCGTCCCTGAAACGTCCAAAACCTAGAGCGTCGTAGTTTGAAGCTTTTTTTGCACTAGCTGTGAGACAGAATGTGCTGGTATTGGGAGATGTGCAGTCGTGATTTCTTCAGTTAGGAAAGTATCTCATGCTGATTTACAGAAGGTAGTAATGTTTGCCTTCCATCTCATTTAGACTGTTGTTCAAAATGCTGCAGCTAGAATTTTAACTTGCACTAAACGTAGAGACCATATCACCTCAGTTTATCTGCTTTAAGATTTGACTCAGTATTTTAATGCATTGAAGGAGCTAGCCACGAGCTATAGTGCTGACCTTTTAACTCTGTGAGCCATAATGCAGAATAAGATCTCCAGGCCCCTTTGGTTCCACACACCAGGACGCCTGAAGAAACGTTTTCGTCTTTTAAATCCTTCCTAAAAACACATTTCATTCAAATTTCAAGTCTTGTAAAGGTTTGATCTGTTAAGTCTGTTTTTGAGTGTTTTAATTCATTATTTTTTCTTCTCCTCCTTCTAGATGAGTACAGTAAAGAGGTATTGTCTTCTTCAGTGAAGTCAGAATAAATGATGTTAGTGTGTACTCAAAGATGTCCCTCCAGCACCATAAGAACAAAGGTAGCAGAGGCTGCAGGTGGAACTGACTCGAGTTATACCGAATCAGTTACATGAATGTATTAGAAGTCAGCGTCTCTTCATGCATTCCTCCGTTCTAATGAAACCCTCTGGGTGTTGGAGAGCTGTTTACAGGAAGACACCGATTTACCAAAAGGGTGAAGACTTCAGGGAACTCAGATCCCAACTGCACCATGAATCAGACTTACGGTTTGCTCGTCAATGCGTGTTTGTGGGCACATCTGTGTTGTTACAGAGATGAGGAAGAAGCAGGTTTTTTGTGCTATTTGTTTGGATGAAAAAGAGAGTGAAATGCATGAAGAGCGATTACACTTTGTCTTCCAAGCAGCAGAAACACTTCCTCTAGTTCTCAGAAAGCACGTGTGTGTGTGTGTAAAATTGTTGCAAACTCATTATGACTCAGCTTTGATTTTTGTATTGTTTCTATTTCATGTTACATGTCATATTCTATATTTTATGGCTTCTATGATAATTAGTATTTTACATTTCCACATGCTTACTGTGTCAGAAAGGTGTTGCTGTTCGTGCAGTAAAGCACAAGTCACTTAGTGCAGCTACAAGTCTCTGAGCTGCTTTAACTGCACATAATCAGTTCATTTGATCCATTGAAGTGCATGTGTGTTATCTCATGCTAACCCTTATGGTCTGTTTATGGTGCTCCATATTATTCTCCCTTTGTGGTCAATAAAAGGTTTATGTAAATCATTCTAGTGCTGTCTTTCACACTGTGATTGTGATCATTTAGTAACTTCATAAGGTGCCATACTAAACATTAGTGGTGTGCTGCAAATGATACTTTTAGAAATCACAACCTGTTCTTTGCAGGTCAATGTTTCCCTGAATTGAGATTTCTCCTCTTTATGGAGCTTCCTCATATTGTCCAAACAGTCATTGTTGGTTAAATCTATTTTGGGCCTTTTTGAACCACACCCTCTGACTGATATCTGAGTTACAACAAGCCAGAATAACATCAGGACAAGGTGAGATAATGGCCGGAAACATGACTGTCTGCATAACGGAAGTGAAACGGATACATACTAGTTACCTAACATGAGACAGACTCCGTTAGGTTTAACAAAGACTGAAGGGGAAGTCATCTAACGGGACATTTACAACATGAACATGCAGCTGCCACAAGATGTCAGCAAAGCTGCATGTTTCTTCCCACTATGAGCTTGTTGTGACTTATAGAATAAACAGAGGTTTATACATGTCTGTCTGTCTGCCTGTCTGCCTGCCTGTCTGTCTGTCTGTCTGTCTGTCTGCCTGCCTGTCTGTCTGTCTGTCTGTCTGTCTGCCTGCCTGTCTGCCTGTCTGTCTGTCCACCTTTCTATCATTTTTGTGAGTAAGCATGACAATCTCCTTTTCAGCTGGTGATCATGTGATCGTGGGGGATTTCCTCAGCAGTTAAGGTTTGCGTTCCTCTTGTTCTGAGTTGAAAAAAACTTAAGGTGCTTAATACAGAAATCCTGAACACATGGATTCATTGCCTCCACACAACTCTCAACATGGCGACAGTGCTGACAGAGCCAGCGGTGTTAACCTGAGGGGGAACCAGGCCCAGAGGAAGAGCGCTAACTCTACATCGTGGCCAAACCGACAACTTTTGATATGCAGGAAGTCATATGAGAGCAATGCTGAGCGGGCCAGAGAGGATGTCTCACATGCACTGAAAGGAACGAGCAGCAAAGGAGGAGCTCTGATGACACAGAGAGGGAGAGTGACTTCATGCTCTGCTCAGTTAGACATTATTCCACTATATCTTTATATTAATGCTTTCAATATTTTATAAATAACCTTTAAGACTCAATACTGAAGAGAGAAAAAGCTAAAACTGGCAGCGTGACACTTCTTCCTATAACTGGATGTGATGCAAATGAGAGAACATCAGAATTTCTTTGTTTTTTTTACAATGAAGATGTTTTAACCTGACAACAGACAGAATAACCCGGATATAGAGGCAGAGAGAAAGATTTAAAGATTTAAAGAGAGCGGAAAACTGGTTTTGAATCAGAAGCAACAGCTGAATCCCCATGAATGAACTATAACCAGCTCCTGTTCTTCACTTTACCTCCAGCTAGCTTTAATCTCAGACGGCATGTTTTAATGGACTATAAGGCGCATCATTTAATGACCTACATTAAAGACTGTTTTTTAAATTAGGTACATTTTTATGGAAGAGACAAGGGAAATATTCTTCCATCATTTATCATTCCTCTCCATTTGTAACGGGCCAAATGTCCTCACTTCCCCTAAACGTCTTCACTCTTGAGGTCTTAAAACTGAAAGCGGTCCCGACACATAAACAAAGACAAACCTTACTGAGGGGAAAGTGCTCCCAAGAGCATAGCACACGCCACACAGGAGGAGATTAGTTTAATAAACTCTGTTAAGTGGCTGCTGCAGTGCTCAGCTTTCATCTGGACACGAAGCCGTCCTGCACACCTCTCTCCCTCCCTGCTACCTGTCAATCACCTCCAGCTGTCTGCTCCTGCACCGGCTCAGCTTACCCGCCGCCTCGCCTCAGGCTGCAAAACCAATTAGTGCCTGAGAGTAAAGCAGAGAGCTGCTCCCTAAACGACCGAGCTCTCTTTATTTCCTCCCGTGTGGGACCACAAAACAATCCCCGCCGTTGACCCACGGCATCTCGGGTCAAGTGGAGAGATTTCCTGAGATACAATAACAGTTTTCTCCTTCACAGGTCATAAAAAGTACAAAAATAAAGTGCCTGGCCTTCTTCATCTTGTTAGAATACAGTTTGCATTCTGAGATATTTAGATATTTACCAACTGAACTTTCCAGTCGTGGACATATTAACATACATGCTTTATGCCAGCCCTCTAAATAGAGATGAAACCAAATAATGAACATTCCCTTTCAATCCGTTTGTTGGCTTTATCTGCATTTATTTGCATTCAGAATGTGCTTTATTGTTTCTGGCGAGTCACTTAGTGTTTTTGGCATTTGACCGACAGAACAAAATGAACTGCTGCGATTGTTTCCGTTGGACAAAACCCAACACGGTTAGTAACATAACCGCAACCTCTAATGTCTGAATCATCGCGTCACAACTTCCCACTCCTGTTATTGTTATTGAAGCTGGCAATGGCGCAATGTGTGATATCTGGTCACATGCTCAGAATGACTGAAGCCTTTCACCTCTACGCTGAATCATTAGACTTCATGCTGCAGCTCTACCAGTCTGCTTCAACTAAAAAGCCTCCCGGCGAGTCTTTTTCTCATTTCTACCACTAAGGAAAGTGGAACCACATAAGACTGGACTCAGAATAAGGTGTAGAAAATGAAGTCAGGTGAAAAACAGGCGGAGATAGAAAAGAAAGAGGAGACAGGGGAACACAGGGTTTACATAGACTGAGGAGGTGAGGCTGATTAGGTGGATGGGGAAAGTTTAGTAGTTGGGAACATAGACACTGACTGAAACCGTAAGATTGCAGTAATGCAACAAAAAGGAGGCAAGCTGCCGTTAAACACCACAGAAGAAGAAGAAGAAGAAGGCAGGAAGTGAAGTGAAACGAGAGGAGCGGTATGTAACATAAAATAAAAAAGGAAGTACTGAAATGTAAAATAAATAAAGAAACATAACTTGAGGAACAGGAGCAGCTTCAGGAGAAGACAGACGGGCACTGCTCTGACGTCAGGAGGCCTGGAGGTCAGGCTGTGAGGGGTTCATGATCATGACGTGATGATTTAGTGAGAGAGGTCGGAGGTCAGGCTCAGTGGAAAGCAGCAGCCCTGCAGTTGAATACTGACGATATCATTCTGTATGTATCAAACTGATAATAATAATAATAACAGGTTGAAGGATAAATGAGAAAGTTTAAAGGGCAAGGAGACATCACCAGAGACCCAACAACTCAAAACACTTTGGTTCCATTTAGACAAAAGAAATCCCTTTTTTTCCAACGCTTTCCCTCCAAAGTGTATCATAACATTTGGCTTTTTGCTGCTCATCATCAGGTAAATGATTGACTTTTCACGAACCAAGCTACGCAAAGCTTCACGTTTTTAGATCAGAACCGTCTGCTGTCGGGTCACAGAGGCTGGAATCACTCGGACACATGAGGAACTTGGATTTCCTCCGTGATGTTTCAGCAGGTCAGTTAACTTGTTCCAGAGCTGTCAACAACAAACGGTCCGACAAAACGGCAGAACAAATGATGCATGTGGCAGAAAGATGTTACTCTTCCAGACTGTGAGAAACAGAACCTCACATCTGTGACAATATGACGGGTTTGTGTCCTGACAGAGGACAGCACAGCGACCTAAAAGCCTCGTCACGGTCTGTGGGCTTTTCCTCTGAATAGGAGACGACTGGCAGCCAATAGAGCATGACAAGAATATGTAGACAACAATTCATCAAAAGGAAATGCATGCCTCTTTGTAAATCTGACTGAAATGTTTGTGTCCCTGACAGTCCTGAAGAGCACAATACAAAGATCTCTAACACGGTGCCATTGCTCTGTTGTGACGTCAGTAAGGAGGATGAGCATCACACATTGAAACATCACATTATTAGTCCTGATGATCAGTTCCCAGTGCACTCTGTGAGGTCTGCTGTTTCTCCATAACAGGCCTGACACTTAACATAAAGGACGTTTTGAAATAAATGATGAAGTGCTGCCCCCTTGTGTCTGCGCCTCCGGTATGCGGGGCAGACTGGCTGCACCTCCGGGGGCCACAATTACAAGTCGGGAACGAAGCTGCCACCCACTGGAGGAACTCTGTCGGAGAGCTTTTGAGTCTTCACCCTGTGCATCACCTTTTTACTATGTATGTTATCCACTAAAGCTTGAATGAGGAAGTATAATGACCAGTAAAACACGCAGGACGGGTGGGAGGGGCCAACTAACGGTGACCTTTTAGCCAGGAGGCCGCTGTTCGTTCCCCGTGTGAAACAAGACGTCAACGTTGATCTAGTCGTCATGTGACTTTGCGTACTTCAGTAACAGCACATCTGTGGTTATTTTAACCCAAAAGACAACGTTTTAAACCTAACTAAGTAGTTTTGTTGATCCGATTTAATACGTCAAAGTTGTTTAGTCTCATGTTGCATCTTACACATTCATATTTAGCACTTGTGGTATGAAGAAAATTCACATAGTAATGATCATATATTCATTACATAATGCAAAAACACAGTTAACAGAGTTCAGTGGAGCGGAGCTTTACTGGTGTCAAAGTCAGAACTGTATATTTTACTGTTTGATGAGGTTGTATTTGTTTTTAGTTTGCTCTTATTAGTTGTGTAATATGTGTTGCTCCATTGGTTAGCTTTAGGCAACACAACTACTTGGAACAGGTTAGAAAAAAAGATCATGGTTTGTGTTCAAATAAAAACGTGACATAACAAATGACAACAACAACAACCCTCAGCGAACTCAACATTGACTTTTGGGTTCACGCGGGACACGAACGGCGGTCGCCAGGGTGAAAGTTCCGTGTTTGTTCGACCCATCACTCCGACCCTCACTGCTCTCCATCACTCTTTATTCTCCTTATTCACGCTGGTTTCATACAGCCAGAAATAACCTGGAAAGAGAGAGGAAGAATAAAGCTTGAAGCCGTTGTGAGATTACAGACTGAAGTGTGTTAGTAGGATGAGAAGGAAACAGCATGACGAACAACACACCACACACACACACACACACACGCACACGCACACGCACACACACACACACACGCACACTGGACAAAGTGAACGAGGTGTTTGCAGCGCGTCTTTATAAAGAGAATCAGGGGCTGAATCACCAGCGGGAATCTCTCTGTGATGAAATGAAAGCAAAGAGAACGTTACGATAAAGAGGCAGACAGACAGCAACATAGAGAGAGAGAGAGAGAGAGAGAGAGAGAGAGAACAGAGTTGTCAAGGTAGACAAAGGAAAAGAAGAACAAACTAGCGTTTCTTCTTTCACCTTCCCTGTCTCCTGTCTGTCTCTGCCCTTCTCATCACAGCCGCCTCTCTTCTAAGATCATGAAAAAGGAGAACGCCATCTTTCAGAAAGGTGCCAGAAATATAGTCTGCAACGTTTCAACCCGAGCTCCTCATTAGGTATCGGATGTTGAGAGGACTTAGGTCGTGGGTTCATATTTCTTTTCCTGGTTGTGATTCACGTGTAAAAGGTGTCAGTGGGATGGTGTTCATCCTTTCTACTTAAAGCTCCGTCTGGTTCCCTCTTGGTTTGAGTGTGTTATACAGCAGGATCTACTCTGGTATCCAGGAAATAGCCACATGCTTAAAATCCATCACTGCCTTCTCAGCTTCTCCGTATATATGTTCCCAAAGTAACTGTCAGTGAAGAGAATAGAATCATCACAGCTTTAAACAGTGTTTAAACCCCTCCAGGGTTATCCAACACGATCCTCTGCTTTGCTGCTGCCGCGGCTCTCTGACGTCCTTCGCTGCCCTCGACTCTTCCCGTTCAGGCTGAACTGCTGCCCACGTGCTGAAGGATCCAGAAGATGTTGTTCATGCACCAGACAATCGTTTGTTAGCCTGTTGATATCATTCCTGGCTGCCTGAGGACTTTCTGCTGCAGTTTGATAACTTCATGTTCATGTTAATAGTTAACTAATAGTTGTTTAGCATATTGATTCAATGCTTTCACTGTCTCCAGGTCATTTCTCATTTCTGCTGCAGTCATTCTAGAGTCAAGGTTTTTATTCACAGTTAGAATCATGAACATGTAGCATCAACAAAATGATCGGAGTTAAGTTCAGAAAACTCCTTTTCTTCGGCCTACTATTTACTCACTGTTTTCATATGTTGGAAGCTTGTAGTCCTTCACTGTTGTGGCCTGAAAGGTGCAACACCAAATCCTTGAAAGGCTTGATATATTTAAAGGTCAGGACCTGTGACGCACAGCGCTCCACGCTGCCCCCTCCTGGTCATTCTGCAGTAAGACTTAGTTAGTGTATACTGAGCTGAGAGACATTATTGCTCTGGACTAAAGTATTTTGTTTAACTCGTTTATGTATTCTGTAAGTAGAAAGTAAGTGTGGATTTTATTTGTAATTATTTTTGCGGCAGAGTTGTTGTTTTTGTTAGCAAAGCGGTTCATCGTGTCCTCATGTAACGGTTCGTATGATATGTTACAGAAAGTTACTCCTCATTTCTGTGTGTTTCCCTACAAAAAGAAAGCAACACCTGCACATTTCTGCTTGTTACATGCATCCAGCCTTTCCAAAATAAAGTTACGTTTTCCCAGGAAACAACGGAGTTAGTTTTAGTCAACAAAATGACTTGGTTAGTTTAGGAAAAGATGTGGTTTGGGTTCAAATTCTGGTTTCACATGGGGCGTGAACAGCGGTCTCCTGGGTTAATGTGTCTCTAGGCACTTAAGTAACATTTTAAACAGAAAAGGTAATATAGTAGAGGGTTATTTCCATGTCCAAATGTCCAAAGACCCCTTGGAAATGGGATACAATTAAATAAAATGTGTTATTTGTTGTGTGTGTGTTCAGTTAGCTTGTTTTTCTGAGAGTGTGTATAAGTTGAGACGAACTTCAGAAACTATAAACTCTATACAGTAGACAAGAGCCTCCTCAACACCACATTACTCCAAACTAATCAGCCGCTCACACACTAATGTCCCCAACAGCCCTCGGCTGATTAATGGGATTAATGGGATGCTGCCGTTTCAGCTTGGTGATGTCTTCACAAAAAGGACGAGACGGAGACAGATTGAAATCATTGGAAGAAAAAGACGACCAGCGATCCTTTTATCGTCAGCAATTACACTCATTTATTCCCAATTAGCCTCTCGTACCTGTGTGTGTTTAGTTCATTACCGCTGCTGCAAATAATCAAAGCAAAATCCCCAAAAAACCACATGCGCAGCCAACGGTTTCTCCATATCTCACGGTTCAATGCCGGTGCACGCAGAGGGGTTTGAGATATTTTTGGGCTGAACAACCTCGTGACGCACCGTATCTGCCGACCTGAACGAGGAGCTGATCCATAATCTAAAAGGCAGAATACGGAGAAGGGCCAACTGGAAACAAACACTGAGATGCAGAGATGCAACAATGAAGACACAATGACGTGTGACAAACAAAGCGAGGATGACGGCGGAGGAGGAGGAGGAGGAGGAGGAGGAGGAGGAGGAGGAGGATGAAGGCTGCTGGCTTGTCTGAACCTGTGGCACGGCCAGCTTTCTTTCTTCTTCTTCTGGCAGTGGAACAAGTCTCTCCTCCTCTACAAATAGAAGCAGCACATCGACACCATAACACTGTATATATTCAGAGCATAGAATTCATAACAGACAGAAGCTTAAGACGCATCTATAACGGAGCAGCTCAGGTTCAGCTGAGGAGGAATTTTAACTGTTACACAGTGAAAATATCACATCTCTAATATCATAAGTTTGAGTGAAGTTCTACATGCATCTACATTTATGTACATTCATCTTCCCAGTCTCACTCTTAATGATGACAAAATGATACTTGTATTTCTATCACTATTGTTCAACAAACTGTCCAAAAAACTAGACAAATTCAGCTCAATAAATCCCCCTTAAACAAAACGCAAGAAACCAATAGACAATAACTACACTTAGTTGATACTTGTTCGACTTAACAAGACAATGTTGGTGTGTAACTGTATAAATTATAATGCGAAACACAAAGCTGGCTAAAGAAACTAATTAGTTAGAAATAGAAGCGTAAATGAGATAAATAGAGTTCTCTCACTCACTTTGTCACATTATTTATGCTTCTCTTATTTGGTGCTACTTTTTCTCAATAACAACTTTTAATAGAAAAATACACAGAGGAGTTGATACATGATGGGTATTTAGTCTGAGTATATTTCTTTGCTAATATTAGATTGACTATTTGTAACAGATGTGGTATGTAACGTGTGCTTGTACGTATATGTATATATATATATATATACATATATATACACATACACTATATTCAAACAGGACTTTTATTTGCGGATCCAAGATCTTTCTCGGATGTGCGTGTCTTTCTCATTGTTTCTTACTCACTTTGTCACAAACACTGACCTGTGTTCATCTTCTTATTTTTACTCATTTCTGACAGAGCATTGTGTGATGAAGTTCAGCCTCCTCAACAGTCTCCAGCACCAGAAAGTTGGAGGAGAAACACAAGCGGTCCATGTTGACATACGGACCACCAGATGGAGATCAGCCTTCGAGGCGATAACTTTATAGATTTGTGGATGTTCACCGACAAACCTGAAGTCTTTCAGTGCAAATCAGAGACTTTATTAAAAGGCCTCCTTTTATAAGTTAAGACACCGTTAATCGTCTCAGCTCATTGGTTAACAGGACAGATAGACGTGCACCTGCTTACAGTTCATTTCACTGTTTAGTGCAGTTTACCGTGCTAATTGAAAGTTAATTAAAAAGGGGATCAGAGCAATCAGCCGTGTAGCACATCTATGGGGAATCCAGCATTTATATTAGTTTCTCCTCGTTGCCAAGCATGAATGCAAAGTAATATACCTTCCTATATGTATTTACATTTTAAAGGGGAGACACTTCAGTCAAAAACATTGCTTTTCATGCAAAAGTCATTTTTGAGATTTTGGGGAATTTAGGTTTTACAAGAAACTGAAACAGTTAAATAACAGCACATATTATAACCACTGACTCACTCGTTACAATTAGAAACAACTCATAAGAAACATCACACATACCTAAACCATGACAAACATATAAATGCAAAACAAAAGAAATACCTGGACGGTCCCCTCTGTTGTTCAGCTCGGTATGAGACAGAATAACAGAATAGACCGACTCTCCAAACATCCCCCCAGTTCTCTCAAAGACACATATCAAAATAAAAAACCTCCAGGTACCCGCTCACACCTTCCTCTTTTGACATAGACTCCCCATAAACCAACATTGCAGACATTCAAAACAACTTCAATAAACATCCGGACCAGATAATGAAATATTGCAACATCACACTCACCAGAAATGATTTAGAACTCAAACACTATCTCCAGCTGTGCGGGTGCTCAACGGGCCGTAAATATTCCCCATCATGTGCAGATATCTACCTGCTCCACGTTCACAAAAACACAACACTAACCCCTCCTGTACGCCCAACACACGACAGCATTTTCACACGTTTTTTGTGAATCTTCAATTCACCATCACCCCGGAATCAAACTCCAACATCCAAAAACAAACGGTGGAGTTCCTCGATACACAGGTCTTCTTCAGGGACTCCAGCAACTTCCACTATTTCATGGTGATATCTGTGAGGTCATGTTGTGACCCTGTTCACCTGTAGAGTCTCTAAATGTCTGTAATGTAACTAAACGTCTCTTTAAAGGACGTTTCCTCTCAATGAGTTTGTTCTCAGACTCTGATGATAAATCTCCACTTCAGCAGCTCTTACATTCACCAAACTTTACTCTTTCATTCCTCTCTGTGTGCTGAAGGTTCACACAGAGGGGTTAGTTCACACATCACTCACACACTCATTTATACTACATTTATTAATAAAAACATGGAGGAAATAGATTTTTGTGATGGCTGTTGACGGTATTTTCTGATTTATAGAATGACACAAACTGATATCCCAAATCCCCTCCGTCAAAACCTTTGACTCAACAAAATTAAACCATTTTGAACCTGGCTTTATCCAATATCCACATTTCTCTTCTGGAAATGCAAATATTACACACATATTTAAACACATATGTAATAAGATAATATGCCTCATTTGCGTATTTAAACACATTTTATGAAAACGTATAATACAAAACACAATTGTCTTACTGTAAAAAATCAGATGGGGACGTTTCATGCTGATATCGATTAGTGAAAGTATTTCTAATCCTGTTCACCTGTAGTGTTTCCTCTTGAGACACACACACACACACACACACACACACACACACACACACACACACACACACACACACACACACACACACACACACACACCAGTGCAGAACTGTAAAAAAACATCAAAACAAAGTGGCAGCAGCTGTGGAGAATTAAGAGCTTGTCCAGAGTCTGTGTGTACATGTACGAGCCATCTGGTTGTGTGTGTGCGTGTGTTTGTGAAAGTGTGTGTGTGTGTGTGTTGCTGAGCCTGTGTTTCCATGATTCACGATGTGTTTGATTCCCGCTCTCTCAGAGGGAAGCGAGGCGTGTGAAAGTGATAACGGATGTGAGGCAGCACGGCGGCCGGCTCAAACACGACGGCCTCGGCTGCCAAATCTACCGATCAAACCGATGCATCAGTTCAGAGGGATCTGAGCCACACAGGCTCCACAGCATCTCCAACTGAGAGAGGATCCTTCTGAGAACGACTCCTCGCGTGTTCAAACAGCTAAACTGCCTCTCTCTGCATCAAACATCTCGTTTCCTCTGGGTTTTTTAAAAGTGCCAATTTAGTTTAGGAAAGCTAATTGCTCGTATTTGTTCTATCGGATTCTGTATGAAGGGCGCTCTGCTCATTGGCTGGTTCACTTCAGGCTGCTCACATTCATTAGCAGTCGGAGCAGCAAAGTGACTCGGCCGCTGCTCCTGCAGCATGGAGTATGAGGTGCTTGGAGAACATGGAAAACGCTGATTTGATGCGCTCGCTAATTGCCCTTACAGCACCATATGCTTTGTGGTTATGCTGTCCCGGCCTCTGAGGTCTTCTGACAGACACCATGTGCTTCCTCACTGTAGTGGGTTATAGCTGTTTCTGCTGGTTGTGGATAGTTTCATTTGGGACAAAAAAAGACTTTATCGTGGGACCTACAATCTGTACCGGCTGTCCAGCATTATACCGACGAAAAATAATACGTGATAGTGGTGGTCAGATCGTGACTTTAAAAGTTCATGCATAACGAGCGCCGGTTTTCTGCTGACATGAGGCTTTTGTCTGCGTTCTCCCAGAACTGTTGAGCTCACAACCACGCCCTAAATCTCATGCCGTGAACTCGCTGTAAGTGTTGCTTCTCAGAGTTTGAAAACATCTGGATACATGAAAACTGTCTTGCAATTTGTGAAATTTGATGCTTTTCATGGTCGGCATTACTTCAGCAACACTTGTTAAATGACTTAAAATTCCATTTATGTTATTTATTATTGTTTTTGTTATTAAAATTTCCTTTCTACAATCTGATTGACAGGAAACAGATTGTAGTCCAGCGTTACATTTTTTTAATTTGACATCAGCCTCACTGCTGTATTTGTCAGTCAAGATAGAGTATTCCTTTACATTTGGACATAAATTAACGTTGCACATAATTAGTTGCTCTTTTTTTACAGTTAGTGAGCATGAGGTCAATTATTTCCCCCCTTATGATGCTTCATGCCTGGCATGTGGTTCCTGATATAATCACAATATTAGTAATAATCATACGCTTTGATTGGATGTATTTTGATGAATGTTGGGGAGAGCGGAGGTAATGCTCCCAAATCAAAAGTCAGTTCGTGACGCTTGTGTTTACGTGCAGTCAATGGAGAGGAGACATGTGACTTTGTGACCGGACCACTGCAGTCAGTGTCGGCGGGTTTGACAAAGGAAGCTCAGCGTCGGCGGCCCTCAGGGAGCACAACGCCACGACGCTCTGAATGCTGAGTGAGTTTCAGAGACTCCAACACACCTCAACACTTCAAACACTGATGACTGAGCAGCTGCTCGAGTGATGACTGCGTGTAGTGATTCAGTACATTGCTTTGCCTCCACACTGAGGACAACAAAACCACAGGACTGATCGTGTATCCTTTACAGTGGGTGGTCGATTATTAGGTTTACTTCAAGTGTTTCTTTACATTTGTGCCAATCGTGTGATTTGCCTCTCGACTCATCATTCGTCCAGCTGCCGTCTGCACACATTCAAGGGTTGCGGTGGGAGGTTGCGGACAGTAGGTGAGTCTGGGGTACCGTGGTACAAACACGTAGTTGTTTCTTTGTCTAGATACACTCGGTATATAGGTCGGTGCCCCCTCTGTATTTGTTTTGGTGGAGTAATGTTTAGAGAAGCAGGAAAAGCGAGTTTGTTTTTGTTTTCAGAGGTAGTTTAGTCGGGCCTAGTTTTATTATATTGATTTCTATTTGTTTGGCACGACCACATGTGTCCCATCCTCTCACACTCTGTTTGAGAATAGTTTAGTTCGAGTCAAATAAATATTGTAAATGATTACTTCCACGTTGGACTATTGTTTCATTCTTTGGGTTGTCGTGTGTTCGTCCCTACTTTTCCTCTAGAGAAGTAGAAAAGGAGACGTAACATGATTGGGGGCTCGTCCGGGATATTACCTGGAGAGGAAATAAAGAACAAGTCGAAGGTGATGCATCATTGTAGTTGTGGAATAGAGTGTAACCATGAGTTTTGATTTGCAGGATTTATTGTAAGTTCAACTTTTGAAAAGTTTCATTCATGCCGCTTTGTTGTGTATTGCAGCCCACTTTGACATTCCAGTACAAAAATACAAGAAGTCAAAAATAAAATATTGGAAAAGCTAACGGAGTTAAAGGTCCTTGTAGTTCCTGCAAATTCTGCCCAAGCTAAGGTTGAAGTTTCTTTTAACAACGTTCCTTTTTGCTGGACAAAGTGATTTCTCTCTTCCAGATAAAAAGAGTTTCATCAGCTACACTTCCGGAGGAAATGCAACTTTGCCTCGTTTGAGCCTTTTCCCCCAGAGTTCCGTGGGTCCAGTGAGAATGCCTGGAAAATAATTTGCAAAAAAAAAGTTTGTACTTTTCATAAAACGTACAATGCCAACATGTTTTCTTGAATAGGCTATGATAACAAGCCCGTTCTCTGTTCCAGGGCGTCATCTACCGACTGTCGGTGCGTATGCCCGTTTTTCACATTTAAATAAACGCAGAGGTTCATCATAAAATGCTCACATATTTCCCACAGATATCCTGAATCTGCACCAAAAGGGAATCACTTGTTTCTTGACCCACCGCTGAACTTCCCAACAAATCTAATTAAAATCTGCTCACACTTTTGAGATATCCTGCTAACCAACAAACACACAAACAGAAACAATTGGTGCTGAGCTCGGGCCTGAAAACATAACCTCCTCAGAGGAAGTAATAACTCTTCAGAGTGGAACTGAAAACAAACGTCTTAATGGGATTTTGTTTTCCATTCGTCTTCTCAGCCAAAAGCAGCAGCAATCTGGAAATGTGTTGATTTGCTGACTGAGCCAACAGTAAAGCACTCAAACATGGCAAACCTCATCTCTGAATAAAGATCAAACTGCTCGGCTCTTTTCTCTCTAATGAAGGAAAAGTCTTGAAATAACTTTCTTCAGCATAATGAAAAGCCCCACTAGTCTCTGGATGAGGCGGAAGATGATCACATGATTGGATTCAGATCTCGTCGTAGCTGCAGGTGCCATCTTTCAGCCGAGAGTGAATTTAATTTCACTAATTAGGATTCGGCTGTGTGTTTGGTAAGAATGTGTGTTATCCCTGAATATGATATGTGGCCATATGGTAGATATATAAAAAGACAGAGTGAAGGTAATTCATATGTTGGCTTGTTTGTACACACACACACACACACACACACACACACACACACACACACACACACACACACACACACACTATAGTCCTCTCCAAAGAAGTCAATAAAAAAGGAAGAATTCCTCTGACGCAGCAGACTTGTGAAATCTTTGCTGAGTGCAACTTTTCTGCATCGTATCTCTGACTCTTGTTTTAAAACTAACATGTTCACCGATAATAAAAACTAGCCCTCTGCCTCTGATCTGCAGCACTTTTATGTTCGTATCAAGCTGTCTTGATGTTATGGAGACCCTGAGGAGTTCTGAGTTGTGCTCGGTAAAAACCCCGAAAAGAGAATCAGGCCGCAACACGGCTGGGAAATTGAGTGGGATGGTGGTTGTTGAAGTAACACCTTCAGGGTGTTGAAGTCTTCAGGCTCAACTGTAAATGAACAAAAAGAAAAGCACCACCAAGAAGCAAAACAAAGTGTGTTGCTTTCTTCTCAGTGTCCATCCAAAAGGGATTTCCTCTGCTCTTCAGTTAAAAAATGTAGGAGGAACTGTTCATTATTCATGTGGGGAAAGACAAAGACAAACAAGAATCGCAGATGAGATTAAACTGTACGATGACGGTCAGTTTAGTGCAACCACGTGTTTCTAAAATTAAAGTCTGACTTTAAAAAAGGTAAAAAGTAATTAAGACCTGTTGCCTATCGACTCTAAACAAGGCGACGGCTGTGCCGGCAGCTCGCAGCTAACAATGCTAACAATGCTAACAGCGCGAACAACGGCAACAGTGCTGAGTGACATGCAGTGGACGTTCAACTTTGCTGCATTCTTGACTAGATAAGAAATATTTTTTCAATGGATTTACTCAGGTTAAATAAAGGTTAAATGTCAATTGCGATTCGGGGGAAACTTATTTTCGCACGTTTTACATTTGTTTTTTACGTATATACAAATACGTTTCTGATGGTAGTCTCCGTAAATCCATGTTCGGAGGAGGAGGATCACCCAGGAGGCCGCTGTTCGTGTCCTGGGTGAAGTCATTGTTGACTTATTTGGATTTACGTCCGTGTATCAAACATACTTATTTCAAACCCAACCATGATGTTTTTACCGAACATAACCAAGTCATTTTGCAGCATTTTTATTTGTGTTTAAAAGTGCAGCAGTAATCTGGGAGAAGATACGTTTTCCTCGAAGAGTGCAGTTTAGTTGCATGGAAACACAACTTTTTAGGAGACGGGGTTGCCCATACAGGCTACTCGTATTATATGTAACCCTGTCAACAATTAAGGTAATAGCATGACAGTCGATGCTCAGCAGCAGCTCCTCTGTGAGTATCCGGTAAGGATGAGAGACGGAATTTGCTGACAACTTCAAATATAAAACACCTGACTGTATAATAAACAATGTAGTGATTATATATGTTAATATAGAGAAGCACTGGGGAATCACATTAGTGCTGAGCACAGGCAGATGTGTTCACCACAAAGCAACAGCCCATTAGAGGAAGTGGAGGAGGTTGACTGTGGCAGGGAGGGCGAAGTTTTCCTGTTAACGAGGAAAAGAGGGAGACGCTCCATCTATCCTCCGGGATGATGACGGCCCACATCAGAGCGTCACACGCTGGAAAACTCTTGAGGCAATTTCTCCGAGGCGTCAATAAAGACTCTTCTTTCTTGATTTGCTGAAACGTGTCACTGTCCTGCAGAGTTCAAGGATCTGGAAAACGGTAATCCATCACTGCCTCGGCTCTCTGGACTCTTGGCTCTGACCTTGAGCCATAAACAGCATTACTGATGTATTACAGCGGCAGAGGCTGAATAATCACGCAGAGCAGGAGGGGACCTTTTAGCACGCAGCCTGGCTATGAATATGGATGGAGAGGTGTGATTTGAACCGCCGCAAAACTGATTCAATGCAGAGGGGAAGAAAGCACCGTGTGGGTGGGGATGGTGATTGACTTGGAACACCGGGCTCGGGCGGCTTCCATGTAGAGCTGTCACTCTGAACCCCCCCCCCCCCATCGGTGTTTAATGAATATGTACATGGCTGCAAATGTGACATGTAAAGCACTCAGGGAGCGATGACAGCCATCTTACAATTCAACAATGTGCAAGATGGCTTTGAGAACTGGAAAATGATGCTTCACCTATGGTTCAGTCTTAAGGACTGAAGTTTATCAAAGTTTTAAAGTTAAAAAAAGGAAAAGAGGAAGTAATGCCAGGAAGCAGCGTTACAGGTTCGGGAAAGAAACCCCCAGGAGTCCATTAAAAAGGACCACTCCGCTGAAAAGCTTTCTCCATTAGCAATTACTTAATTTGCCAAGAAAATTACTGTGAGAAAAACACTTCTTAAAGCGGAACTCTGCAGCGATGTGAAAATGACAACTTGACACATATGTAGGATTAACTTTGAATTAATGTTGTAAAAGTGGTGTGAAAAGTTTCTCCAGTGACAGGTGTTAAATACGAAGGAGTGAGTGTCAAACAAGATCTATTGTGATAGAGGTGTATTTATAGGACTGAGATAATTAGGTGATGGAAGTCAGCTGAGACGAGTGTTTCTCTGATGAGAACTCATTTGTGAAACTAACTTTCCTACCGAGGGTCAGGGTTCAAAACCAAAGCTACCGCTTAACTTCTATTTCTTTAGCTTTTATATTCTAATATTACAGCAGTAAAATCTGAAGAATTTGAACTAAAACATGGAGATTATAATATGTGTTCTGAGTAGCTCTTTAAAAAAAGACTTGAATAAACCCCCCCCAATACATGTAAAGGTTTTCTTGAAATAAGAAAATAATATTTAAATTAGAATAAGTGCAATAAAAAAACAAACACACACACATACACATATATATATATACATACATACATATGTATATCCAAGCTCTACTTTGTACATTTCTACGAACCACGCGATACATTGAATATAGACGATTCTGAACCAAAAATACCTTTCATAAGTACATTTCACATCAGCCTCGTATCTCACTTGCAGAGACGCACAACGTCACGTGGTTCACTTTGGTTCAGGCAACAAAACAGTTAAGGTTGAGAATAATCATCAAGGTTTGTGATCAAATAACGTATCAACTTAACTTCCTCAAATAATAAACAACCTGTAGCTGACTTTGTTAACGTTGTAAAACAAGCGTAGAGAACATTTTTAGTTTTGGTTTCACACTGCACACGAACAGCGGTCACCTGGGTGAAAGTCCTGTGTTTGTTTGACCAACCTGAATTTAGTTGACTTTTTCGCTCTTTATACTCTTTATAACTGTCGCATCATAAACTACGTCACTTGTTCCGCTATAAGTTTTAAGTATTTGATAGAATGCAAAAACATCCACATTCATCTGAGGTGTTTCATGCAATGGCAACATTTTCTTCCTGGCGACTGGATGTCTAGTGATTACTACAATGTGTCCAAATGGACTAAATCAGCCTGGAGGGAAAACTCAAAACGGCAAACATCAAACTTCTTGGTTGGCTCAGATACAGCTCGCTGTCTGACAAGATTCATGTTGAAAACTCATCTGGGCTGAAATAAATCTATTTGCAAATGAATTATTCATATTCCCCAGGTAACCACAAACATTTATGTTTTTTTAAACCTCTTTCTTTAATTCATTATTCAAAAATATTTCTCAACTCTTGCTGGGTGCACACAGCGTCCGTTTGCATCTTTAAACACATTTTCAGACTCGAACAATGAGAAAATATGTCTGAATTGAATGTCAGTCTGAGGCTGTTTTGTTACAGAATCTCAAGCTACCAAGATATATATATATATATATATATATATATATATCTTGGTAGCTTGAGATTCTTCATGTCAGCATTCCAAGATTTAAAATAAATCCATTATATAACACAGAGTCTTATTTTGGCCAAAACACCCACTGTTCTTTACAACAGCATTGTGAGAACTGGTCTCGTCCCACACGTTCTCTGGTCTTGGAAAATAAGAAACTTGGCTGTAATCATCTGGTCAATACTTTTGATCAGCAACCCCATCAGAAGTAAAGTGAACATGTTGTGTTCTGGAGTATAAAACATAAAGTAATGGGTGAACATGTTGCTGTTATAGTTCGGTTCTGCTTTTGAAACAGCTGATAATAAGTTATCGTTCCCTCGTGTTCTGGGATAAGTTAGGAGGATGATTGGGAGAATATAAATGAAGCCAGTCAAACGAAATAGAAGGGACGGCGTTGATGTGTGTCAGAGTTTCATCAGTGGCATCTGATCCGAGCGGCAGCCGACGAAGAGCTGACTCAATCGAGCGCCTATGACCTCTACTCCCATTCGCTCATCACCGCCTTTTATTTGAATGCTTCTTGAAGGGCAGGCTAGCTAAACCGGGACATGTTGCTCAGATAGCTGCAGGACACCAGAGACTCAGAGCGACATGCGTTTTCTGTGCTGGTTGCTTGGATCCACATGAAATGTTCAAGGTGCACCGCCTCAGTGTTGTTGAACAGCTAAAACAAAAAGCTGCTTTGTTTGTTAGTTAAAACCAAACGGCTCTTCTTCTTTTATTTCTCATCACAGCAAAGCCGTGACAGGAGTTAAATACAAAGCAGTGAGTGTGAAAGAGGAGCCACGCTGACAGACAGGTGTGTCTATAGGATGGAGATGGTTAAGTGATGGAAGTCAGGTGTGTCAGCTGAGGCAGGTGAGATGAGTAGATCCCTGATTGAAGGACAATTTTATTTTGTAAAGTTTCCTCAGTTAGCTAAAGTTAGGGCTCATAATTAAAGCACCTCTTGACTTTTGAGTTTAGTGTTTTTATTCTCACATGACAGAACTAATGAATCTTAACTCAAACTCTGAGTTTATCTGTTTCCAGAGATAAATCTCTGGAAACAATCCAATCTTTCTCTGTATTTGAGAAAGATTTGAATAAAACTCAAATCTTCTGTTTTATATTCACTTACAATGAACAATATCTATCAGATATAACACTTAAAAGTAAGTTTAAAAAAAAAAAAATACTCAGGTCTACAGCAGAGCGATAAGAGAAATGATGTGAAACCGGATGTAAGAAACTCATATTTGTCTGTGTTTACTGATGAAAGGCTCTTTGGATGAAGACAGACCCTTTAAACACAAAGAGATGAACTCCATCTCATCTTCAGAGAGCCTGTGATGTGAAGCTGTCCTCTAGAATTATAATTATGGCGTTGAAGATTAGCCCAACATCCTCTGGGTGTGTTTATTCATCATCATTATTCCTAATCTATATTTAGGAGTTATATGCAGCTAAGCACCTAATGTGAGGGAAACCGCATTAATCTCATAAATATTCCCAACAGACCAGCTGAGGAAGACAGTAGCTGTGCAGTGAGATAATACGCTAATGGGAAACAGTATTTAAAATACATGTAGTGTATTTATGAAAAATAATTCAAACTGTGTGCTTCTGTCAGGGCCAGCAGAGAAGGCTTTGCTGGCCCTGATGGCCCACCACTGGCCACATATGATTCCTCCCACTGCTGCTGTGCTGAGGGACACGAGGGATGAGAGGGCTGACAGCCAGGCTGTGATCTCCGGCGTGGGGAGGGTGGGTAACTATCACAGAGTCACTGCTTTGAATAAAGTACCAACTAAAACCGCCCGCCGTGGTTCTGCTGTCGTGTGGCGAGTCTCGTCTTTGCCCAATTGACATCTGCAGCCAAGTGAGAGAAAAAAATAGTTTTGTCATGAGCTAAATTTTACGAGCTTTAAATTTCACAGCGGGAGTTTCTCTTCAGCAGTCCAACCATGTGGCCCGCACGCCGCTGACACCTGACGACTGCGAACAGAGGCGGTCGGCGTGCTGTCAGCAGGTCTTTTTGACAGCACCAGGCCCCGCTGACACCAGGGACAGCAGGGATCGAGACGGGGACGCGGCCAGCAGCACCAGCACACGGCTGACGAGTCTTTCAACATCAATACATGTCACATTCATATTCTGGACGCAATTTCTCCCCCTGCGTGATTATGATGGATGCAGAGGCGATACAGAGCCAGAGAGGCCTGAGCCGCCGTTTATAATCAGCAGGTTTCTGTTGGAGCTGCTGCAGTCCTACGGGATCTCTAACCTGATAGCAGGCGGCTGGTAATCATCACAGAGGCTCTCCTCCTCTGTTCAGCTTCTTTATTTAATTCACAGTGTTTGTTTATTTCAAAAGTCTGGTTCCTGCATTGACTAGAACTCTGTCATGGTTTGACTTCCTGAAACTTTTTGAAAGTCAAGTATGAGCATTTAGTTTCTCAAGCGTCTGCTTTTAAATCTTCTTTTGACCAGGATGTCTGGGCCCGAATGAGATACGTTGTTCCGTTATTAACTGGTTTGCTCAGGTGCCCCTCTTTCAAAATGAACCGTAAACCTAACGTAACTAAGTTACGAGGAGCAACTTTCATTTTGTGTCGATTTTGGCGGACCCTGTGGACAAAAATAGTAGTTTTTCCGAGTGCCAGAGACCCTTTAGAAAACATCAAATTTTACTGCAGCAGGGTCTGACAGACTGCCCCTCTCAGTCCTGGTTCTGGTTCTCCCGTGCCTCCCTTCCCTCCAGTGGGTCCAGCAATACGTCCTGGGTCTCCAGCAGCGTGGTGTCCGTGTTGGCTCCCAGAGAGGAGAAGCTCTGCTCCTGGAGGAGGAGGAGGAGGAGGAGGAGACGCTGCTGCTGCTGCCGGGAGCTGAGCCCTCCTCCTCCCTTCGGAGCTCCGACTGCAGGTCCAGGGCTGCAGAGAAGCCGGATCTGGGTCTGTGCACGGTGGACCGGTCTCTGCTGGAGGATCTGGGTCTGTCCACTGTGGACTGGTCTCTGCTGGAGGCCCCGCTGGAGTCTGAGTTTAGGAGTTTCTGGTGAACCTGCATGACTCTTCATCTGATTTTGCTGGAATTGGTTCACTGACGAGCATTAAGAATAACTGTAAATAGACAATCTTCTCGCGGATGGTCTCTTTTACTTATGTAGGTCATATTGAGGCATCAGTGTTGAATTGAGACTGTTTCATAACCAGATAAAGTTCCTCACAGTAAACTTTAACCAACCATCCCTCCCACACAAACAAAAGCCTCTGTGGGCTGATAAGTAAACCAACAGCTCTGCCTCATGAAACAAAACTGACTGACATCAGGACAGAGAGGCCAGACGAGGTTAAATCAAGAAGAAACACTTTATATTTTCCTGTAGAAATAACCATTAAACACATATGTCTGTATGTAGGGGATGCAGAATGGTGCACGTGTGATAAAGTGAGACAGTGGGTTGTATGTGTGGGTTGTAAGTAAGTACAAGTAAAATAGTAGTAAATCACATTTTAGCCCCAAACCCAACTCAGTCTGGACGTACCAACAAAAATGGACATTAGCCGCTTGAATTTTCTGCAGAATTAAACATAAAACTTAGACTGAATCTGTCTGTGGTGGTGCCTGTTTTGTGTCCCTTCCATTGACTACAGTTTCTCATTTCTTTGCTATTGCATTCATAATAATCAGATTTATGGCAGCACATTGTCACATAATTCTGGTTTGGCTGAAAGAACATAATACTCTTGACTTGCTGCGGCTCGTGTCATTACAACTCATCCTCTCTTTGTTCTCCCTAATGAAGCGTTATTATTAAAGGTCTGTCAGTAAATAACACCGCCTGACAACCACGCAGTCATTTGGATCGCCAGAGCCCTGTGTGTGTGTGTGTGTGTGTGTGTGTGTGTGTGTGTGTGTGTGTGTGTGTGTGTGTGGGCGGACCCATCACATAAAGCTCTGCGTCCGAGTGTTATCGCTGCAGCCCGGAGAGAGGCTGGGTGGGCCAGTGACAAGAATTAGCATTACATCTTCTGCACCTGGATGCTTCACAAAGCGGCTGCTCACAGCTATCTCTTCTCTGCAGACAGATGAATATGAATAACCATCAGAAATGTCACATTGTGTAGGAAACACCCATCTCAAAGCTGCCTTAAAAGGGCCAAACATGCAGGGATGTAAATGTGTGGTAACAGAGAGATAATTGATTCAGACGTTCAGGTGTCTAAACCTCAAACGATGCTGCTCTATTCAGGTGTTTAAAGGTTTTCCATTGATCGACCTCAGAATCTCCTGTTCATTGATTGGCTCTACAAAGACTCTGCTTTTAGAATAGATCTTACTAGCATCAGTAATGCTGCTGCAGGACTGTAATCAAGCTGAAGGGAAAGAAGAGATCAAACTGTTTATTTTCACTGAATGGAATTGTTTCTCACTAAAATATCTGTGATGAACCAAAAACCACAAACTGATTCCTCAAACCAACACTCCGATGTCTCACGTCTGTGTGTGTTATAGTTTTACAGATGATGGGGCTTTGCCACAGCATGCAGTACCAACAGGCTGCAGCTCATCTCACCGGGTTTTATGTTCAGTTTGGTAGAAAGCTGAGCCTCATTTTTCCCAGCATGCCCTGTCTCCCTTTCCGAGCATGCCGTGGTATTAGGAGTAAAATATTTATCATGTTTAGACGTCAGGTTGGCTGTTGGAGGGATTACATTATGTGACAGAGAAGCAGCTACTCTGATCATATATCAAAGGGTCAGTTCCCCCCAAAATCTAAAATACACATTATTCCTCTTTAGTGCCGTTTATCGATCGAGATGTTTTGGTCTGGATTGATAAATAAAGATGTGAGACATCGACCATATTGATTTCTGCCTTCTCTGAGATTTAACAGAACTAGATGGCAAGACAGGGGCAAATACATGTGAAAAACCGCAACGTCTCGATGCAGGCTGGTCTCAGCCAACGTTCTCAGCAGAAGCTACGAAAAGTAATGCGCTGCAACTCGTGGATATCACACAAATATATTATAGAACATGGGATGTGAGTTTAAAAGATACATGAAATGTTTGAGTTGGAATGAACAGAACCGGGTCCGTCTCAACACGTTCACTGTTCAGAACTACACTGAGAGCCGGAGTCGGGAAAGTGACCGAAAGAAGAAAAATCAAGCAAAGGAAAATAAATAGTCCAGCTTTGCTTCATGCTGCGACGTAATGAAAGAAAATCACAGAACTTTAGAGAAAATGAGAAATGTTCAATGTGAACACAGCAGGTGCAAAAAAATAATGAATACAAAACAACAACAAACAACTGGACATTCAGATAACTGACTCACTCAAAACATTCAACATTCATTGTCCATGTCGGAAAAATGTATTCAGATCACGTCAGACCCAACAAAGCTGTTTATACTTTCATACCAGCAACTCCATGAAAAATACAGTTCCTCATTTCATCGTTTCAACAAGACACAGAAAAGGACTGATTGATATAAAGTCATTAAGTATTTACAATTGATCGACTCTCTGGCAGGACTGACATATTACAAATTCAACACTTTGTTCTGGTGCATCTTTATACAGTCTTTACAAACCACAGAAGCAAGAACAAGAGAAAAGAAGACAGAACACGAGTGTACAGTTCTGCTGGAGTCTCTGCTCGGGCTCACTTTGTACAGAGTTTGTATCGTAAAGCACTGAGGCTTGAGAAGTCGTCTCTGTCTCTGTCCGGTCAGCAGCAGGTCCAACCTCCACCTAAATAAAATATTCCCTCTGGTTCTCACTGGGACCGTTGTGTGAGCCGGTCTGGCTGCTGAACGCCAGCTCCGGGTTGTCGTCGGGCTTCGCCGCTTTGGCTTCCCGGCTCTGACACGTCCCTTTCCTCCTGTAGAGGACTCGGGCCATCACGGCCAACGCTGACACGGTCACGAAGATCACCACCGCTATCACACCTGCAGAGGAAACGGCACAAGTTAGTTACAGCGGCTCAGTGGGAACGTGGGCTTCATTTACTCACACGGTGTTAATTTCCATCATCGGATATTTCTGACACGGATCAACTGAAAAAAACATTTTTCTTCACAGTGAAAATCTAATAAATTGTCCTGAATTAGATGCAAAACACAAAACTTTTAGCATCATAATTTAACAGAGGCACCCTGCGCAGTTTGACTCTCCTCTGGACCATCGACTGTATATAAGAAGTGGTGATGTCACTCATTGGTTTGTGTTCTGCCGTTTTAAAGCCTCGAGTTCGGCGATTTCGCCGTCGCCATCTTGGAATACGACCATTCCCATGTTGTTTTTTCTGCAACTAATAAACGGAAGTGACCATATTTGTACTGAGGAGGAGTGACGTAGAGACGCTGTATACCTGTCAATCACTGTAAGCCCCGCCCTAAAGCATCCCCTGCTTTATGGTCTGTTTGACTCTAAATGGACCATAATGTACTAAATGAACATCATGCTGTATTGAAGAAGACTTGAAACTAGAGATTGAGACCATAAACTCATGTTTACAATGTTTACTGAGGTAATAAATCAAGAGAGAAGTAGAGTCATTTTCTCATAGACTTCTATACAACCAGAGGAGTCGCCCCCTGGTGGACACTAGAGAGAATGCTTTAATGTTTTATGACCCTTCCGCATCGGCTTCACTCGGCAGAACCGGAGGTTGCCGCCTGGTCTGGACACACTTTTTTTGTACCAATTCTTCGTTGCAAACCTCCTCAAGGTCTGGCAAGTTTCCTTTGAATGAAGTGAGCAGCTTTTCTCAAGTCCTGTTAACAATTCTGGATCCTCTCCAGGACATTAAACATTGTTGTGTTGCACACATTCCCGCGTGTTCTCCTGCAGCTTAAGCTTCAGTTTGTTGTCTTCTCACACACATCGCAGCAGGATTTCCTTCAGGACGTCTCTCTGTTTTACTACACTTCAATTTACCCCCAAGCTGACTTCACTTCATTATTGTACAGAAAAATAAGCAAAAATAAAGAAAGAGAGCAAGAAAATCTGTGTAGCAGCTGCAGTTAATGATGATTGTGAGGTGAAATGTCTAAAACTATTTCAAGCTAGAATAAAAAGTAGTGTTTTTTTTTAAATGGAGATGCACAGATCAACAGCAGCTGTAAAGAACCCGGCTAATTTCAGACACATTTTGTAGCTGTGTTTAACACAGTAGCGTTCACATAATGCGTCATGTTTACACGTACGCTTCATCAATATTGTAATTTAATTTGGTATTTTAGTTTGTTTATGTTTGTTGTTTTCAAATGGGACAAATTAGAACTACAGAACCAAATTGGAGATGAAACATTACATTTGGAAATAAAACTCCTACTTAAAAGCAACATGGTCAGTTGCTCAATGGGCAGCGAAAAAACCATTAGATTGCTTTCTCTCCATTAGAGGTGCAGCCAGCTCATTTTCTGCAGGCTCGCAGGGCAATTCCAGCTAATAGAAGGTCTCTGCACCGTTGTTAAAAAAGACATACTGTCGCTGCACTCGGAGAAGGAAATAATTTGTGTTCTAATTAGTTGTGGTTTCCTTTGTGTGTCCAGACACAGTCACTCTGTTTTGAGTGATAACTCGGGGCTTTCATTCAAACTGCTACGCAGCATGCACATCTAATGAAAACGTTCCTGCCGGACAACCAATGAATATTTAACTCCACATCACTCAAACATACAACACACATTGAAATTCGTAATAAAAGTCTTGTATCCATTATTTCACTGTCAGGTCTTCGGTAATCAGGTGTGAGTTTTAAACTGTTACTAACTGAGCCCTTATCATATCATAATCCACAAAAGTTGATATTTGTAAATAATTCAATAATTAAACGCCTGGAATAACTACTTTTGAGCAACATTTCCTGCATTCTCTTGAATTTTATGCACAACGTTGTGCCTTTTTTGCATCAATTTCTGGTGAAAATGTCTTAATTGTTGGAAAGGAAAACACAAAATTCAGGTGCCAGGTGTATACAAAATATAAACGTTTATGGAATAGAGTGCGGCTGTTCTCTGCTTTTCATTGCAGGTGGAAAACCGAATCTAACTGAAGACACTTCTGATGAAGCATAAATCTCACCATTGTTTGGTTTGTTGTCCAAACAAATGTAAACTTCACCTTCTCTGGTAATGTGCGTGCATATGGGTGCAATTTCACCATAGTATTGATTTTGGCGGTCCCTGTGGACAACAGTGGTAGTGTCTCCGAGCACCAGAGTCCCTTTAGAAAACCTCTCATTTTACTGCAGCAGGATCTGACTGGTTCTGGTTCTCCCATGCCTCCCTTCCCTCCAGCGGGCCCAGCAATACGACCTTGGTCTCCAGCAGCGTGGTGTCGGTCTTTGGTCCCAGCAGGAACCGGAGGAGCAGAGAGGAGAAGCTCTGCTCCTGGAGGAGGAGGAGGAGGAGACGCTGCTGCCGGGAGCTGAGCTCTCCTCCTCCCTCTGGAGCTCCGACTGCAGGTCCAAAGCTGCAGTAAAGCCGGATCTTGGTCTGTCCACGGTGGACCGGTCTCTGCTGGAGGATCTGGGTCTGTCCACGGTGGACCGGTCTCTGCTGGAGGATCTGGGTCTGTCCGCGGTGGACCGGTCTCTGCTGGAGGATCTGGGTCTGTCTTCGGTAGACCGGTCTCTGCTGGAGTCTGAGCTGAAGGAGGTTCTGGTGAACCTGCATGATTTAATCTGATTTCACCAGAATCCGACCCGGTGGCTCCGATGACGAGCATTAAGAATAACTCTATAGAAACAGACCATCTTCTCTCTGATGGTCTCTTTACTGATGGAGGTCTGATAGAGGACCAGGATTAAACTGAGACACGTTCACCAGTTAAAAGTTCCTCACAATAACACCCTTAAAAAAACACCCTTGAAAAAGACACTTCCTCTCCTTTATGAGGCCAAACAGCAGGTGCTCAAGACACCTTTGAGGTCTATCTAAGAACGTGGCAGCATCATTTCATCTCTGCTTGCTTCGCAGACAGTCCCTGTCTCATGATTGAGGATAAGGTCGGTGTTACAGTGAGAAACATCGCCGCTACAGTACCTCCTATTAGAGCTGAGTCACTCCTGATGGCATTCACCACAGGCTGACCTCTTCCCACTGATCCAGACTGGCCTGCAGCACGGAGACACAGAAGAAAAGAGGCCGGAGGGACAGAGATGCAGACGTGAAGGCAGAGAGGAAAGAACAGAGAGGACAAATGCAGGGGGAATAAAAAGAGTGATGAGGAGGAAAAAGAAGACATGAAGGTGAGCAGATGAGAAGAAAGGAGCAACGAGGTCATTAGTGACATGAAACATACAAATGAAAAGTACAGCAGAGAGATGCTCAACAGGAATCATAGACAGAAAAGATAATGGACACCACAGCACACCTCCACTAGGTTCTCTGTATTGTGACCACAGGGGGAAGATATGGCAAAGGAAAGTGAATTAATTGCCTCGTGTTGTGATCATTAACTCAGTGTCATTATGTTATTAGACACCCAAAGGTCCCATTGTGAAGTTTGAGAGGTAGCACCCACACAGATAACCTACGATAACCTCAATAATATTCATTAACAGTCCCGTGAGAAAGTGGGCGCTGTACTTGAATACACCGACGATTAGAGAGTCGTGAATTGTTGAGAGAAATGTCAACTTGATCAACGTATCCTCACACAACGCTTCGTCTGATATGAAATGTTTTGTGCATTTTCCTATAAAAGCCTTACATGCGTACAGTCTTTTAAAAATAAACTTCCATCTTCACAGGAAACAACTCAGTCAGGTTTCGGCAACAGAACTACTTAGGTTTAGGAAAATATCTTCGTTTGGCTTAAAATAACTACAGAAGTTATATTTAAGACGTCTGACCCTTTATAACATTAAAGTATTCATAAAATCACCTCTGGATTTCTTTTTAAAGACATGAGACACAAGCCGAAGGTTGTGAAAATGCCAAAACAGAAATACAACCAAACGTGTCCTCCTACCTGATAGGTGGTGTGTGGTTTCTGCTGCGTAGGGATTGGCTGAAGTGGAGCCACAAATGGACTGGACCAGTGGGCCGGTAACGAAGACGGGGCTGGTGTCCGGGTGGAGCAGAGCCGCTTTTAGAGGGCTGACGGAGTTAAAGAGGACGCCAGACAGACAGCCTGTGAAACCCAGGGAGGCGAGCCGAGACAGCTCCGGATCCAACTCACTAGAGTCTGAAGGGAAAGATGCATGGATACGTCATGCGTCCTGTGAAACACTTGCACTAGTCTGATTTAGCCTGAAAACCCCAACGCGTACTGGATATCAATGGCTGAATCAAAGACAAGCATTATACGTTTTGCAGTGGGTTTGCAGTGGCAGTGCTACACCCACAGCCTCTCATCTTATTAACAACCTATTTCTTAGTCTGTGTCTGAAGGCGCTGTTCAAACAGAACATAACTAGGTCATGACAAAGTGCATCACAGTGAAGCTGTGTCTCTGTTACATGTCGGATCTGTCTGAGGCAAACCAGGCAGAAAGAATAGTCTTAGAGAGGTTAAACTGGTCACACCGTCTCCCTGGTTTAGTAGGATTGTATTTAATCCAGAGCATCAGCATTTGCTTTTTCCTCCTGCAGACATTCTATCAGAGCACCCTGTGGGTGTTTCTGTCTTTGTGAGTGAATCAGAGGCAAAATGTTCATTGTTTAACACTGCGATAAAGCTACTGAATATGAAAGAGCGAAAGCACATTACATTGTACCGCTAATACAGCAATGTTACTCATCCAAAGAGGATGCAATATGTATGAAGTGAAAGAGTCATTAGCAGCATTGAAAGACCCATAACCTCCCAAGAGAACATCCTCGGAGGCTTTTAAACGCCTGTCCTGTCTGGGAAGTTGAAATCCCTTTGTGTCTACTCTGTATGCAAGCACATGAGTCGGCACATCAGTGCATTTCATTTTTCGTAGGTAATGCTACAAATGCTGGATGAGACCAGCCTGCATGAATAGATTTTCACTGCATCGTTGACCAACAGCTTGCATAAAAACTACAGTGCAAGCTGTGCAAAGTGAGCACTGGCCTTAAAACTGTTGTGTGTTCACGACAAGTGGCATAATTGTGTCATAAACAGAGCAATGTTGTGGCAATGCGTTGTGGCAATAAAGAAAGCGTTCTCTACATTTATTATGCATGGAATCCTGCATAAGCTGCTCCGTGGTAGATTTGTTTTCTTGTTTGTGACAACAGTCACGCGGTCGCGACAGGATTTCTTGTGGATGGCGGTCTCTCGGTTGGTCCCACCACTTTGATCCCAACTTAACAATTATTAAATAGATTATTTCCATAAAATGTTCTACAGATATCTACGGTGCTTTGGTAATCACCGTATTTTTGCTCTAGCGCCACCATGAGGTTGACGTTTGTGGTTTTGAGTGAAATGTCTAAACTGCTTTTGGATGGATTGCTGTGACATTTGGTACCAACAATCATGATCCCCAGAGGATGAATTTGAATAACTTTTTGATCTATCGCCATCATCATATCTAAGTTTCAGATTGTGCAATACTTTGTTTTGTAACCAAATACCAGGCGGAAACCTCCGGGTCTGAAAAGTGAAGCCAAACCTAAAGTGACTAAAACCTACATTCTCTCTAGTGTCCACCAGGAGGCGACTCCTCTGGTTGTATAGAAGTCTATGAGAAAATGACTCTACTTCTCTCTTGATTTATTACCTCAGTAAACATTGTAAACATGAGTTTATGGTCTCAATCTCTAGTTTCAAGTCTTCTTCAATACAGCATGATGTTCATTTAGTAAATGATGGTCCATTTAGAGTCAGACAGACCATAAAGCAGGGGATGCTTTAGGGCTGTTTTACAGTTACAACAATGGGGCGCCAAAGTTGAAACATTTTTAAATTATACATATTGTTGCTTTAATATCGACAAAGTAAGAAGCTTGATAACTATGACTCTGTGTAATTAAACTGCTTTGACTTATCAGATGATGTTGCTAACAGTTCCAGCTTGTTAGCAGTACCTTACCGTTTAAAATCATTTTAATGGTGATGCCTTTATGAAGGAAATTATGATTTGATAATTGATGTGTTTTGGATCACACTTAATGTATTATTTCCCTTGTTTCTGAGTGTCTGGTTGTATAAATTATGACCTTTCTTTCTGGTCCACCCTTGTCTTATACAGGAAAAGTCAACGATCTTCATAATGATGTAAGGAATGCGTATTATATTTATTTATTTTGATCAGTTACAGTGTTTTACAGGTGAACCTACCACGTATTAAACTGATCGTGTCCCATCTTAGTGCTGAGAGTTCCCGGCATTTAGATTTTTTTCTATGTTTATTCTTTATACGGTCTAGACAGCCGTCTTACAGCCGTCCTGGGGATCAAACCATCATGATGAAAGTTCCCATTACCTTGTTGTCTGATGAGGCGAAACCTTTCTGAAATGAGTCTGTCTGAGTGCTCTTCAGTCTGAAAGGCCTTGCCTGGGTTCTTGTAGCCGTCTCACTTACCGTGCACCGTGCCGAGAACCAGCGACCGGATGGCATTGAACTCTACATCAGATGTCAGGTTGAAGTCCTCTTTGGCGTTCTGGTCAATCTGTAAGAAAATAAGTTTTCAAACTCAACATTGCTGGTATGTAGATTCTTCAAAGAATACAACTGATTACTGCATTGAAAATATTGGTTATTTGCAAAGAACTTCACATGTTTTGGCATGATTGCACAACTTAGAACCAGTTTATCCGAGCCTGATAAACAAGCAAAGCAAAATGATGTAATATATTAAGATGGGTAGAAATTCTGGCTATTGTACCACCAGGACCTAAGATGAGAATTAGAGAGACAATAAAGGAGATGTCTATCTGTGGTTCATGTTCTCACACCCAACTCGTCAAATACCGACGTTTAGTAAGTGTCCCTAAGCTTCAAACTAGCATGTTCTAGGTTCCCCTCTAGCGTCCGGACCGGTCAGTTTCCACTTTGTCTGCAAAGGAATTTGGGTTTCGGAAAAAACCCAGTTATGGTTTGGTAAAGAGCGTAGTTTACTTTAAATTGAGAATGACTTGCCAGTGACAAATACTAACGACTGAAGTGACAAAATATCAATGTTTACATTTAGTTTTGAACAGGACACAAACAGTGGTCTCCTTTGACGAAAATCCTCTTTGTTCTTCTTGTTTGTGTCTTTCTATAAAAGCCAACAAAAGTGTCAATTTCCGCTCGTTACATGCATACAGTCTTTTCAAAATAAAGTTCCGTCTTCACAGGAAACAACTTAGTTAGGTTTAGGCAACAAAACAATGCAGTTAGGTTTGGAAAAGATCGTCATGTGGGTTAAAATAACTACGGAAGTAACGTTACTGAAGTCTGTTATGTGACAAATAAATCAACGTTGACTTCTCGTTTCACATGAGGAACGAACAGCTATCTTCTGGGTGAAGGATCGTTTTCTGCTGGACCCATCCACCGCCCCTTCTCCGGTGTTTGTTCGTGGAAACACAGCTGAAGGTACAGTGGTGTATCATCAGCATATGAACTGCAACATTATCATAAAGCAAAGATTGTCTCTGAATCAGGTGCCCTAATGTTAGCATAATGTAAACAACAGGGGGATCTAGTGCCCAAAGCTAGAAGAGCAAGTCTTGTTTTAAAGGAAAGAGAAAAATGCACTTTGCAGTTGTTGCCAAGCTGCTAATGTTTGGGTCCACTGTTTTACTGCAGCTCAGGTTTTATTATCTGCAGTTGTTTCCCTGCTGTCTTCTTGTCACTGAAGTCGACTGACAGAGAGGCTGCTGGGAACACCGGGGTGACTCAGGGTTCAGAGCAGACTGAGAGGAATATTATTGTGTGCGTTACCTGCACAGAGACGGCGTCTGCCAGTCTGCTGATGATGACAGCATGAAGCTGTCCGTTGGCGAGGTTTCTCACTGTGCTCCTCAGGATCTCAGCATCTTTGCTGCTATCCAGTCTGTATCTCACCTCCAGCATGTCTGCACACACAAGTCAACAAATCAAACACAAGAGGCTGAAAGAGACACAACCTCCCAATGAACAACATGTCTCAAGGGAAGTCTGGATGTTCCAGGGCCCCAGCAGCTGAACAATGAAGCCCAAAATAATTAGACATTAAGAAAAATGTTGTAAATGATATACAGACTCAAGTTAATTTAGATAATGTTCGTGTCATTCAAAATGGGTAATTTCATTGCAATCACATGAATACCATGTAATGTCTGCAGGCTGTGTGGAAGATAAGAAAGCTTATTTTCCATTTTACAGAGCAAATGCATAATAATAGTGCATATCAAAGGATTGTAGAAATTCACATGAGCATATCTTGGGAATAATTGTTAATGCATGAAATCCTTAGGCCACGGTGACCAGGAAAGAAGTGTTTCTACGTAAGCAGCAGAGGTTTTTGAATCATGCATTATTTATATTTTTCAGCCCTGCTAATTACGTTTAACACTTAACTCTTGCCGTGTTACCTCACTTATTAGAGGCAGCCGTATACAGTGTGTTCACACCACAATGACCACGATTAACAAGTCACACAAGGTGACCACAGAGCTGCTACATCACTTGCTCTGACCGGATGTAAAAACAAAAACACAGAGAAACGTTGACTTTCAATGGCAACATCTTTTCCTGCCGACTCAGCTGCTTTACTTGATGGTCAAATAAAGATTTGCAAATCACAACATTGGGCAAAATACAACTTCAATGCAATTCATAGATTACAAGTTAGTATTAATTGTTGCACACAAGATATACCTGCCAATTAAAATGAATGGTACCTTAACAACTCTCACACTGAGCCACATGTGCTCAGTGGTGCACAACAAGAGAAACAAGATGGAATAGAGACATTAATGGCCTAATTTACTGTGAAAGAAATGGTTACAAGAACGATAGCTTACAATCTATATTACATGGCAGACAGTCGAGTTTGAGTATCTATGATTTAGGAATTGGTCTGTCTGTGATTATACCTGTCCGCCCCTTGGAATTTGTCGGTATGCCTGGTACTCACATTGTCAAGCACAAGAATAAATTGATCATTTGGATTCTATGCATAGAAATCAGCGTTAAAGCACAAAACTGAATGAGAACCCTGACATTTGAATAAGCTGCCAAAACACAACATCTAACCCTCCGTTTTAATACAAGAAAACAATCCATTTAGCATAATGCGTTTCATGATGTACATTCATGTTGGTGTTTGTTTGCCTTCTAGGCTCCACTTTCAGTAACGTAGCTTGTGAATTCTTTGCTTTCAGCTCTGTAATCACTGATGTCAGACGAAGACACCAACAAGTAGAATTTCACAAAAAGCTCACAGCTCCGTCACAACACAACAATAATGTAACTCTAACAAAAGAATACGAGGGACAGTTATCGTAACTTTTATGTCTCCCTCAGATCCAGATGGATGAAAACTGCCAGAATGATCTTTAAAAGATAAGGCAGCCAATGCTTTTCATTATAAACAAATCCCATAGTTTTCACTGTGGCACTGAAGATGTAGATCTTTAAAAATGCCACAAAGTGTTTCATCATCAAAAGAAACCTTTATCAGCCGTCTTTCTTTCCAAATCAAAGGACCCCACTCGCCTCTCGCCTGATTTAACGCTGAGGTGAACGGCAGCAGAGGAGAACTAGTTGAAAGAAGGAAGGAAGCAAGAGAACAGAAAGGATTTGGAGAAGCCTGACAGGAAGTTTGCTTTAGGAGAAAACTATTTTTAGACAGAGACAGAGATTAACCTCGTGACGATGATAAGAAACAAATGATCAGCATCAAGAGAGAAGTATTCCTTGTTGAAGACACAGGTAGGAGGGTCTCACCATGCTTGTTGAGCAGTAGAGCCAGGTACTCTGTGTGGTAGGAGCCCACGTAGAGGAGCAGAGCGGGACTCTGGCTGGTCCTGAAGCTCAGGGAGACGTTCTCCGCTCTCAGGTTCACGTCGGACTGGATGGAGGAGGACAGGGAGCTGCTGCGGCTCCTGTTCAGCTCGTTCAACGCCGGCTCATTGAAGGTGAAGCTGACGGATGTTCCGGACTTGAAGCTGGCTGAAACCTCTGCCGGGGGGAGGAGTGAGGAGAGAATGTCAGAAAGTTAAATTACAAAGCATTTGTCTCATTTGCTGCTGCTATGCTGCACTTGTGGGATGATCTTTTTTTGTAATTATGGCTGTTAAAAGTTTGGTTTACAGCTTCTTTTTGTTTTGCAGAGACAGTATGATTCACATTTAAATATCAGTATTTCTTCGTTAAGAACTAATCCTGCAGGGGGACAGTAGTGGTGATTCATACACTGTATGCAGCACTGACAACCCCTAATTAATTGAGCTCGCGGTGCCACAGGAAACCACCTGGCAGGTGAAAAGAACAACGCAAAATGCGGCTGCTAATTATACCACCGTCGTGTATCAGAGCTGTGATTTCCGTCGCAGATAGCGTTCCGACAGAAGACACAGCTGGGTCGTTGATTATTGCATAAATATGAGGCTGTGTTACTGCGCTGACGTGATGACTCAATGCTCCAGTGATGACTTAAGGACAAGAAGTGCAGGTGTGTGGTCTCATAAGAACTTCAAGGGAACAATGCGACAAGACATGTTCAGACAAAAATCTGCACACAGCTCTTATACTTTAGTATAATACAATTTAAAAAAAGCCAAATTATTAGTGACTTCCTGCACTAAATAGACGGTGATGTCAAACAGTATATTAACCTCAGTGTTCGCCATCAGCATAGGAACACATTTGAAGTGCTGACACAGACTTATATTGTGTAATATGACTGAGAAAGAAGAAGAAAAAGGTCAAAACAAGACGAATTATCAGCCAACCGCAGACTTCATTATTGGCCTCAAGATAAACTGTATATTATGTTTCCCACAGGATCAAGATGATTAGCAGCTGTGTATGATAATGATAATAATATGTGATGCGTTGACTTCACACTGGTGTCATGTTAACTGGATATCTGTAGGGCTCCTGTTTATACATAAGATATGTGTGAATAATTGTTCCCGTGTGTGTTTGTTTCTTTTTTTATATAAAGACAGATTTAACTGTAACGTATTCATGCGGCCATGTTGGACGACGGCAGCTTTTGGGCTTCAGCTTGCTGACCAAAAGCCAAACACGCCTCAAAGACCCCAACGTTGCTAAAGAGATCAAATACGTCGGGCTAACTTTCTGTTGATAAAATGATGCTCAAGCACTGGAAAAGTTGAAATCAATTGGATACATGTATGATGTTGGCAGACAGGGTGGAACAAGGGGACTTTTTTCTGCCTTAAATTCTTTAATGGGAAAATAGTTTCCCCTATTTTGGATATTAAGTAAAACACACAACATTTCCCCCCACAGGAGCTGCTGGGTAATACTACTGCGACATACCTCTGTCACAGAAGGCTCCGGTGTAAGCAGACGAGCCACAGTCGCAGGAAAAGCTGTTGGGCCTCTCCAAGCAGCGACCCTGGTTCCGGCAGAGTGAGCCATAGCTGCTGCAGTGGCCCGGACATCCCGCCTGAACCCCGGGCGTGATCCTGGCTCTCTCCTCCAGGTCCAGGGTGACGCCATTCAGCTGCAGAGAGCGAATGCAACCCCGAAAGCCCTTCTGCCTGGAGGCCGTGCCGCCTGAAGACACACACAGAGCATCTACTTCAGCGTTTTAGATTGATTTTTTCTATTTTCCCTTCTTAATGAAGTTTGTTTTGTCTAACCAACAGTGCAAAATCTCAAGACACAATGCAGAAAAATGCGGTAAATTCTGACATTTGAGAAGCTGGAACCAGAGAACGATTGAGTTAATAAGTAACTTGAAGAAATACATCGTTTATCTAAGCTATTTTAGCTTCAAGCGCCAAAACCGATATTTTTTAGTAAATATATCTAACTGACAATTTACGGCCCCCTTCCTTCATGTTGCCCCCAGAATTTATTTAACGAGTAGATGAAAAACATCTTGAACGTTGGATGAGATCATTGTGAACTGTTCTTGTGGGTTAGCAGCTCATTACAGGACCAAACCTGTGCGTTTGCACGTTTAAGCTACAAGTCACGACTACTTTATATTACTGTCGACCATTTTTCAAAGCTTAGTGAATTTTTCTTGCTTTTTAACTTATTTCCATACTTCCCAGGCAGGCATTGACTTCCATTCATTTCTGAATGATGCAAGAAACAACCATGAAACTTTCTCCTGTCATTATTATTTTTCCTTTATTGTTGCATGGAAATGCAGCTTGAGTGAAGCTTGATTTGGGAGGTCGACACACACTGATATCTGATTTTATTATAAACACCATCTGCACCTCGGGAAACAAAGATTGGTCAACACCCTCCTACTGAATTTTTTAAATGATGAGCTGATGAAACATAGCGAAACACAAACTGGCAGGTGAAAAATTCAAAGTGTTGACTTTTAACTGGCGCTGAGCAACGGGCTGACTGTTCATATCTGGGAAGCTGGCGAGCCGTCAATCTGTCTGAGTCTCCCTGACTTTAACATTTCTTCTTTCTAGGGGTGGAATTTAAACTCCAAAAGTTATTGTTTTCCAACATTTTGCATTACGACCTCCAACTGTCCTCAGAGTTCAGCCTCCGCTGCATTATAATTGTCTCGGAGTGCCAAACTGGCAACCTGACGACTGTTATGATGAGATAAACAGCTTTCCAGGACTGCAGAGTTGATGAGGTTCACATCAGGAGCCGGAGTTTCATCATAGAGCTGTCAGGGAAGGACCACCTTAACTAATGGACTGGGTTCAAACACTGTACCAAGGTTACTGCAAGGACACTGACCACCACAAACACACGCTTTCACTGCGTCGTCCTTGGGATTATTTCTATCAACTTGTATGGATTTCCTCTCAGTCTACTAAGTGTATATGAAGGTATTACTGCCATAAACTCAACCTGTATGCCTTGCCAAAGTCAGTGGACTTAAGCTTCAAACTAGGACGCTCTGGGTAGCACTCGGTTTTGGACGTGTCCGGGACGGCATGTCAGTTTCCACACGTTACATGCAAAGAGCCTTTCTAAAGATAAAAAAGGAAGTTAGGTTAAGGCAACACAGCTACTTAGTTAGGTACAACTCACGTGACTTACGACTCAGGTTGTTCAGCTTTACCTAAGAAAATAGAAGTGCTATAATTTGTAGATATCCGAGGAAATCACTTCGTATGTGATCCACGTAGTCATGAACCAGGAAGTATAAAGGCCGCAAGAACCCACACAGGGCGGGTGGAAGTAACGGTGGATGGGTCCAACAAAATCCGGTCTTTCACCCAGAAGACTGCCGCTTGTTCTCCGTGTCAAACGAGAAGTCAGTGACCAAGCGTCGGTACTTGATGAGTTAAGAGTGAGAATGGGTTGACAGTGCCGAGGTTTCATATTAAGGATTGTACATATAGGCTGATTGAATCTGCCAGTTCAATAACCAGAGACAGCATCGCAATTCATTCCCAGTGTGAACCAGGATGGAAAGTTTTCCAGAAAGTTTTAGTTTCTGTCCCTACCGGATTACTTCAGGAGGCTGCCAGCCTCTCTGGGGTCAATTAGATGTTTTGTGTGGGTGAAAGAGAAGTTACAGAGTAAACAGAGACAGAGAATACTCTCTTAGACACTGAGAGACATCACTTCTCAGGGAAGTCTGAAATGGAGGAAAGGTTTGTGAAAAAACTTCTGATGTACGGATAAAAAGATGCCGTGTGTCTTCTTTGCATTCACAGTGTGTGCAGCAGCTACACACACACACACACACACACACACACACACACACACACACACACACACACACACACACACACACACACACACACACACACACACACACACACACACACACACACACACACACACACACACACACACACACCTATAAATAACTGGCTGTTGAGCTGCAGGTGGATGTGCCCATCAGCAGGAGCCTCCTGCGTGGCAGCGGGGAGCTCGTCGAGGCGGAGCGACGCCTCTTTAACGTTGCGCTCGGCTCGAAGGCGGTGCCACCTGTCGTCGTTCAGCGGCGAGCCGGCCGTCACACGGACCTCCAGCGGACCGTTACCCACGTCGAAGGAGAAGAGGACCTCGGTGGAAGCTGAGTCAGGAGAGGAAGACAATCAAAACTCACTGGACGTGTTCATCAGCCCCTGCTTAGCAAACATTCATCCTGTTCTTCACTTGTTCCACCTGCAAACAGCTGTTCTTAAGGGTTCAAATCTATTGTTGTGGCGGTTGTTTTTACTATTAACTACATTTGCAAAGCAAAACCTATAAACTGAGAAAGAATGAAAGAAATGAAAGCAGCACGTTGCCTCGTTCGGTACACACTGAGTCTGTGTCTATCTCATTGACTGCAGGACTGTAAAAGGACCTTTCATCTTCTCAAACCCTCTCCTGTTGCTTGTTCTCTCTCTGACGCCTTTACTCGCTGTAACAGTTACACCATCTGTGCAGCAGAGGAGATGAAATGTGATTTAAAAGTAACGTCTGACTGAAGTGATGCGAACAAACACAGACACCGGCTCACAGAGATGTGACACCAAAGAGCAATTGTCATAGCAACTAGTTTCAATAATAACTCGTGGGAACCGCTGCTGCAGAGACAACTGTAGGTTTACAGCAACCGTCTACGAGGACGCAGCGCTGCTTGATGTGATGTCCAGACACATTCAGTGTGTTCTCATGCTTGAAGTAAGCAAATAACTGCAGGAACTAAAAATATATATATATATATATATATATATATATATAAATATATATATATATATATATATATATATAATATATATATATATATATATATATATATATATATATATATATATATATATATATATATATATATATATGTGTTGCAATTCTTGAGTAATTTATGTTTAAAAAAAAAAAGCTTTTACAATCCACAAGCGAATACTAATCAAAAATAAAACAATTTTACAAATAAATACGATTCAACTGAAATAAATATCAGTAATTCAGCACTTCAACGCATGCATTTGTGGATCGGAGGCTAAACACATACTCAAACTCCACACATAAGTGTTCCATTCGTTCGGTGGTATTTGTTTGTGGATTGGAAGATGCGTTTGTGATCACCATAAATTTCCCCCAAATCATCGCGCGTATTTGTAAATCTTGTTTTCATTTGTGGATTATGATGAAACACACATTTGTCTCATGCAACGTCACTAAAACCTCGTTACTTCCTATTTAAACCACTTCAGCATCAACAGTCTCCACGCTTGCTACTCATCCGTAAGTGTTTTTGAATAGTAAAGGTTTTAGTGAAGATTCAGGTGTTTGTGAAGTAGTGAGCGTACGACTGAATAAATGAGACTTTCATTGTTCTGCAGAGTTGTGTGAGAGTTTGAAAACGGATGTTTTGACATTTCCTTCTATTCATCAAGACCTTTTCTTTGTTTTCTGATCCTTTGTTCTCTGTGGAGGCATGAGAGAAAGTTTGGTATAGTAACTGAGATAAAAACTATAATTTTGGGTTTGAAGTATCCCGTTAAACCTGATTTCTTGCACAGATTCTTGAGTGGCTATATTTGGATTGTAAAGCGATCATAATTAGTTACCTGTTTACATTACTGGATTAGTTTTCTTTGGCAAACCCAAGAAATGAAACACCCTATCAGGAGCTGTCGTCTTAAAGAACAGCTACAACGGCACACACTATGTGAACTACCATAAAGTGTTACAGTTCGATGAATCCAGTACAACACAATGATACACAGAACTATACACTCTGGTGGTTATAAAGGAAATGTATTGCAGCGGACTGGAATGATGTCACTGCAGTAATTTCCCAGAGGAGGAAAAACAAATGGCGGTGTCGCTGGAAAGTGATTTTTTCTTTTTAAGGGAAGAGACGTTCTGAGGTGGAGTTGGAGGCGGTCGGTCACCTCCAGCTGAGTTCACTCCAGGTGAAACTCCCGGGATGATCCTTCCTGCTCAGGATGTACTCACATCTAAGCCAAGTGCGGATTAGACTTCTAACCTGAAAGGTTTTTTAACTTACAGCCCAGTTCGATCCGAATGAAGTCTTTGATGCCTAAGTTTTCCAGGAAGACGCCGGAGGATGAAGTGGTTTTAAACAGGAAGGAGATGTCGGCGCTCAGCTCTCCGTGGAATGTGGGAAAGTGGAGGTACGACGTCTCCTTGCCAAAGGATGCAGCGTTCCAGATGTTTTCTGCAAATAAACGAAAACCTATCAATCATGGTTTTGCAATTCAATCAAAGGCCACTAATTGCCAGTATTACTGACACGCATACATCATTTAAATGACATGTACAAGGTGACATTGAGGGATCTGGACCTGACTTACTGTCTCCGTGACAAAGGAGAGGCCCGACCCTGTAGGCGCTCTCTGAGCCGGGCCTCTGGACGTCACCCAGCACCAGAGATCTGACAGGGAGGGTCTCCTTATGGGTCAGCAGGCCTGAGTCATTGGCCCTGGACGGGAGGGAAAAGACACGAAGAGGAAGAGAAAGATAGAAGAAGAAGAAGCTGAATTTAAAGAGGAAACCAAAGACCAGAGGGGAAAAGATTAACTTTTAACACGAGCAAGGGAAGAGAGATAAGAAGAGGAAAGGAGATGATCGGGGAGCAAAAAGTTAAATTCATCATCACTATTTCCAAAAGGACAAACCTTTTAGTGGAACCTTTTGCTATTTTTGCACATTGGACATTGCCTCGGTGTGAGCTGTTGGGGCGATGCTTCTACTGAGCGTTGTAAACATGACCATACGTTATCCGTCTACCTATCCATCCATTTGATACAGTAGTCTTATGAATAATATCAGTACATTCTTTTAAAGCAGCATAATCTGGTGTTGATATAAGTAAATAACACAGTACCATTCGGTGCGGTCAGCGTCACAGTTGCAGTAGTGTTTGGGGTCCACGCAGTTCTCCTGCAGGCCACAGGAACACTGCTGGCTGCCGGGTGGAGCTCCGCCCCAATACGTCTGCACCTTTCCTGCACCTGGACCTCCCACCCACCAGCTGAGCAGAGGGCCGTCTGCAACACACCGATAAGACGAGATGGTCCTTTACTACGCCCACAGCAGTGACGGACTTCACAGTATATTACAGCAGCAAAGAGGATTGTGCAACAACGAGAGGCATCAGTGAAAAACAAACCCAAGTATAAGAAATAAGAAATCAAACAGTGAAGATAAGGAATGTAAACCGTAAAACTAATAAAAACTAAAATTAAATATAACCGGACCTAACGGTTGAGTTCACATTATTGTATTATTATATTATACGAAATGTTGATATTTCATAGAACATATATTGGACAGTGGTGTATATATTGCACGTGAATGAATGATTCATTTGCCAGTTTTCTTTTGTCCAATATACACCACTCTTTCAGCCAGGGGACTCCTGTTTGTTCAATCCAGGTGACTGCACAACAGCTGCAATCCTTGCACAAAAAATGAAGCGGATGCAGTTTGACTTCACGGTAGTGTGACTAAAGTTTTGCTTTACAATATACAGTTTACGGCATCTTAAACATATAATCTATTTCTTGTAGAAATCTTTGTTGGAAGGACCATACGGACGGTTCCGCATGTCAAACACATCAGCTGAGTTGTGATGAGGAGCAACTTTTTCGTAAGATATTATATGAACATTTGTATGAGGATACGTTGCTACTTCACTGTTTTAAATAATGTGGCGTCACAGAATATCAACAAGCTTTACCCGGTGTGTTGAGGAGGCGGGACTTCCTGCAGAGGTAGGTCAGCTCCTGCTCGCAGTGCTCTGATTGGCCAACGACGGCCGCCAGCTGCTCCTCCTCAGATGCGTATTCAAAGTGAGCCGAGTGCTGGTCCTTTCCCGGCGACGGTCGGACTCTCGTCAGATCCGTGTTGTTGTGCTGGATCACCATCCAGGTCTTCTCCTCTGGCGGAGAGAGAGACAGAAGGAAGGAAATATAAAAGCATGTTTTTTGTTGTGTGTCACTCAGCAGGACAGGAACAGAGGCGGGATGAAAGAGGACAGCGGGCTGTGTTTCTGATGTGTGCGTGTCAGCTACCTGTCATGTTGCAGTACATCAGCTGTGGTCTGATGGGTCCGCTGCCATCCACGTCAATGTAATAATAGCCCGACGTGTTGCCTTTGTGTTTGTACGCCTCACAGGACTGCTCGTATATCGCTGAGGAGAAAGAGACACGGCATCATCATCATCAACACCATCATCATCATAAACATCTCAGTCATTCATGTTTTTTGCTCAGTGGCCAGGAAAGAAAAGTTGCCTTTTTACGTTTTTGCAAAGCAAGGATACGTTAAGGATGGAATTATTGTATTCGGGTTGGCAAGTGTTGAAATGATTAAGAGAGACAAGCAGAGGTAGTGACGTAGCATATGGAGCGAACTGTAATGCAGTTTATATTCTATAAAGCAGTGGTAGTTATTTCCACCATCAACAATCTAAATTACTTTTTTAATGAAGTTCAGACTGAGCAGCGATGCATTTTTTTATGTGATATATAAAATGATATAATATACTTTGGGAATTATACTGATAATAAATAAATAGATATAGCTGTTAATTAAAGGAGTAAATGTATTTATCTGAATGGGGATGTTTTTATGATTCGTTGTGAGAACCTCACGGCTTGTCAAAGGAGCTCTTTAGTCTTTACAATAAAACAGTTGGACTTTATTTGAGCATTGCTTTTTCAAAGTAAAAGATAAGCACATGCACACGTAAATACAGAAATGCAGTCATAGAACTAAACAATACCTTTCTCTATAGAATCAGATTAATAATGAAGAGTCTCTCTTCCTGTTCTTTCTAATTTGTCCATCTATTTTTAACCTTTCTAGCTTTCTTCATCTTCCTCCCTTGTTCCTACGCCTCTATATCTGGCTTTGCGTCGACTGAGACGTCTCGATGCTCACACAACGGTGAGCCTTCTGCCTTCTGCCCTGACCTGGACTGTAAAGCAGCAGGTTGTCTCATTAAAGGAAACATGTGAACAAGTGCAAACGTACACATGTACACACCCACGGAGTGCGTACTGTTAGTGTGTGTGTGAGTGTGTGTGTGTGTGTGACCTTTAACAAAGCTTCACGGCCTTACAGCTGTGACAGGTGGCTCTGTTGTAGCCGGTGCCGGAGCAGTTACAGTGGAAGGTGCTCCATGATTGACTGCAGCTGCCTCCATGTTCACAGTGACTCTGAGAGCACCTACGAGACAGAGAGAGACACTTTAAGACATTCAGACCAACGTTTAACATCAGCGTTCAGCCTCATATCTTAGTGTAAGGAGGTCGCTGTAAGGTTGTCCTGGTGATAAAATAGCAAAAACATCCACTTTAAGTTTTTCTCTCTATGTAGAAACTGAACCAAGATCACAAGAGATAAAAGTAAATGCATTTGTTCATTTACTGCCCTAATCTTAATACCTTTACTCTGCACGGAATTCAATATCTAAACACTTCTTTGTGGCTGCGCCGCCTCATTTATCACCGGAATAAAAGGCAACGTTACAACTTTTATTTAATGTGTTTTTAATAGTTTTTGGACAACAACAGAGTCACACATGGCACAAAGGCAAAAGCAACACCAAGCTATACGTAGGCAGACTTTTCTTTCATTGGTTTTTATCTTTTCCAGGATTTTGTTAATAATAATATAACCTGCTTCTAAACATTTGGTACATTCGACTGCATGAATATATGGATTAACAAGGAATCTGTAGACAGGAGGACTTAATCAGTCATCCTTCCTTCCTTCCTTTACTCTTCCTTGGGGAGGAGTATTCTTTTTGACTTTGCTGAGCGAATGGCCCGTAGGATGAACTATGGGTGAGTAGATGTTCTTCTTTGTTATTATGTAGTGGGATCAGGGATTTAAATCTATAGCAATGTAATTGTTTTCTCACCGACTGTAATCTGCGCCCGTGAGATTGATCGCTGTCCGTGGTTCTGATCCCAGGCTGGTGGTCAACGCATCCTCGTTTTTATACAATATGATATGATATCTCGCAAAAAGTTATCCCTCATTTTTCGTGAGTTTTCTTGCGAAGGTCCAGCAACAGGCAACAGGCAACAAAACTACTTGGTTAGGTTTAGGAAAAGATTGTCGTTTGGGTTCAAATAAACCACGGAAGTGCCGTAACTGAAGAATGCAGGTTATGTGAGAAGTAAATCAACGTTTTGGTTGTATGTGTCCATGCATGCATGTGTGTGTGTGTGTGTGTGTGTGTATGTGTGCACGAGCGTGTTAGGGCTCAAGAAACAAATATGCACCAAGGCCAAACACAATTATGTCACGCTGCTGGTTTCACAACAGCAGTCAGTCCCCTGGAGTGAACATCCCTGTCATCTCAAGCTTAATGGAGCAGAGCTTTGTAAACAACGCGTGCACATTCAGGTGAAGATGTCATATTTTGCTTCTCTTCTGTGGACATGACTTGAGAGCAGCTTTTGTGTTTGTCAGAATGAATTTATCTGATTGGAAAATAGTCCTGGTGTTATGATTGTGTCCTCCATCTTCTCATAACTTTTAGAATGTGGCATCCAAAATACAAGTTTGAGCGAGCAAGCTCTGCTGTTTTTAATTTGGACTTTTTCCTTCTCAGTGTCGGCCCAGTGTCAGGACTGAGCTGGGGGCCGCGAGCTAAACAAGGAAGTGAAAACAAAAGAAAAACAAACGGCTTAGGACAGGAAGATGCTGAGAGAGAGAGAGAGAGAGAGAGAGAGAGAGAGAGAGAGAGAGAGAGAGAGAGAGAGAGAGAGAGAGAAATCCAGGAAGAGGAATTAAGGTTGAGAGATGGATCGACGGAGAGGAAGGAGCGAGGGAGCAACAAAGGGGATGAAAGTTGGGATGAATGGAGCTCAGCGGCGACTGGGTAAACATATTTGGAAGGAGAAATGAGGTCAGCGAATTGTGACTGCAGAGAGACAGAAAGAGAAAGAGAGCGGGCGAGCAGCATGCATTTTTAATCTTTTACTCTGGGAAACTCACTGCTGGAAAAAAAAGCCTTACTCAGCAGGCTTGTCAGATGGTTAAGTTTGGTTTTTAGCACCAATTTCTTTGCTTTCCTTTTCATCTAAAAAAGTAAGTGGGGACGGAAGCAGGTGGGTCCTTTTAAATACATGCATTTTAAATTCCGGCAGTCCATTGTTCATTGTCCATTGCTTGGCTTATCTGCACATATGCATACACGCATCTTGCAGAAAGTCGGAGTTCTCCGACAAGTTCAGTGCGCATGTGATCAGTCGAGCAGCGCTTATTATCAGGAAAGCACACCGTAGGTTGGAGGTGAGCAGTTGGAAGAAGTGTAAATCAATTTTTCAAGTTGACATTTAATTACCAACGGCTGCTCAGAGGATAATATGCAGGCCATGTACAAGCTGGCTCTAATGATTCGGGAAAAAGGTCCAATGTCATGTTCTGAGAGCAACGTGTTGTTGCTCAAACACAACACAACATTAGACTGACACAGTGGAGCTTTGCTTGACATTTCCTGCAAAACATGCATATTAGAGGCAGCGGTCTGTCCAGCACTTGATGATACGGAAATGTCTATAATAAGGATTCTGTCCAACGGTGATATTCGATTTGTCAGTGTACAATATCTGTGTTGGTTCAACAGCACTTTCTCACAGAACGCGATTATTATGCTGCAAAAAGTGCATAAAGGGGAACCAACCAATCACGTTGTGGATCTTGAGTTGTGCTTATGTTTATATTTATATCTATATGAACACGGAGGCTCCGGGATGGTAAACTTTTTCCGTTCTGACCTTTCACAATAAAAGCCCTAGACGTTTAATATTCACAGGTGAGTATTTAGCATTTTCGTGTCGTTAATTCGTCACGCTCCAGGTGAGTAAAGGCCTCTGATCGCAAACAGATGCATAAACAGTCAAAAATAGAAATAATGTAGCGGCAGCTTCATTTGTTGAAGTGTTTTTAATCTAAATTAATCTAAATATATGAGGACATTTGGTGTTTCTAATCTCAGTTCAGGAGATCCCTCTTCACAATATAGTGCTAGCTGTTATTCATAGCACTTTAAAACTGGTTTTCCCCAAGGGTATAGTCGGCCTCCAAGAGCACTGGAGTCCAGAACATAAAAACAACAATCAACATGAGCAAGATGGTGATAATGATGATGATCATCTGGCAACAACAATCAGAACAGCCGACGCAGAAAGCAAACAGGGCAAAGAAGAAGACTTAAATCTGACAATGCTCTTCCTCCACTGACAGAACAATACATCCCAGAATTTTCCCAAACTCAATCCCACGCTGAGGCACCGAGCCAACCAACTGGGGCTGCTTCTCACAAATAAATCACATTTTGAAGAAAGCAAAACCACATTTCAGCTGAGAGAGAGGAAGCTATCCCGCACGCCTCATATGGTGCTGGAGAGACAAAACAATAACTGGATTGGAGACTGTTGTCATAATTCCCTCTGCATCCAATCTACTGCTGTCTAATAATCCATGTGTAACCCTATTTCACAGGAAAGCAGTCACAGAGCTTTCAGAGGGATTAACTGGGGTTACAAAGTGAGAGCGATGCTCTTTTCTGAGGATGCTTTCTAACACACACAATCCATTACTACATATAATAACCAAACTTTCCTGGATAAATAAAGTTAAGAACCAATTTTGCATGTAGCATATCCTGTGCTTTGGTCGACCTCCGCTGGGAAAACATTATCAAACAAATGGTACTTTTTTTGGGGTCTGACCTGTCGATGATGCCACACATGTCGATCTGGAGGTGACTGTAGTTTCCCATCAGCCTCTGCTGCACCGGGATCAAGTCCACCGGCTGGTTGTCCACAGTCAGCAGGCGCATGCATCCCTGGAAAGCCTTGAAGGGGTTCATACACTCCTGGCTGCTCCCTTCAGGGGGGCAACCTGCACACAAGGGGAGGAAGCAAACAGAGGAAACCATACATTTTAAAAGTCTGCAATAATGAAAGCATATTTGATCAGAAGATTGTGCGCTTGTATTCTCTTATTTATCCCCTGCTTACCACCGAAGAAAAGTTGACCTCCCGTGGTAATGAGGAACGGAGGACTGGCGTGAGCTGTGGCTCCTTCACCTCCGTCCACGGAGACCGTCAGATGTCCTCGTCTGGAGATCAGCTCCACAGAGTGCCACTGACCGTCATTCAGAGCTGAGCCTGAGGACACACACACACACTGTACACTATAGAGAGATGCAGGTATTGACTGTCTTGATTTTAATTTCATGAAGGTTAAGATTAGAATTGAAGTCATTGGCTTATTGATCAGGGTGAGAGGTCAAGCTCAGCGACCAATCGATGCTGTTTAATCCGGAGAGGATTCAGTATCTGGCTCAAAGACTTTACAGCAAGACGGTCGGATGGATATTTCTGCTTTCAGGCTTCAGGATTGACTTTATTTCATAGTTTCATAGTTGCTGGAAATGTGTGCAAACATGTTTCTGTCTTATGATGACAATATAAAGTAACCAGTATCGTGCCAAGAGTCAAAGCCACTGACAGAAACAAAAACAAGTTACATCTTTCAAAATAAAGTCAGTTTCTGCTGCGGTGCATCTGTGCTGTGAGTGTTGTAATGTTATCTGGACCGTGAGTAACACACATCCTGAGGGGATAAGGCTCTCACAATCAATTATCTTTTTTTTTTAAATTACTTCTTGAAACTGGTTTTATGTGATGTAATCATTTAATTTTATTTTATTATGTTTGGTTTAATTTGTATTATTATTATTCTTTTCAATCAGTTTTTTGCTTTTCTTGGGCTTTCTGTTGTTATATTGCTTTGCTTCATTTAAACATTATTATTTTTATGTATTTATTATTACTTGTATTCATTGATTTGTATATTTCTTAAATGCAGACCCTTGAGGTGAGGACACGAAGGTTTAAGTTGGAGCTTTGGGGTCACACTGACCTGCGTTGAGCTCCAGCGGCGCCCTGCCAGACTTGTGGATCTGGAGGTGGACCCTGGCTTTGCTCAGGTACAGCCACACCGCACCCTCTTGCTTCGGGAGGTCGAAGGTCAGCAGCAGCCCCGCCTTGTTCCACGTCCGAAACTGAAGCCCCACCGACGTGCCCGTTGATGACGCTTCTGTCAACCGCGGCAACCGGAGGAAGCTTTGGGGGCTGGTGAACGTCATGGCAACAAAAACGGGTTCAGCACAAGAAAAGGTCACAGTGCCCTGAGGTGGATGGAGAGAAGGAGGAGAGGAGGAGAGGAGGAGAGGAGGAGGAGGAGAGGAGGAGGCAAAGATACGGAGAGAGAGAGAGAAGTTATTTCAGCAAAAGAGGGAAAACACGATAATGCATGAATTTGAATTAATTTCCAGGGCTGCGTGGCGGCGCCCTGATGCACAGAGATCTCATCAGCGAGTCTCCTTAAAGAGCATCATGTTATTAGCATAATGATAATAGCCAGGCATAAGCACCAGGAGATCAAACTGATGTCACCAGCAGCTTTCGAAGGTCATAGAGGAAGTATGAGAGCAGTAGAGGTGAGAGACAGAGAAAGAGAGGAGCAACCAATAAGGGACTGCATGGGAGCAGCTGGTCATCTCTGTATGCAGGCTCGTAGCTTTGAGAAGTGGTAGTTGCAGTAAGTCCACGGTCAGCGTTCAGGGCACCAACAGTGATGTGTTCCATCCCAGGTTCCCCACTGGGTTTCTATTTTCAGCTAAATAGGCAACACACACACACTTGATCAAATCAGAAAGAAGCGAAGTTAAAGCGTCTTCGAAGTTAAAGCGAAGACGGCTGCATGAGGTTCAGCGGTGTTGTGCATTCGCTTGACACAGTCCACCGTCCACACACACACACACACACACACACACACACACACACACACACACACACACACACACACACACACACACACACACACACACACACACACACACACACACACACACACACACACACACACACACACACACACACACACACACACACGCTCTACGTTCCCCTCTAGTGTCATTTTTCGTGAGATATCTTACAAATTGATGCACAAGGATACGTTGATCAGATTCACCAGTGCATCTAAACGAAGGGCTCCTGTGGCACCAACCAGCTGACTGCACATTACAGCGTGTCTACAGTGTCGAAACATACAAACACACTCACAAAAAACGGATTTCATTAGCACATCGTGAGCCAGTTTACCTTCACAGTGACCCGCTGGTCTTTCTTCTTAGCGAGGTCTACCAGGTTCACGCCGTTGTAAACCAGGTTTTCCAAACAGCCGTGGAAATTTCTGTTCAACCCGACTGACCTCCGAGAGCCGAGGCCGTGGTCTGCTCCAACACTCATCTGTACGGTGGAAACACGACCAATATAAAACGATAAAGCGTGAGCAGGTGTTACTGTAAGGGTTTTTTATTCTGTTTGTGTGCGTCCAACACCTACGCAGACACGTACCTGGTCATGGTCCCAGTGGGTGAGTCTTGGTGGGATCTGCACCCACAGTGTGCTCTTGTCCACGGTGAGGTTGAGGTGAGTGCTGTGATGCTCCACGGCGACGTGGTGCCAGTGCTGGTCGTCTAACAGGTTGCCCAGAGACACGAGATGCTGGCTGTCGGGAGAAGAACTCCGGCCTGCAGCGCAGGAGGAAGAGTGAGATGAAGAAGAGGATGAGGAGAAAGTTGATATTGTGAATTTGTTTTTTAAGGGGAGACGGTCAAAAACATTGTTTTTCATGTTTTTTATTTTTATTTTGCTTCGAAAACACGCCTTCCTTCAGACTAGTGAAGAAAACATCGAAAATACACATTTAGGTTTTTATTTTAGTACTTTTCTATTTGTGTCTGTAGATTTCTCCTGAATTCACCAAGAGTTACCATCAGATAATCTCTCATTTTCATATTTAAACACAACATTTCAGAAAATTTGTAATACAAAAAAAGCTAAGTTGGTGTAGATGAAAATGTTTTGAATGTTTTAAATAAGAAAATAATTCTACTCTCATATCTGTGTCTCACTCTCTCTCCAGGAACACATTTGTGCACCGTATCCCAGCTCCCTCCTCGTGAACGGCAGTAACTGCAGCTCTCTGGGTCTCTAAACTGGTACAGTGTTCAGTCACATCTCAGCACAAACTGAGAAAGAACCAGAACAGGTGATAATACATGATCAACACTAAAAGGAGCAGACAAAGAGGCAGAAAGGCGTACACAAATAAAAAGGAAATGCTGCTGGTTCTCTGCCCTCCCTGAAGTGTTGGCAGAGTTTCTGCCCAGAGAAGGAGGTGAAGACGGAGCTAAAAGCACTCGGCCATTAAATATGAATTAGATATTGTTTGAAACGTTGTCTGTGTGGGAAAAAGGAGTCAAGAGAAAGGGAGACAGTGAGAGACCGAGACAGAGTCAAATGTGTCCAGTCATCAATCATCATTGATCTGTCAGACGGATACTTGGCATGGCATGGGAGGGACCAGAGAGAGGGAAGGAAAGAGTGAGGTGTAGTTAATCATCATTGATCAGCAGACTGATGTTGGCACATGTCAGAGAGAGAGAGAGAGAGAGAGAGAGAGAGAGAGAGAGAGAGAGAGAGAGAGAGAGAGAGAGAAATGAAGGCAAAGTCAAATGTATTTAGTCATTAATGATTCACATACTGGTGTTTTATTGCAACCCTGTCTCCCAGAAATGATGCTGCTAATTTTTGATGCTGGAACGAGCTGAGAAAATGTTTTTGTATTTGCATATGAAGGTATTTGCAACAGTTACCTGACAATTTATTACTCTATTTTGTTTGTTTTCACCTGCGTCCATGCAATGTCCACCAGGGGGCGACTCCTCTGGTTGTATAGAAGTCTATGAGAAAATGACTCTACTTCTCTCTTGATTTATTACCTCAGTAAACATTGTAAACATGAGTTTATGGTCTCAATCTCTAGTTTCAAGTCTTCTTCAATACAGCATGATGTTCATTTAGTACATTATGGTCCATTTAGAGTCACACAGACCATATAATAGGGGATGCTTTAGTGCGGGGCTACTTAATTTAAATTGGCTATTGATGCTTTTGTATAACGTTACAATATGAACATCTTAAATGACTTTATTCCATTTGAAAAAAAATCGTTTTCCATATGGAACCATTTCTTCTTTATTTCAGTGACAGGTCGACCCAAAGGTGACACTCTTAATTTATCCCGTTGCTTGTCTTCAGCTGGTTCCTCAATCCTGCTGCTGATGTTGTGAAATTATAGATTTTGCTCGATGGATCTGAAATCCGGACTTCAATACAGGACATGTGGACATGTAGCCTTCTATGGTTTTATTGTGACGTTAATTGTGCATTCATACAGTTCTCATGAATGTGCATGAGGTCCAGTGTGTTTTGGTGAATAAAGCCTGCTTTGCTACTTTACCAGAAAACTCCACAGGGCATCGTTAAATGCTTTCGGACGGACTAAGTTATAAGAAGAAGAATGTTCTTTTCTACCCCACAGATGAGCGAAACAGTTGAAACCCTTCAGGTGTATTTTTTGTTTCAATTCCAAATAGCTTTCCCAGCTCAGAAGATCCTTCACATCGATAATGTTTGCCCTTCATGTCTGCAGCGCTTCAAGAAACTTTTGGGAGTTCCCCTGTGTGATCTCCAGAATCACTAATGGTTCACTGAGGTCGTCTTGATTTTCAGTGCGTATCCTCAGGACTCAGGTCACCTTCTTCAAGGGATTTTATTTTTAAAGGGAACTGTTTTTATGACCCGAGAAGCCGCTAAAAGTTCCTAAAAGACTTTTCTTTTACTTTTGACAGTGCAGGTTCCTGTGTTAGATCATTCCAGACAGCTCCCCAAGGCAATATCACCTAATCATCTGCTGTCTGCTCCTGCATTACGGCTCTAAATCTAATTTTGTTGGAAGACATTGACGACTCTTATCAGATGACAGACTGCTGTAATTGTTTCGGCAATTTCGTTTAATTCCGCTCGGCTTAAATGATTGAGGCGATACGCACAATCAGTCAACACGAACATAATGCGCAGCCTCTGAACCTGCTCGCAAACAAGTGGAATGTTATGTGTTTTCAGACTTATGAAGAAGCCTGGACGAAAAGAAAAGGAATGAAGAGAAAACCCAGTTTACGTTGACGTCCACTGCTGTTCTATGTTTTGAAAGTCTTTTCATGATCCATAAATATAAAAGTAAAGTTTAAACATTCTGTCATTGTATGAGCTGTGAAATTGTCCAAAGAAACTGCATCCTTGCTGCTAGAACCAGGCTGACTTTGTAATTGTTTCTTTCCTTTCATCTTCATGACTGTGGCTGTCCACAAAATCAGTCAACACAATCAGAACATTTTAAACGTAGCGACATAGAAAAACCTCCAGAAAGAACTTTTGGGGAACACTTTCTATGACACCCATGTCAATATATATACTGGTTATAATCTGCCTATAGCACTGTATAATTATAGTTGTAAGCAGCCATGAATAATGCCTTATAACAATAATCATAATACGTTATGAAGCATTTTATAATGACTTATACGTTAAGTGAATATTAAATGCATCATAATATGACATATATGATGACACTTACTTTTTTTGCAAGTATTTTAATCAGCTCAGTCAGCAGTGAAAAAATGTTCGGTCAGAGCAAGTGACCTAGTATAATGAGCGTGTGTTATTGAAAGTAACGTGGTATGCAATTTAAGATATTGTACATCTCGCTGTTTTACGCCTCGCTGTTTTACGTTTTCCATTTTTCTGTCAACTGGGTTTATAAAATATCCTAATGTAATTCCCATAGTTTCAATGCATTATAATATTTAATAACGTAGTGCCATTAACTATCCTGAGGCAAAGGCAGATATTTTACATTACAACTTGGTTATATTGGTGAATATTTGCTTGAAGTAAAGTAAAAATCATTAAATCTGGCAATTTAAGGTACTTGACCTTATTAGTCATTCACATGCTTTATAATGTATTATGATGATTGTTATAAAAATCGTGTGCTTAAAACCACAATTATACAGTTCTATAAGCAAATTATAACGCATCATAAGTACGTTTATAATGCATTATACACATGGGCATCATAGAAAGTTTTTCCGTGTTTCACAACACTTGGACTTGTTTGAGACAAGTGACTAAAGGCTGGATTTAGCCTCAAAGGCTACGTAGCTAATCAGATTGTCACCATGAGCCAGACATCCTCTGTGTGTTACTGGAATGATTCAGCTGTGGGCTGCAGAGTTAAGCACAGCTGACTCTTTCTCTGACGTGAGCGAGCTGCTTCCTAGATGAAGACTAAGCTGTTTATTTACAACCATGTATGACCAAACAAAGCTGAGACGCCTTCTAATAAATCATTACGGATAGAGTTGAATAACACGGCAGGTCAATACTGCAGTGTTGAACATTAAACACAGACACCAGACACAGCCGACAGACTTCATCCAGAATGATTCATCGTCTGCGTGCACTCAGCATCTGTTTTTTGTTTACAGGGACAAAAGACAGATGCCCAAAACGGGGATCATTTTATCATTTGCTTCACAGGTAACAAGTGATTATGTACAGCATATGAGTGCTACAAAAGCTCTTTATGCTAAAAATAATGTGCAACATTCTTGATTCTGCACTGACAATAATCATATCAGACCAGTGCTCTTTACACATTTCTGCCTTGCAGAGCCTTCAGTTCATTAATCCATGATGGAGGCTACTGAACGACCACAAATCAATTTTAACGCATTTGAACAGCTTTTACCTCAAACTCTCAGCCTCTCAAGCAGCTCCCCTCCTCCCCTCAGAGCCTGATAGACTCAACGGATCACTTGAGCAGATTTCTCTGCTCTTTCTGTCATGTTGATGTGTCTTAATAATAAAAATAACGTGTGTTATTTGTGTTGCACATTTCACACAGACTATTTAGCTCAAAGTGCTGTACATTTATAAATAAATGTCGTTTTACGGATAAAATAAATTAAAAGTGGGAGGAAGAAAAGCATGCATTTTGCACTTACATTTTAAGTGTAATAAAAAGATTTAAACAGATGAATACAAACTGGGACATTTAAAATGAATGTTTCAACATAAAAGTGTTTAAATGCATGAAAGGTGCAGATGTGGGATTCTGTGTAACGGACACGACGTGCTGTTGAAGAAGAAAGGCTTGGCGAGATAGATATGTATTTAAGTGGTGCTTCAGAATGTCAAAAGAGGCGGCCTCTCTTTGGATTTTGAGTCTAAACAGAGATGTGCAACGTCAGCACACTTTCCAGCAAACTGCAGTGCAAGTTCTTCATAGGTGTACATTAGTTATATCCTGTCTTTATTCAAGCTAAAGCTCAGCCAGAGGCCGTGAGCTCAGTGAGCATTGATCCCTTGGTATATTTACTCTCACAAAATATTCCAGTGGCAAAAAAAAGAAGAAGGGCAGAGCTTAATTGTGAGCTGCAGAACTATGAACCGACGTTTTAATGAATGTATAGCGGCGAGGAAATGGGATGCTTTGGGAGAGAGCGCATACATTTCAATAAGCCTGGTGTATTTATTCAGACAGGTCGGACGGCTCCAGGCAAACACAGTGGAGCTCTGAGTCTTCTGTTAAGTGCTGCTGAAAGCTGCTTGGGCTACACGGGGGAGCGATACTCTCATGACGTGGTGTTCTCCGGTCGGGGCTGGACCCGCACACACTGATGAGGATGCAACGCAGTACAGGTAAAAGGTGCAAGGTGGTTAATTACCTCTGTTTTTCAAAAGTTAAACTTCATGAAGTTTTAAAGGGCAGAACAATGGATTTAGAGAGGCTGGTATATTACTAAGAACCGAACCAAGAAAACTGCTCATGGGAACCCGGCACTGTGGTGGAGTCTTCTGAAGCAATACACACGTTTAAAAATACATGATCAAATATGTGTGCATGTTGACTATGAAGTAATGCCGTCCCTTGATGTCACGTTTCACATTTACTCAAGTTTGACTCGACCGTTGAACGGCAGAAGAAACAACAACTCTGACTTCTTGATCTGACGGCCTGTGGGTTGTGTTCAAAAGGCATCATCATCATAGACGTACGTCTCTTTGTGCCTCACATACATGCATTTGTCAGCATTTTCTTCAATGAATTAAAACATCATCATAAAAATAACTGCTCCCAAGAGATGCGAAACAGATACTGAAAACAACGATCAGAGATGGAGGAATAACCAAACATGGCGTTTACAAACACCTAAATCCACCAGAACAAGTTGCAGACTGTGAGGAAACACACGCAGCGATTAAATCTGCTTCAGGCCACGATTTGAGAAACAAAAGAGAAGGAGCTGCCTCTGACAACATTTCTGTGTAGAAGAAGACGATGATGATGATGCCACACGATTAACCTCGCGGTCACTCCTGCAAGATAGAGGCATGTCTTTCACAACCATAAGATGTTTATTAAGTCAATCATTTTACTCAATTTCATCATTTACGGAAATGATCCCCAGTCTATTTTCTGCCAGTTTCTTGTCTATTTTCTTTTGCACAAAATAAGTAATTAATGATTCAATGATTTAAATTGCACAGGGAGGAGGTCGGGTGGGTGAGTGGGTCCAAAGCACTGGACTTTCAGACCGCAACGTTGATTCATTGGTCACGTAACTTCCGTCAACGCCACTTAGTCGTTATTTTAACCCAAACTACGATCTCTTCCTAAACCTAACCAAGTAGTTTCCTGTGACGATGGAAATTTATTTTGAAAAGACCGTATGCATGTAACCAGCGGGAATTGACTCACACGCCAGCGAGACGTTGAGCAATCGCGAAGTTGTGCGGACGAGGGTTTTACAGTTGTACCTTTTCGGAGGAGCAGCAGAAGCTTTCCTTTCTCTAACTCCAGGACGAGGCTGTGCTCGCTCTGTCCCTCAGCGTGAAGAAGTGTCCCAGAGTTCCTCAGGGTTTTAAAGGTCAGAGAGATGCTCTCCCTGGTCATCTGCCTCGGCCTGGGACTCAACCTGAAGAGGAGGCTGCTGCGGCCATCGAGGCTCACCACGACAGAGTCTGAAAACAAAAGCACACATTCCTCAGAGGACTTTTAACAGCAGACATGAGTCAAATAAATCCTTCAGGATGTCCATTTCTCAAACTTGATTTAGAAAGCATTGGGCTGATTCTGAAACACTTACTGGTACGTAGATGATCTTTTGTCCCATTCAACAATGTGAATGATCCTCTACTCTACTCTCGTCTTTTTAGTTTACATCTATAAATGGAGGATAAAATAATAAAGAGTCCAAACTGACCGTGAGCACATCCATAGGTCTCCAGTCTGAGTCCAATCCGACCATTGGGATTCCAGTCCAGGGGGAGGAGGCGGACGTAGCGGGCGATCACCGGATGCTGGAGCTTGTGCTGGACCACACTGTCTGCATTACTGTTACCTGGAAAAGCCTGGAAACACATCAACGGCAGCAAGTCGTTATCTGGCTTTCCATCCATGCATCTGTCCATCTTTTGACAGCACAAAGATAGCTGTGAACTTCCTCCCTCTGGATGTTTATTGTCGTCAAGCTTAGGTCTAATAGGTGAACACGCCCTCTCATGCTTTTATAAGAGAGCTCCCGAAGGCTTCTGTGAGAGGTGATTGGTTTCATTTTCCTCTTAATGAAGGGAACTTTGTGGAGATAGGGCCACGTTTCTGGTGAATGGAGTCTCAATCAGGTGGAACATTGGATTTGTGAAGCTGTAGTTGTAGTTTGTATACGCTTTGGACGCTTTGGTAAACACTTGGTCCTTAGAGAATAACATGTATTAACCTCTGTAATCCCTGCACACTCATTGTGGATGTGTTTTAACCTTTTGAAACTTGATCTTAAACCCTTTCATCAACTTTCACTTTCAGCCATGAACATTTTCTCGACCATAACTCGACTTTCCTTTTGCTTTGTAGGTAGTTCTGCTTCTCTTCACACAGACAAAGAAGTAAAATATTGTTACGTAAGTGAAAAAATACTTTGTTTGATTTGGTTCGGAATCTCGATCTTTTTCCCCTAAATTACCTTTGCTTCTGATTTTTGTCTTGATTTTCCTTTTTCTTGGCTCCTTCACTAAGAATCCAACGTCTGCATACCGGCTCTGATCCCTTTATTTGATTTTTTTATCTATATGCAAATACTGTAAACTTAACCTACAATCACACTGAAGCATTTCAGCACCGTTTGGACGTGAAGGTGCTGCAGGACGGCTCAGTGAGCGACTGAAATGTCCTTGAAGAAACTTTTTGTGACGGAAGCGTTTGTCACACATGATGTGTCCAAGGACCGTCGGGAAGATGAAAAGATGACGACAATGACAGTTTTTTACAGCGTCTGGCTCTGACGAACGGTGTCGTTTTGGCGATTGTTAAACAAAAACATGCTTTTCCATCCTGCTGACGGGTTTTGGGTTAAAACCGTCAGAAAAGTTTGATGAAACCAAATCAAAGAAGTGTAACGAATCACACGTCGACTTCCACTCCTTCGCATTCTGCTGCACTTTAATGTTCCTCTGCCGCCACTTAAAGCTTTTCTCTTGGCATATAGAGCCTATATTTGCATGTCAGGATGATGCTCATTAACAGAGTCTTCATCATTGCTATAGGGAAATCTATGATGTACTTCAACTCCCTTCGCCTCCATTACCACTTAAGGATGCTATATTCTCTGATGGGGACAGTTATTTATTCCCAACACCATCTGCTCACTTCTTTCACACCTTTTTCTATGTGAAGATAAAAAGAGGAGAGAATTTGAGAGAGGGAGGAGAAAATTAGAGAAGGAGGGAGCATTACTCCGCCTCACCAACTCTGACCTGTGAGCTTAAAGGAAAAGAGAAATCCTGGAAGAATTGTAACCGATGAAGCGGCTCGGCAGTCGACTCTGCTCCCCCGAAAGCCCCAATAAACTGGGCTGACTAACATGCGGAGCTTTAGAAGGACTTTGGAGACTTGCCGTGGATTTATCCCTGATTTATGTTGAGAGTGAAATCAACAAGCTTTTAAGCCGCGAGAAGCCCTGTTCTCTCTGTGAAGGAGTCTCAGCTTGACATTAGTTTTACCCATCGCTGCGAGAGTCTTCCCTCATCACCAGCTTTAAAGGCCAAGCTGCTCGTCACAGCGTCACTGCAATAGGGAGAAGTCTCTGTCTATACTTAGAGCTTTGAGGTAATGCTTGACAGTCTCTACCGACTAAAGTGTAATGAGGTTAACACTGTGCAACATTTCACGAATTGTGGGAGTGAATGAGATGATAATTCCTTCATTTTTTAATTAATATACTATATTGATCCCTTTAAGGGGGAAATTTGTCTCTGCATTTAACCCATCCCTGTATATAGGGAGCAGTGGGCTGCCAATGACAGGCGTCCGGGGAGCCTGGGGTTCAGTGTATTGACACGTGACACGTCCCAGTCGAGGATCGAACTGTTGACCTTCCGGTTGCCAGACAATATTTTATGATAAAAGTACTCCTCATTTTCCTTCTTGAGTCCAGCAACACGTGTACATTTGCACTAGTTACATGCATGCAGTATTTTAGAATTAACTTCTGTCTTCACAGGAAACAACTTAGTTAGGTTCAGGAAAGGATTGTGGTTTGGGTTAAAATAACTGCAAAAGTAACATGAAATAATGAACGTTTACCTTTTGTTTCACACTAACAGCGGTCTCCTAGTTACATATCCAGGACGCTTATTTAATTTAAACACGTTTATTTCAGGGGCTTTTTTACTGAATGCTTCAATTTGATAAACAAATTAGTGAGCACATCAATTATCAGCACATTACATGCAACATTATTTTGTCTGGTCTCTTCAAAAGGAACATTGTTATTGTACTAGCAGCATTTTTGTTTTGTTCATTTTGACATGTCACAGTACATTTCTTACAGTTTAAACTAATAAATAGAGTAAGGACTGAATTTGGTTTCAGGGTTTTGTCTCACTGAATAAAACGGAGCCAGTTATGGATGTTATTACTGAGCTTTATTGTGACATGTCATTTTTTTTTGACTCTATAGTCACAGACCCACTTAGTTATTACTTTACCTCTACATTGGTTGATATCATTTTTAGTTGTTAGTATAACCTCTCAGTGCACTCACCTCTATGCTGTCTTCCTGTCGATACTGCTTCCAGTTGTGTCCCGTGTCGCTGAACATCAGCAGGTAGGCCGTCAGCCAATCGGAGCTGCCGTAGCGACCCTGCGTAGAAACAGCGGTGATATGTGTCCGCCCGCCCAGGTCCACCTCCAACCACTGATATCTGTCTGAGCTCAGAGGAGACCAACCTCCAGCTCCTGGAAGAAGAGAGAAACACCTTTGTATCATCCAGAGTAAGAAGGGATGACTTACTTCTCAACATAAAAAACTCACTTTCTCTATAGAGCGTGTTATGAGTTCTGGAACATCAAAGGGGAATTAAATTAATTAAAACATATCAACAGAGACTCTGCTTTATGTGAAAAGATTGACGCTGCTGGAAAAGAACAAAAAAAGTGTTAAGATAAATGCAAATTCACACATGCAAAGTTTTCAGTTGTTAAAAGAAGACAAACTGTACTAAAGTTATTTAATCAGACACACTTTCCCATAGTTTAAAGCCCGTAGTTCAAAAGCCCTAAGCACAAATAGTTTATCAATTTATGTCTTTGATGTTTAATTTGGAACAGTGAAAGAGTTTAATCTGTAGCTTAAGGACTGTTCTCCGTATAATATAAGCTGCAGCTGAGGCATTAAGCCTGATACAATATTAAAGTGGCCAGTCCATTGCAGACCTTCATATAATCCCAGAACCAGGGCAGAGGAGCATGAGATGAAGACACATTCAATAATTAAAATACAAAAAGGTGAGTGTGTGTGTTCGTGCTGAGTCATCTCAAAGGGACATCTTGCTGTCAGAACATCATGAGGATGGCTTTTGTTGCATGCGTTGAGCTTGTGCTTTTATATTTCTGAGGATGTTCCTGACGTAATTCACTCCCTGGAGGTTACACTCCTTCGCTGAGGGCGATCAGCAGCTCGGTCGTTGGCAATGTTGGCATTGTACATTTCTGCAAACCACGGAGGAGGAGCATCTCTGGATTTTACCCCAACGACCACCATTTGCCCTCACATCCATCATCCCAGATGCATAATATCAGGCGATGCCATTATTCTCCCCTTTCCATGCAGGTTCCAAATGCAGGTGAGAGCCTTGGGCAAAGCAGTAATAAACTAACCCTAAAACTTCTCGTGAAGACATAAGAAAAGAACAAAGTGTCCTCAGAAGGATGGACAGGAGTACAGGACAATAAATCCACCATAAAGCACTTCTGTATTATAAGTCATAACAGGCCATAATTCACACTAGTATATTGAAGGAGATGTGTTTTTCATTCCATCAAAACTTTTCTCCATATTTGAAAGAGATGACTTCTCACTTTGAAGACAGATCTCTAATTAATAATGACAAGCGCAGACATATGAGTGTCATCCTTCTGTCACTACACGATTCCCTTTGACAGCCGTAGATTTTAGAAATATATTTATATCTTGTTCCAAAGTTCTGTAAGAAAATAACTTTTGAGCCTGGGCCCTCTGCCAATTGAGCCACTTGGTATCAGTAGAGTTAGAGGTTGTGCAAGAGCCTTGAGGCAAAAAAATGTAAGTGTTATATATATATATTCTGTATATTGTGCTTATAAGTTTAAAATGTTCCTCCACGGAGCAGATCAGACTCCAATTTCTCTAAAATCAAAGTTTTTGGAGCCAACATCTCAGTCATTAGAGGAGCGACTTCCTCTCCTCGGGCAGGTATTGTAACTTTGGTTCCCAACTGACTTACGGCTGCACTGCCAGAGATTAGTGGATCAAAGATGAAACCCAAGTATCTATCTGCCTGGAAGGAAATGTGATTAAATCCCCTCTGCAAATGTTGAATGAATAGAAGCTGGTGGTTGAGATGTGGTTGAGATGTCTGATGTATTTCATGTCTGGATATTAACTGTAGCAGGAGAGGCAGAACAAAACCATACTGCAACGCTCAGTGCTGGTAGAGCTGACGGCTTCACCGCAAGCAGCATTTCAAAACGTCCCTTTGGCCATCAGTAACGCACAGACAGACAGGAAGAGAGACACGCTCAACACTCGTCAAACTAGTGCAGAGAACATCTCATTTTACGTAGGTGTTGATCAGGTATATGTGATGAACAAATACAACAGTAAACTGGATTTTATTTGTGACTTCTTAAAGTTGCTACAAGTAACTTTCATTGTGTGTTGATTCTGGCGGTCCCTGTGGACAAACGTGGTAGTGTTCCCGAGCACCAGAGTCCTTTTAGAAAACCTCTCATTTTACTGCAGCAGGGCCTGATGGTCTGCTTCGCTCAGTCCTGGTTCTGGTTCTCCCGTGCCTGCCTCTCCTCAAGCGGGCCCAGCAATACGTCCTGGTGTCGGTGTTGGCTCCCAGAGAGGAGAAGCTCTGCTCCTGGAGGAGGAGGAGGAGGAGGAGGAGACGCTGCTGCCGGGAGCTGAGCGTTCCTCCTCCCTCCGGAGCTCCGGATCTGGTTCTGTCCTCTGTGGGCTGGTCGCTGCCAGAGGCCACACTGATTGAATAACTACATAAAGACAGCCAATCTTCTCGGTGATGGTTGTGTTTACTTATGTAGGTCATATAGAGGCATCAGTATTTCTCAGCCAGTTAAAAGTTCGTCACAGTAACTTTCATGACTTGGTAGAGATTGGTCGTCCATGGCTTGTGGTACATCATTGCTACAAGAGAGGAGTAGGCTTTGCTTTCAGTGCTTTACATGTTTAGTTTAATTTAATTTATGTCCCATTAAAAAGCCAATTTTCACAGAATTATTAAATACTATATATTTTGGATGATCAGTTATTCAGTGAAGCAGAAGCAGCAGTTTTGAAGAATGCCATTTGATTTCATTTAAAGGCACTATGGTCACAATTTAGATGCATTTACAGCATTTCTCAATTCATTCTGATGGAATGAAGCTCTAGCGTAAGTTCGGTCAGGAAGACTAGACTCTTTATTTCTCATACATCAGCGATTCACTCCTCACACATGCTATCTCATAAATTCCTTGTCATTGTTCGGGGCTGTCAATCATGATATCAGCTGTTCAGATCAGCTGGTCTCTATCCAATAGCACAACGAAATCCTTAGCCTATCATCTTGCTGATCGGCTTCATCAACTCATCATTCTATCAGCCTCATCAGCCACCACCACCACCACCACCAGTGTCTGGACTCCACGGGGGGGTTTATCCTGCTGCTGCTCAGGGCAGATGCCTGTCGATTATAAATCCAAGGGCCAAAGACTCTGTCAAGACTTTTATCATCTCATATCGTCTGTTAATAATAAACAAGTATCTTTCCTTCATCTGACTTGTCTCTCCTGATTGAGGGTCCCAGGGTGAGATCAGTTTCTTCCTCATACTTACTCAAAACTTAATTTCAATGGTCATATACTCAGAGCTAAATACATGAAATGTAAACCATCCTAAGCATGTAGGAGCAGCCGGCTGAGTGGGTTCAGTGTCTGACTCAAGGACACTTTGACATGCAGACAATAGAGATCCAACCTTCTGATTGATCACTCTACCCACTAAGCTACAATACTCTACAAAACACTACGAGACAGTTAGAAATACACGGGCCTTTCATTTATGATTCAAGTGATTCACTATAAAAGATAGTCCACTAATGAGAGAAGCAAGCGTGTTGTATTTTACAAGCTTTTAATTACCAATGCTCCGTCATTCCGCAGGTTAATAGTGCAACTAGACTGCTGCAGAGTGTTTGGAGGCTGCAGAGATATCTCAGTGCTTCTGTTAAACAGAGCTGTGTGTGTGTGTGTGTGTGTGTGTGTGTGCTCACCAGTCTCTGCTCATTTTGCTGGTAAATTAACTTGGAATGAGGCGGCTCCTCAGAGAGAGAGAGACTGCAGAGGATGCGGAGCGTTAGCAGCAGCTGGAGGAGACGAGAACGACCAGGGGGAGTTTTTCATCTATCCAGTGATTTCTACAGAGAACGGCTGGGATTCAGGAACTAAAGCAGTGTTTATTTTTACACCAATGCACTTTGTTAATCTGTGTTGTTGCTTTCAAAACTAAATTGGGTTTATCGATCAGACTAATTCAGTTCTAAACTGTAATTCAATACAAATCTCATGCAGAGTCAATAAGGCATCGTAACCTGCGAGGTGTTCTTGTGATGACATATGCACGCTTAAATATGCAAACAATAAGTGTACATCTATATATATATATATATAATGTATATTTAATATCTATAGGGCACTTTGTTTGCAAATCAGATGCATCTTTTAGAGACTGTGGGGACAATGACATGCATATTCAACCAGCGTATCCTCATACAACGGTTGGAAGAAACTGTGGTCTCCTGGCTGAAAGCTTCCTGTTTGTTGGACCCACCCTCCCTGTGTGAGATGTAGCTGTCTTTATACTTCCTTATTCATGATTTGGTGGATAAAATACAAAATAATTTCATGAGATATCTAGTAAATTGAGGCGCATTCTTTTGTTGTAGCTTTTGCTACGAATGCTGGAGGAGACCAGCCTGACGATGCTGTTCTTTTTCCAGCATCTTCAGGGTTCTTTTCTTGTGTGCTAGATAAACAAACAAAAACAAAACGTCTTCACTGTCCTTCCATTCTGTTTCCATCTTGTTTCATTAATTCTTTATCTCTTTGCTTCTCCCTGTCTTCTTCCGTGATCCACTAACATGATCTTCTTTTAGAAGCATCAGATCCTTGATAACGCAGCTTGAACTCACATCTGCAGGTTGACTGAAGTGAAAGAACACAGCATGTGTGTGTGTGTTTGCTCACACCTTTTGCCATCACAAACACACACACACACACCTAGGAGAAAGCCTCCTGCATTCTCCCAGGTGGTGAAAACCATTCAGATCCTCTATTGTGTTGAAGACAAAGAGTGCTTTCGTCTGATTCTTGTCTCTGGTTCGAGTGTTCATCAGCCGACTCTTCCTCCACGACGCACCATAAACAGAGGTGGGTTTTCTCAAAGCCTCCGTATCGGCCCATCCGTCCGACGGCCACAGTATTGTTGTGGGTTTAATCCGTCTGTCCATCATTCACCCCATCAGGCGTCTGTCAAGACTGTGAGAACCCAAGTGAGACTCATCTTTGATGTTGTGTGCTGCGTGTCCTGCAGGGCAGTGAATCACGCTGCTGCAACACATCAGAACAGAAGCAGAGGGGAGCTTCTTTTCACTGCTTCTTTTATCTGCACAACCAGTGCAACAAATACAACACTCTGGGTTGAAAAAAAATAATAAAAGATTGAGAAGAAAGGAGGACAAGATTGCAGCATTCATTTGTTGATCTTAAAATGCTAAATTTGACTCCACAACAAACACACAGAAACACAACCCTGATCTTAATTTGGATTATTGCCTGCTAATGGCTAACCTGCTAGCAATCAACTGCTTACTAACAAATCCAGCTGACACATGGTAGCTCTCAAGGTACTATTTGTAATAAAGGACTTGCAACCAGGAGGCCGGTGTTTGTGACGTTTGTGACCTAAGTGTTGTTCATGTGGTTTCCTCACATACGTTACTCAGATAACGTACTCATTTTAAGCCCAACCTTGGATGTTTTTCCTGGTTTCGTTGCCTAAACAAACGGTGTGGCGTTAAACGTGACGCACAAAGAGGAAATGTACATCATGTGAAGCCTAGTGGACCACTGCTACTCACGCATGATGGGATTTTGGATTAAGACAGATGCCAGCAAGCAAAATAAACGATCAACATTTCTTAGTCGAAACGATGAACCTTCTAATTTATCACCGGGCCTTGACATGTAGTTGACGGATAAGGGATTGGACAGAGTGAAAGAGCCCACCACACAGATCTATTACACTATGAAACATTACATGAGTACGGAGCCCCGGAGGGCACATGGAGGGGGGGGGGGGGGGGGGGGGGGGCGAAATCAGAAGTTAAAAACATACTTTTTGTGAAATCTCACAAATATTTAGTCTCTTTTGTGGGCTGAAGATAAATGAATCATATTCAGTGCCCCATATTGCAATTTTCCGAGCTACTGTCCCTGTCATGTATTTCACGGGACACGTATAAGTGCAGTTGTGGAGGCTTTTGTCACATGGATGTGTGGTTTTATTTAAAGTGAAAAAACAATAGCCGAACCAGGTCAGAATGCACTTTGCGATAAAAGTCAGTGTTCTCTTCAGATATCTCCCGCTTATGTGAGAACTGAACTGACCGGGAAATGAAGTTGTTGGGGGTTTTCTTTCCCCCTCCATGTCCCCTCCGGGACTCCGTAGGTATCAACCACGCTGATGGTGGTTCTCACTGTTACTCACCTTCTCTGCGGTTCAGCTTAGCGAAGCCCGGCCCATGGCTGCCCGACAACTGCGAGGAGCTTCTGAAGGACGACGGCAGCAGATTGGGAACTAGCGGACTGTGACACACCTCTGTGAACCACAAAAACAAGACAAACAGACGCTTTGAAATCACGACAGAGTTATAGAGGACTGTAGTGATCCTTCATTGAGGTGTCTCACAATAACAACACCACGTGAACGTCTTCGATTTATGGGGACTAATCCCTCATTACTTGCCCTTCTATCAGCCCTGTGTAAACTGCTTATAATGAGGCCCTGCTAGATGAATAATGCATTGTTTCCTAACTACTCGATAGAGCAGACACAATAATTAGACAAACTGGCCGGTGGAGTGGATCAGTGATGTCAGAGGAGGCTTTCCATACATCATCGGCAGTTAAACACTGACACTGTGAGTAACTCAACACACATTTACACTCTTTTCAACTGACTTACAGACAAAAAACAATTAGCTTTTTTGTTTGTTTATTTGCCATGGTCCTTTGAGCCGGTCACAACTAAACATATCAGCTCTTTTGGTCCCCCTTCTACGGGCAAAAAGATGGCCAGAGTACAATTATTTACAAAATAAATCACACTTTGGCTTTAGGTTTACAAATTCTGTATTCAAACATTTCCAAGATGTCACACTTTAATAAGCCATGTGAGAATATGTGACTTTGGTTTTGTTTACAAGAGACGGTTCTTCTGTAACGTTAAAACGTTCTGGGTTCATCGAGTCCTTCCTGAATGTGTTCTTGCTCTCCGTATCCCAGCTCATTGGATGCAAAATGAACATACAACTCTAAAGCCAAAGAATAGGAGATAAATGTTAAAGCACATCAATATTAATGTCAGACGGCACCTCATGAGGGGAAAAACGGGGAAACTCAAAGATTTATTGCAAAAACAAACGTCATCGACTTACATCAATTAATCAATCTAATTCAAGCACACGCATACAACGACTACTTTAAAAGACATTTCTCTCCATTCACTCTATTTAGTTGACAGCAAGAAGAAACATTTCGAGTGCCAACTTGGCATTCTGGAACTTTCTAATAAACTATTCTCTTTAGTTGTTCTCCTCAACTGCCAACAATGTGTTTCTGCACAGATGCTGACTTGGAGCTTCCAGATTTGGATATTAACGTATTAAAAACAACTCACTGCTTCTCTGTACTCAAGGTTTTACTCATTTTGCACATTTCAGATATGCTTCAAGAGTACATCACCTGACTAAACCACAAACAAGACTGCACATAATTATGTCTCAACAAGTGTAGTTGTATTTGGCTAATTTACTTTTCACAATGAAGGCATTAATGAAGTCTGTCCGTGGCGTGCTACGTTTTAAATACGAGCAAATATGTCTTACTTAAAATAGAAGTAAAAACATTTCCTAATAAAATCCTTCACACATGGCTACTTTGTCAGGTTTTCATGGACTCAATGAACGATGTTATATATCTAATCGTCTTAATGTTAGTGTGCACGGCTGAGTTATTGTAAACAGATTATTCAGCATCGTGCAAACAACACACAACAATGAACAAAAGCCAGATACAATGAAAGTCCCGTGAAAGAGAGACCAAAGTCAAACCTTCCCAGTAAGTTCCCTCAACTGGCAGAAATCCAATATCAAGTGTGATTAAATCTCGACCAAACAAAGTAAAGACAGCTCAAGATCCATCATTAATATAATCTCTCCGCTCTCGGGAGATATTTCCCTCTCAGCGATAGAGGAGATATCCATTATCAGCGGGGGGGGGGGGTTCAGCTTCAGGCTGCACCGGGTCATTTAAGTTTGCAAGAAAATTTTATAAATGCTCATGATTGTAAATATTTTCGTGTACCTCACAAATATGAGCTCACCACAAGTTCCTTGAGTCGACATGAACTTGTGTTGAAAATGCACTTAAATTAACGTATTTATATTGCAAACAGATAAGATGTGGCTAAAGACAGCAGTGTGAGTAAATGCATGTGAGGGGAAGATGATAAAGGACCCAAACAAAGCACAAGCAGATATGAGACTATAGGGTGCAGCTTTTATTTTTTAGGGCCAGGTGTTCCCAGTCAGACCAATTAGAGAAGAGCAAACAGTCCAGAGGGCGGTCACACTTCACATCCTAATGTTCAGCCCAAAGTGATCCAAAACAATCTCATCACAGAAAAAAAGGATAAAAGAAATGTTTTGTCAGTTGCCCTCATTTGTTCTTTACAGAAAATGTATGTAAATTAAAAAAATAACTGTATCAATGAAATATTTGGTGCAACTGCCATAATCGATGTCTTTGTGATTCTCAGTTCAAGTGTCAGAGACAGAAATGGTTTTCACACTCCAGAAATCAATTTGCTATTAAAGTAAGTAATGTGTTCACTGTGCAGGGAAATGATATGGATGTACACACACACTCAGAAACATTGAAACCCAACTTGGTCTCACAGGAATACGTGAAATGGCCACGACCTCTTAACAATGTGTCGACACCATGAAAACAACGCCAATGGAAAGCAAATTAGGATCCTTTATTTCATGGTGGACACGCAGATTAAACGCATCCACGTGACTGCAGCTGTGAGAGGAAGTGACGAAGTATTAAACAAGGAGAAGAAGACACAGAGGACGGGAGGGTGACGGCTCAAATAAACACATTTTCAACCAGCAGACCGGGATTTGAGATCGTTTTTTGTGTTGAGTTATTGTGAAGTTACGCTCGTGACACTTTTCCTAAACGTAACTAAGTGGTTCTGTTGCCTAAAACGTTATATCGTTTCCGTAGTGATGACACGTAATTTTAACACATTACATGCAACCACCGCGTAACGCGTTGTTATAATGCCGTCGTCATTTCAAGTATTTCTGTGAGATCATGCTTTGATCTCTTAGTGGTTACGGTTCACTTATTAATACTAGAAGTGCAGCAGAAAACATTTCACAAAAATCCACAGATCTTTATCACGGTACCAAGTTACAACCAATAATATTTTGCCACAGAAATATTATAACTACCTCCAAAACGTCTGTCCCAGTGGCTCACAGACAAATAGGAGATTGTATGAGATCACTGAGGGGTAGATAGAAAATGCAGAGGACTTCTTCAAACAGAAAAGGAATTCCCTTCAGTTGAGTTTGGGTCGCTGACTGAAACCAGTGGAGCACAAAATCCCCTGACACATCAACAAGAAGTGGCGATAAATGTTGAGTACAAGTTGGACTCCTAACTGCTGCTCACTGAGCCTGTTTGTGAAGGAAAGCCTGTGAAATATCAGAAGATACTAGATCTTCCTGCCAACCCCAGGGGCTTTGCTGCACTCCTTTTGACGGTTGCCATTTCATTTTATAAGAAATCACACACAAGATTCACTCCTAATGGTTTAAAGAGAGCTGGCCTTGTCAAACTTAATTCAATTTAGTGGTCCAGTTTTTGCAGTTATTTTCCCTTTAGACAGCTTTAAAATACAGCTTTTTGTTCACCTTCGTGTGTCTACTTGTATCCTGGAATGTTCCCACAAAAAAGAAAGATTATTGATCAGCTACACAGTATCTTGAAGAGATTATTTTTCTGTCTGAAGAAATTTTCCTTCAGTCTGCACCTCATCAGCAGTCGAGTCACACTCTGAAACTCTAAAGAAATGTCAAACTTATGACCAAAGTATTGATCACAGAGTCAAACAAACTAATGCACTCTTCATCTGACGCACACAGTGTGAGCTGTCTTACCTTGAAGAAGGCTTTTTTTACCTGCCACCATAGTGCAGAGTAATCCACTCTCTTATTTAAATCTGGTGCTCTGACCAGCTGGAGCTAATAACTAATTATGCACCACAACCAGGAGGTTTCCTCCTTAGAAAAATAAAAAACATCCACACTCATTACATTTACTTTTTTCATGCTGTTTAAGGCACAAAAACAATGCTTATTTCCTCAAAAGCTCTCATTCCTTCTGGTTTGCTTTCTACCCGACTGCATGTGCGTTTCATTGATAGCATCACTCTAAAACCCCATTAAAACAGATGGTATAGTAAGATATGAATACCTGTATAGCTAATAGATAGAAGACATTTTAATGGTTTCATAAAACATTACAAACATGTAAAAAAATACAGCTATCAACTGAACAATCATTGCGAAAAGTCCTTTCCACTAGCTAGCATTAGCAATAGCGCAGAACTGTCTAAAGCTCTGCATTGGAAATAGTTACCTATATTATAGCCTGACTCTAAAATGTACGTTATATAGCCACTAAGATAAGGTAGCATAGTTGGCAACCATGTGACTACCTCTGGTTCTGAAAAGTGAAGCCAATGCTGAAGTGTCTTAAAGCTGCATTCTCTCTAATGTCCACCAGGGGGCGACTCCTCTGGTTGTATAGAAGTCTATGAGAAAATGACTCTACTTCTCTCTTGATTTATTACCTCAGTAAACATTGTAAACATGAGTTTATGGTCTCAATCTCTAGTTTCAAGTCTATCACAATGTGTTTTCAGTTCATGAAAGTTTTGGTAACATTTTGGTAAACTAAAAGTTTTATTTTTCAGTGTTCGGTTGTCCTTAGCTCCACCCTCTCTGGTCACTTCTGGTTGCAAAAAACAGGTCCACTACGTCCACTTCTTATATACAGTCTAAGCTCGTGAGCACGTAAAAATGCATGCTGGCTGTATGCTATCGTGTTTTGTTACACAAACACTGCTGGTCAGCTGCTCTGCTTGTTGCATATAGTTTTTTCTTAAAGAGAGCTTCGGGTCTTCCTGTTACTTCCCTACAAAACATAATCCAACACTGAGTCCGTTGTGAAACTCATTGTGCTGTTAGATTAATAACTGGTTAGTATTTTCTGCTCACAAGTTATTTTTAGTAGTAAATTTACACATGCAGAGACAGCTTTAACACACTGCAGAAGCATTTCAGAGGCACACAGGACTGAGTGTTGTGGCTGCTAAAGGAGTGTTAGCTCCACAGCCCTTGGCCAAAGCAGAGATATTGTGAGTCATTACTCTTCTTCGCCTTGTCAGCTCTCACGTCCAAAGCTCTGTGAGTTTGAGAGCACGAAAAACCTCACAGGTTCCCTGCACACTGACGACACGTGTTAATCACAATTCATCCAGCAGAGTGAGCTTCATCAGCATCCTCTCATCCAGCTATCTATCTGAAATAGCACAGCATCCGCAACATTCATGATTACATCAAGCTGATGAGCATCCTCCTCCACTTCAATAACAACAGCGATCAGGAGATTTACAGGTTCAGAGCTCTTTAAGGGTCTTGGACACACATAGTTCCATGCTGCTCAGTGTGCATCTCTCACAGCGATGTTACCTTAAAGCCATGCATCTCTGAGCACAGTAATCACACCAAGGTCTGCTGGTGCCCTCAAACATGAACCATAACCTTCCAAATAAATTATCTCTTTGCGAAACCTGCACGAACTCAATCCCCAGTTTGACCAAGAAGAGCCAAGGCTGCTCTTCCTTCCAATTAAATATCTACATTTGTATGAAGAATGTGAATAACGGACCTTTTTCTGAATCTGTTTTTAGATCTGATTATACAGAAATGAAATGCATGCCTTTTCCCTGCCTTGGATGCACTCATTAAATTTAAATGCAATACGAGGATAAAATGAGAGAGAGAGCGAGAGAGCAGCATGAATAGTGTATGCAATGTACATTTACATTACATTTGACATTTTAGGTAGAGCAGAGCAGAGCACTATGAGCGAAGCCCTCCTCTTTTGCTCAGAGAAAGTTAGTGGAGATTTTCCAGATATTGCAGTCTTCTATTAAAGAAATAATAGTGTTAATAATAATACATCTTAAAGATGTTAGGATATTTAATTAACGTCATAAAAGCTGTGCAAGCACAATACCTTGTGATTGACAAGTTGCTACCAGAGATGTATATACGGCGTCACCACGTCACCTCTCCACCGTCCAAATATGGTCACTTCTGTTTACTGGTTGCAAGAAAGCCAAGATGGCGACAGCCGTAACCCAAGATGCAATGAGCAAAACGCTGAACTAGAGGCTTCAAAACATCAAGAAAGCAATGAGGGACGACACGATGACTACGTCCACTTCTTACAGTCTGTGATTACAACTTGACTGGTTGGCCCTGAGAGGTTCATTCTAGTTTAGAAATAGAACAGTAGCAGAGTAGTGACTTGTTTAGTCTGAGAAAAACTGATACTAAGAAGTTTTCTGCCCCACTTTATATTAGTCTTTTTGAGACATCATTTGGCTGACAAGGACGGGGCACTAATTTGACTTGGCGTGAATTTTTCGAGCTGTACTTCATCAGCTGCAATTCCTTTTCTACTCTGACCTGTCTGACTTCCTCCCAGCACGTCTCTCTGGCTGGAGCAAAGGAGCCTGTCTGTCAAACAGCTGCTGAGCTGTGAGGATCGGCACACCCTCGGCTCGGAGGCTGAAAAACAATGTCTCTCGCCCTTCATGTGAGAGTTTGTGACTCGAGCCCTCAGATGCTTATCCGGTCAGAGAATGTCAGTCAGTAGCTCAATCTACTGCTTGTGTAAAATATACAGTATATACACTGCACACGGTGCGGATAAAGTCACACAAACACTCACAGTACAAATGCAGACGCACCACATTAATGAGGCATATAATGTGTTGTTGATTTAAAAGTTGAATTATGTCAATAATTTTCACTTTTTAGTTTGAATATTGTGTATTATGTGCATTATGTAGTCATTGCTGTTGCCATGTGTGACACCCTTCTGACACAATAACAGTATTCATTACAGAGGTTTTGCATTATATTGTACAGATGCCTGTGTTCAAATAGGAACAACTTGTTTGGGTTATTTAATTAAGAGGCAGCATGAAATTTGTCAGGTTCTTTCTGATCATGTTGAATTTAAAAAGGGAGTTCCACAAGGGTCTATTTTGGGGCCTCTACTCTTTCTATTATATGTTAATGATATTTGTGACCACATGAAACACTCAATGTAACATGCTGATGATGCAGTCCTGTATTTTCCTCTGCTCATTATTTTGAGACTGCGGCTGCCAACTTACAGTCTGACTTAAACGCATTGCAGCGTGCCCTCATTGACTGCTTTTAAATGCAAATGAAACTAAGGCTAAGGTTCCTTCCCCCTCTAACAACACCCTTCAAGGGGATTGTACTAAAATTGCTCACACAAGGATGTTTTGGGCATTTGGTTAGTCAAAAATCTAAATTTTAAGCATTACATAGACCTAAATGTCTGGTAACAGGCCTAGTTCTGTCTCAGCAAGGTAGACCATGAGGATTTCCAGATTTGCTTGAGATATATTTCAAACTCAGGCTACAGGACTCATTACCGCACACTGTACAATCTGATCAGTCTTCACTTGCAATCACAGGAGCAGCATTGGTCCAATAGGTCCAATAATTGGCTGGTTTTAAAGGTGCCATTAGTGCAGTTGAGTCTGAAAAAGTATTCTATTTTCAGGATAGACTCGACCTTGGGTCTCTCAACTCTCTAACCAGTTTCACACAAAAGTTATCAGAAGTTTTTACCACAAAGTGTAACAATGTAGCAACAAGGCCAAACAATTTTAGCATGTCGTGATGCCTTTTTATATGTCTTTTACACTCTCTGCACCTCTTCTGTTGACGTGTGGACTTTCACTCTGCAAAGTATTGTTTTTCTGTTGTTTTATTGTATGTATGAAATCGACGTGCAGTTGATGTTTGAATCTGCTGCCTTCTTGGCAGGCTGGTTAAATAAATGTCAAATAAAAAACAGTTCCTGGTTATGTCCCACTGGATATGTGCTACTGTACACATTCAAAACGCACCTGGCTGCTGTTCTGAGCAGAAAGTGTTTGTCTCCTCCCCTGGTGGGAGGTCCTGACCTCCTCTATGGTGGAGAATTTTAAGGCTGTAAAGGTATCCTCCACTCAATGCAAGAAATCATAAGCAACAGTGAAGGTAGAAGTCTTTCCTGTTGGTTCTGCTCTTGTGTTCACTGATGCGTGTCCTAAGTGGACTCACTGCCTCACACACATCTAATTTAGGACAAGGGCATTGGAAACAGAAGTAACACCGGAGGAAAGGATTCTTGTTCAACCACCTCACTAGTTTATAGATTCACTAAAGTTTGTGGCTCTCTTCCTCACAACGTATCTTTTGAAGCAGCACTATAATTTAAACTTTATGCAAGCACGATTACAATCATTTAATTTAGATTGTACAGTGATAAACCGCTTATATGGATCGAAAAGCTTGGGACAGAGTCATTCCTATACAAATGCTGTTTAAATGATTGTCTTATAGTAATCAAGAAGTTCACTTTCAGTGTTTTCATACATGACAACATATGAAAAACATTTTCAAAACTACAACGATTCATGAAATCATGAAAAAAGAAGTAATTTTCTCTCAATGAAAGACGTAGTTTTTCTTCGAGCTTAAGAACAAGATGGAGCGGCGTGCTTGGTGTTCCTCAGGCGACTTTGTGTCGTCTACTGAAACATGGAGAAACAGTCATGGCTGGCAGGGATGGAGGCTGAAAACGAATGTGCACCGGGGAAAGCCCCCGTGGTGGAAGCCGCCCTTCGAAACAGCTGAAGTTGCATTTTAAACAGCTGTAACGTATTTTGAAACAGTCAATAAAATTCAGGAAACAGCGGAACTGTCTGTTTAATTACTTTAAGATTGAATTTGACCCAGAGAGCTGTGATCACTCACAGATTTGCACTGTACTTTCAGCTACTTCAGGAACACTATTCCCTGCTGTTTTTACATCAGCACATACTATACTTTACAGACCATTCTTCTCTTCTGATCATCAGAGGAGCAGCACTCTGCCAGGTTTAACTTTCATCTCATCTACACAAACACCCACAACTGCCATGTTGAAAAGGTTTCAGAATCTGGCTTGTGAAGAAAAAGTTACAACCATTAATTGCTAAGCTGGCGGGACACTTGTTTTTATTGACACTGTGCCCTTGCACAAGGCATTATAAGGGGAGTGAAGTGTGAATAAAAGGAACAAAACAGCAGCAAAGTAATTTGTGAACTGGCTGAAGAGCTTATTTTTTTGTCACTATATTCAGTATTCATTATTTAAAAAAACATTAGACTCATTAAAACACTGAATCCAACAGCATATGTCTTCAAATAGCTGGTAGCTATTAGACAATGATAAAAAACTTGAACATGATTATTTTTTGTCACAGCAGCGGACTTTTCCTCATCCAATACACATTTAACTTTTTACCATTTGAGCAAAGACAGACAGGATCACAGGAAAAAGAACTGCGTTCACTCCATCGGTAGAATAACACATTTCAGAACAACGAGTTGAAAATGCACATGGAGGCGAAAACCTTTCAAAAACACTTTATACAATATTCAAGTACAGTGGCAGCTCTTTACCCTGCTGGTGAGACCATCCGGGGTTTGTACAATGCACACCATGTGCGCTCATTTAGCCTTCACCGGCACTGCAGTAGCCTGAATAATACATAAACGTCAAAGACAGAGGGTGTGGGTGTGTGTGCGTGTGTGTGTGTGCGTGCGTGTGTGTGTGTGTGGTGCAGGTCAGTGATCACTTCAGTGGCACTGCAGTCATACTTCATTACGGCTTTGTTTTACGTCTCCTGCCCCGAGGAAATATTGAAACATAATTACTTGTTGAAAAGTTCTGCGCTGATAATCAACGTCTCCTTCGTTACTCTATTGATTTGCCGAAGCATTGTTTCACAGGTGGATCAGCACGCAGACTGAGCTGCTGATCAGTATACTTGGAGTTGGCCGGCGTTCAGTGTCACACATTTCAGAAGAGGCCTGCTGACACGAGGAACTGAAGCCAGACATTCTCTTTGAAGGACGGACTCCTACACGTCACCGCGCTGCCTCTAATTTATACCCCGAGACGGTCATTGTTGAAGTCCAGGGTCGCCTGCGCCAAACATGGGATATTCTTAAAAGAATGCGACCCTGCATCACCGATATGCAACCTTTAAACAAAGTACAACTGGTACAATCCCTGAAAGTATATGTTAGCAATTGTTTTGGGTGTACAGTATCAGCATGGAAAAAAAACAACCGAGTGATTGTGCTGCCTGAACCTTAACCTAAACATTAAATTGTTTCCTGGGTGGTGGCTCGTAATGTGTCAAACGCTTCCAAGAGGTAAATAAATGTCTGTCTATATGCGTTACATTGGCACAAATCTTTGGAACTCTACCTCTGTGCGTTCCATATCCTTTTTTTCTAGTTCGCACTGTGAACCTTTGCACATACCATGGACAGTTTTGCACATTTCTGCACAAAAGCAGATGAATGAGAATCATAACAGAAAAACGATTGAAATGATACGAGTCGTGATACACGACACAAAATACACCCGAGTGTTCTTGTAACCTGTAGATCTGTCATTGAATCCCTGCTGCTGTCCTGCAGCTGACCTGAAACACCATAAAAATGAGATGACGAAGGGAGAAAGTTTTCAGAAATGCTGGAGCAACTGCAGGTGTGCCCTGCTCGTTCTGTGCCATCTCTTCCATCTCATTAACCGAGTCATTAAATTGCTCGCCAGATACCTCATCTCTGCTGCATCTTAAAGCCGTGGCTTCTACTCAGCTTTGTCCTGCTGTGTTCAATGTCAGCCACAGTCTCTAATACCAATAGCATTTCGCCTGCTCACACATTTACCAATACACTGCAGCCGATCTAATTATCCCGGGTGGTAGCCTGCAGTGTGAGAGGGAACAGATGGCGGTTTACAGTCTAAAGGAATACAGTATAAGAGGCAGCTCCAGTAAGCACATGTTTTGTTAAACCATGCCCAGGACTCCTCCATAGGCCTCAGACATAGATTCTACCAAATAATTGATTAGTTTACTGAATTCTGTAAGCAACATATTGGCTCTGAGTTACAAGTCAACCAGATAAACAACAGTATCGTCTGAGCAACACTGACCGTCGGGGGGCCATCTTTATGAACCAAAGGTTTTAAACAGCAGTAGTACAATTATATGACAGAAGTAGGAACGGCCGTGATTAATTGACCTTTCTACCTGGTTGCTGGATCAATTCCAATTTCAAGCAGCTGACCAACATCTTTGCTATAATTTGTTGAGCGAGGTGATGAAAATTAAAAGTTGCAGTGACTCTTAAGAGGAATTGTGTACCCTGCTTTATGGTCTGTTTGACTCTAAATGGACCATAATGTACTAAATGAACATCATGCTGTATTGAAGAAGACTTGAAACTAGAGACTGAGACCATAAACTCATGTTTACAATGTTTACTGAGGTAATAAATCAAGAGAGAAGTAGAGTCATTTTCTCATAGACTTCTATACAACCAGAGGAGTCGCCCCCTGGTGGACAGTAGAGAGAATGCAAGTCGGTACTTGCTAGCGACTGATAAATGGTATTAAATGGTCCACCTCTAATCACAACATTATCTTCTTTCTTATCATCATATTATTTTTGTCTTCATCATTTTGTTGATACTACTCAACAAACCACTCTTCTTCCTCTCTTCTCTTCATCAGTGTCATCTTCATAATAACATTCTTCATATATTCTCTCATAACTTCTAATCTTTCATCATCATCATCATCATCATCTTATTACTATTATTCTTCTTCTTCTTCACCTTTTTTATGATCACCATAATAATCATATTCCTCTTCATGATCTACCCCATCTGCTACTTCTTCATCATCATCATAATCATAATCATCATCATCATCATCATCATATCCTTCAGGTGTGTCTACCCTGTCTTCTTCCTTTCCATCATTGTCATCATTTCATCAACATCATCATTATATTTCTCCAAAAGAGGTGGATTCACGGTCAAAAATGATTGATCCATAACTAATAATGTTAGTTGATAATAATCTTTCATTCTGAGGTTTGAGGTCAGGTCTTATCTCAGCCTTCCTGTAACTTGTAGGGATTCTAATGCCTTGCTCTTCTTCACTAGGGAAGATGCTTTCCACCACGAGGGTTTGAATCCTTAAAGCAGCTCCTCTACTGAACTACACTCACCTCCAGCCACTGTTACTTTTATTCAGTCCAAACCAGAACCCATTGCAATGCCGAGGGACAGAGCACCATAGCAGAGTTTGACAGCCTCTCGGACCAAGTAAAAGTCATCTGAGGCGATGACACGGCCATGTGATGAATGAGTGTGTGTTTAGGGAGCCAGAGCTCCAGAGAGAATGGCCTTCAGCAAATATCAATGGGTCACAAACTCAGATGGATGGACTGCAGGCCTCAGCTTTATCACTCAACTTCGTGTCCCTGGGTTAATAAATCTAGATTGCTGACTGACGGCCGCTGCTGCCATAACGCAGCCTTGACTTCATCGGATCGCCTTGATGGCTCCCCTTCTCTGAACACACATTTTCATAAATGACACTAAAGAGGAAATATGAGCGAGTGCTTCTCCTCAGCTTCCTCCTCTCGCCGTGAGAAACTCCAGCGTCTCATGAATCTTACAGAACAGTTTCTGCAGGAAAACGCACAACATATTTACACTAACTAGACTATATTCACAGGTTTATGTTCCTCTCAAGAAATCCAACTCATTAAGAAATAATAAATGCAGATATTTTGTTCGAAAAAATCCATTTCAATGTTTATTTCAACTGTTTTAATTTGCTTTTGCTGGGACGGTGAGCAGATAGACCAAGGCACATGAGTATGCAAAGAAGTCTACGTGAATATGCAGATAAATAGACATACAAAAAGTTACAAAGGAAGAAGTATAAACCAATTACAACCATAATAAAAGCAGCAACAACAGCACAGAAAAACAAAAAAATAAGAAGTATATATATATAAATAAAATGCTTGTAAAAAATTATGATCAATAACTAAATAATACTAGAAACAGAAGAGAGATGGGGAGTTGGTTAAAATACTCCAGGACATGCTGCCACGCCTTGAAGTATTTTTTTCAACAGAGCCTTGGCCACGGTCAGTTCTTCTAGTTTTAAGTGCGCCGTTACATCTTTGACCCAATAGGCGTGTGATGGTGGAGTCCTGTCCTTCGACTTAAGACGGATTAGACGGCGGGCCGTGAGGAGAGCAACTGCTGGAGAGAGTGATTTGCTATTTGAAAGAGACATTCCCTCTGGGGCAACTCCAAAGACCATCATTATGTTTGGGGCTTCAAAAATAGAGAACCAAAATATGGCAATCAACTGTCGGGAAAGAAAAACCAACATATGATATAGGGTAACGGGGGGGGGGGCACCATGATACCTCTGACAGGTGGGATCCGCCTCCGGATAAAACCTGGTGAGTTTGCGAGATGTGCAGACTCCGGAACACTTTAAATTGAAGTCCATGTCTCACACAGATTTAGGATTTGTGTGCTCTCTCAGTTGCAGACCACCAGGTCTCATCAGTTCCATCCCAAATTCCTCTTCCCAGGCACGCTTCAGATTATTAAGAGAGGGGCTAGAGATACGTTTGAATCACGTTAGAGCCATTATCCTCCATCAAACCACCAGGTGGGTGTTTTCTGGACGAAAAAATTGTTTCTTGGGATGTCATACTCTGTAACAAGATGTTCAAAGTATGAAAATACCCCTTTGTGGAAAAAGGTCAGCAATGCATTTTAGTACCTTCTGAAGCCAGAGGTGGAAGACAGAGTCGTGAAAGCAGGATTGCTGACTGTGGGGATGGACGAGATAGTTAGTTTAAAAGTAAAATGTATCTGCAACCTGATCCTAAGAGATTGTTTGAGTGATATTTTCTACTCAGCGGCAGTGAAGCACATCACAGGGAGGCGAGGGACATCCAGAATGCCATTTTATGGATATTAGCGGCACAGTGATAATGAAGAAAGTTTGGTAATGCAAGACCCTCCTATGACTTGCACTTTTCTAAAAATGTCTTACAAAGCTGGGTAATTTTACCCAAACTCGTTTCTGTGTTTGTTCAACTCTTTAAAGAAAGATTAGTATTGTGAAACGATGTCATTAGTGTGAACTGCTGCTTGTTGAGCAGAGAAAAGGGCTTTTATCTAAGAGATAAAGCCGCGGGCTGAAGCCAAATTGCCCAAGAGCTGTGAATAAGTATTCAAATTCAATGTGGTCAAATGTTTTGTGTGCGTCTAGAGAGATGAGGACCACTGGGGAAGGCCCTGGACCACAGTAAACTATGTTAAATCAGCTTCTTTCCAAAGTACTACCTACCTTACGAAATATCAGATTTTAAAGAATGTTGGCATTTATCCAGCTGAGAGCTCCGTTTCTTTCTGTGTGGGCTGATTGACTCAAATCAAGCACAGTAAGCATGAACCAAAACAAATTAAACCTCACGATGACGGGGATGGATTTCTTTTTGGGGTGGTATAACCGGTATGGATAGCAGCAAATACCGTCTTCTGAAGGGAGTCAAACTAAAAGCCCTGATAGTTCTGTGTGCAGACAGACACCATCAGAGAGGGGAAGAGTCAAGATGATTGGCCCTAAAAGCACTTTTATTATCCAATATTCCCTCATAGTCTCCGTCTGAAATGAGCTGGAGTCTGGATTTCTCTACTCTACTCTCGCAAATAAGTTATGAGCTCCCTCTGTGTTTTCTGTCTGGTGGTCCTGACCAGGCCCCAAAATGACGTTCATCAATGCGTCATTTGTAGTTTGCATGCATGGGATCGATGTGCACCTTGACCGTGAGGTTTTAGCTGCCATACATGTACTCTAACCTTTATCCTGACTTTAAACACGTGTTTTTCTAACGTGTCATTATGAGTTTTCTGGTGAAGTAAAAATGGTCGTATTATTCCTATTCAAAGAATCAAATATTGTTGGTTCCCGTGATACGTCTCAGCAGGTGACAGCAATGTGTTTATGCAGCACAGTCACTCAGCAAACCCCTGAGCCAGAGATTTGATTAATAAACACATTTCATTTCAGCCTGGTGCCAGGCTTGCAGAAACGTACTTTGCCACATGGTAATCGTTGTGAAACGATTGGTCAGGTTTAGGCAACAAAACTCCTAACGTTTGAAAAAAGATCATTGTTTATGGTCAAACAAGAAATGTTACTCACAGCGGAGATAACGTAATAAAAAAACTCAGGGTCCAGACAAAATACGAGACATTACACATAAAAAAATTAACAACAATAAATAAATCAAACTGCTTCTTTTAGTTCTGTGTCATATTGCTAGGCAACGCATGTCTGCAGGAAAAGGTTTCAATAAATAAGTTGCAGAAACTGTTTTTACTTCAGACCTGCAGTGAGAGGTCACAGACATTCCCATCCACATCCAATTAGCCTCTTAGCTCTCTGACTACCGCTCTCTAAGTCTGGGGCTGTTGCAGAGAAACATCTTCTGAAGGTAGAGTATATGTAAGGCTTTTCTGTTTCACAGTAAGTGCTATGGATCAACATTCATCTCTTTTCAATTGCTTTTGCAAAGCGCTGAAAGTTCTGGCTTTGAAACACAAATTCAAATTGCCGGATGCACCCAATCCCGGGTCTCCACACCTGCACTGTACATCTTGCATGACTTTGCTTTATGATAAATGACCTCCTCGCCAAATGTCTGTTGAATGCCGGCTCTAATTATCCGGTGTAGTCGTCTGTAATGTGATTCCTTGATTCATAACGAGGTTATCGGCAAAGGCTCATTTTTTATTCAGAGATAATTAAGAAATTTATTTTTATTTAGTTTTTTGCAAAAATATGACCTCTTTCTAAAAACTGCATCTAATCTACACCACAGGGCTCTAATATGTGAAGTAGAATTGTCAGAATGTGTGTATTATATATATATAAATATGTATGTATATATATATATATATAAACATCGAACAAAAAGTTCGGAAATTAGTGTTTGGTAGATTATTTCTCTGTTGTAACAATGCTTCTTGGCAATACATTTTATACCGTTGGAAAGCCTGTTCATTTACCTTTCAAACGGTGCCCCATCTGTAAGGATCATGTATTTGTGGGATGAGCAGCACAGCTGAGTATGTGGGTTGAGCCCATGAATAAATCTTCTCTGCCTGAACATGTGGAGGAACGTTATGTTCAGCGATGAGTCCAGATTCTGCCTAAGGAAGTTGGATCGTAGGGTCAAAGTGTGGAGAAGACGGGGAGAACGCTATGCTGATTGCTGCACCGATAGAGTAACACCTTTTGGTGGAGGCAGTGTGATGGTGTGGGGCGGCATCTCCATCACTGGAAAAACGAGGCTCGTCTTCATTGGAGGCAATCTCAATGCAGAGAGATATCGAGATGAGATTCTGCAACCAGTGGCAATCCCATTTCTCCACAGTCTGGGACCGAACTCCATCCTCCAAGATGAAGACGCTCGCCCCCACAGAGCGGTTTATCAGAGACGACCTCCAGAATGTGGGAGTAGAGAGGATGGAATGGCCTGCCAGCAGTCCTGACCTCAACCCAAGTGAACACTTGTGGGACCAGCTGTTCGTGCCAGAGTGACCAACACAACCACGTTGGCTGACTTGTGACAAATCCTGCTTGAGGAGTGGAATGCCATCCCACAGCAGTGTGTGAGCAGGCTGGTGACCAGCATGAGGAGGAGGAGCCAGGCTGTTGTGGCTGTGTATGGTTCTTCCACACGCTACTGAGGCTCCTGTTTAAATTAATAAATTGTAAAATTGCCAATATGTCTTGTTTCTTCCTTGTTACTGATAGACTTCAATCATCCAATGCACCAAACAACACCAAACAAGAGTCAATAGCAACAGCAGAATACGCTGTTTGGCATTGGCAGAGAAGATTTGGCAAATTTTTCATGGGCACAACCCACATACTCAGCTGTGCTGCTCATCCCACAAATACATGTTCCTTACAGATGGGGCACCGTTTGAAAGGTAAATGAACAGGCTTTCCAACGGTATAACATTTATTGCCAAAAAGCATTGTTACAACAGAGAAATAATCTACCAAACACTAATTTCCGAACTTTTTGTTCGATTTATATATATATATATATATATATATATATATATATATATATATATATATATATATATATATATATATATATATATATATATATATATATATATATATATATATATATATATATATATATATATATATATATATATATATGTCATGTAATTAATCTTCTGCATCATCCTATAACAGGAGATGACATTCCACCTGTACGTGGCGCCGCAATATCACGATGTAAGTTTGTACGCAACATCGATGTACAAAGCTAAAATTACTTTAAATCGTGTTTTTTTGTGCCAACTTTTTTCCAAATTATTGCATCCTGCAGAATCTGTGTCCATGGCAACGACATAACGGTTAAGGTCAGTGAAGGATGGTTGTGATTAATACAAAGGTTAGAACGTGTCTGTGATGAGACACCAACTCCAGTCTCCTGCATTAAAGTCAGACACCCACAGTGTCCAAAACTTCCTTCATGGGTAATAAAATAAATTGACCGTTTGCTAAGCCCCGCCCCCCGCTGCTTCTTAGTCTGTCAGCTGTCAGAGCTACATCACCATGGAGTCCACACTGTCACAAACTGCACTCCCAGAAGACATATTTTCTAATTCTTTGGAAAAACAGAAAGGTGATTTCAGAGAGAGTCAGACAGAAGGGATATGATGATATGATATGCATTTCAAGGAAATATCCAGGATGTCAAACTGATCCTGCTGGGAAAACAGGTTAAAAAGATAAAGAGAGAAGCTGAAGTCTACAGATCACATGTCAAAGTGAAGCACTTCACCTGGAGATCGAGACAGAAGACAATGAAGGAAACACACTGTTCCTGTGAAGCTCTGTCGGTCTTTATTCTCTGTTACAATCATTAAAAAGCCAAAGCAGCTGTATAGCATAGCAGTGCTAACGCTAGTTAATGATGTAAAACACACTCTGCTGATGTTAGCTCCACAGGTTTTTAAGTTGAAACATAATGTTTTAGAAACATATATCTCCTTCTTACCTCTGGTTACAACCTAATACAACGGTTTGTATGATATCTTAGGGAAAGTGCATCCTTTTTCGTGCGTTTTCCTACGAAAGCCAGCAACACTTGACATGCAAACTGTTTTAAAATAAACTTCTGAAGAACATCTGAATCTATTGTATGAGAGTCTATAGAGCAGAGCCGGAACGAGTCTGTGTACTTAGCGAAGGGTCATTTTTAAGGTAGGCCTACGGATTTTGCAAAATGTAGGTTACTAAACTGAAAACACCCTCGGATTTACATATTCTCCAAAGAATCTTGTTGCCATGTTGCAGCATGTTTGTCCGTTTTAAACTAAACGTGTTTAAATGGTTTAGCAGCATTGGTGGCTTTTGTTGCTGTCTGTTTGACCTTTTTGTTTCTTACTGAAGAAAACAGGGCTGCTCACGAGAGACTGACATCAGGAGACAGAGCGCTCTCTCCAGCCACTCCACCCACGGCCTTCTCTAAATAAGTCCACTGCTGCTCCAGAGCTCAGGGTCACCGCGCTGTGCTCCTGTGCTGCAAAAAAAATAAATAGAAACATCGGCCCTCTCATGCCGGTTTTTACCTCCTTTGTTCACTCTGACAAATAGCTGGAGTCAGACCTTGCCCGTGGCGGTGCTTCAGCACTAACACAAAGTCAAATAAACCAGGGAGAGAGGTCTGGGCATCAGAGATTATGAAGTGGATGATGATGTACTGTATGTTTGCTCTCTGAGAGGACAAAAAAGGGTTTCAAGCAGTATTGATTTTGAGAGAGACGGACGCGTTTTCGTCTCTTGGTTTTCTGATCGGCACTCTGCTGAGTCCAAACCGTTTCCCTCGTGGCTCTTAATCTCCTTTGTTACTCTTTCATTGCCCATAACGTCAGCGTGTCCCTCTCCAGCAGCTGTTGTCCGTCCGAGGGGGATTTAAACCTGACGTGGTAATATCTAACATTCGTCTGTCTGTCCCTACTCCGCCCACACTCAATCCCTTAGTGGCATTATTTCCTGAGATGTTTAATAACTCATATTTGCCCAGGCTAGTTGACTCCGAATACATTCTAATACAGCATCAGATAAACATTGACCCTTTGACACTCGCTTGATGAGGCCGCGTTAGCAGACATGCCCATCGTTTGCCATGTTTGGCACCAGCAAACAGCTCCTGTGTAAAACGATCCCTCTGTTGACATTTCCATCAACACGATCAGGATCCCCGACGGACCATGAATTATGTTGTGCGCTTTTTGGGATTGTTTGTCTTTTTTTCAGAATGGCAACTTACCAATGAAACGGTACCTCAGATTGTACACATGCAGCTTGCAACCTGTTTGTTTTACATTTAAATTCTTTAATTTAAATGTAAAACAAACAGGTTTCCTGACGGCTTATGAAACATCCACATAAAGACAATTAGAAGAAATATCCAGTTGACAGAGACAAAGATGAAAAATCCTCGAACAGTAAACCGGATGCTTCTCCTCCTGCTGCTCATTTCCATCTCTATGAACAACCCTGATTACATTTAGATTTTAACATCAGCACCGAACCCCCGAAATCATAAATATTTATTTACTCCAATAAGGAGTAATAAGAAATATGCCCTGCTTCATATTCAGGCAGTCATACTTCAAAGTTCAACCGTGGACTTTCTGCAGCCCGTGCCGCTCCACTGGAGCAGGTGAGGCACGAGTGCCTTGCTCAAGGGCAATATGTTTAATATGTGTGAGTGAGAGGAAAGTGGCTCATTTACATTAGTTGATTTACAACATGCACAACTACAAAGAGATGGTAAATACCTGCATGATATCTGTTACTCCTTCACTTGGAGAAACACTTTCAAACATTTGAGATGACTGAAAACTGATCAGCAGCAGATCCACAACCCCACCTCTACTGTCGCCCGAGATAAAAAGAAATCTCACTGTACTCACCTCCTTTTGTTGCCCCGTACGAGCTGAGAAGTATCAGGGTGACCTGCGTGATAATCCCCCAGACTTTTTTACTCCAGAGATCCATGGTGAAGCGGGAGGATGCTGCAGAAACAAGCCCAGCCGGGTGAAGGAGGGAGACGACCTGCCTCTCCTCTCCTCTTTACTCCACTCCTCCTCCACACTCTCACACTTTCCGGATCCCTGCTTGAATGTTGCACTTCTGTGTCCGCAGCGCTCACCAGCATCCGCCCGGCTCCACGGCAATGACAGCAGAGGCTACTTTCTGTTCAGCTGCACTCTGCAGAGTGAGAGGGAAGGAAGGGAGTGAGGAGAGAGACTCTAGGAGAGAGAGAGAGAGAGAGAGAGAGAGAGAGAGAGAGTCTCTGCTGTCACAGCTCCAGTGAAAGGTACGTCAGTCATTAAAGAGGACTTGAAGAGCCTGTGCTCTGCCAGAATCCTTCAGCAGAAGAATCCTTCACCCCCCCCCCTGCAGGCGACACCATTCTGCTCCAACAATGTTTGAGAAAGAGTCGTCTCAGGTCCCATTAGGCTCCAGTCGGCTGCTCACAGTTTGTTTGTCATCATGTAATGCTGCAGTTCAGGTCCGGTGGTCACGGAAAGGAGCCCCAGCACGGTGACTCAGTCACTGCAAATCAATTGAAAGTATCCCACTGGGAGAGAATACGGGAATTAAAATGACTATTCAGAAGCTAATTGTAGGTTTTATCGGTGCATATTTCAGCCCTTTTTAGAAAGTAAAATATAATGAAATTGGCTGTTTTCTTCCTTTCAAAACTGAAATTACAATCTTTATTTTGTCAAAAAGCCGAATAAAACATTGTGACACTGAATTCAATACAGGAAACAAACAGGCTCATTCATAGTCACAGCGTATAAACAATATGCAGTTAAAGTGAGCAAAACAAATATTTCAATTTAAAAAATAAAACATCAAAATAAATTGGAAACAAAAACATTCGCCGAGAGTGTTATTCTCCAAGTCCTTTAGAATTGACTTGAATAATAAATTAAAATGAGTTCATTCTGCACCTTGTTTCACGTGGAAAGTGCAGGGAGGAGAAAGTTAACAGAAGATCCTGTCTTTGCAGACATCCGGTGGTTGAACTGCTCGTCTTGCTGCTGTGATGTGGAGATGTCACTGTGTGCTGCGGTTACAGGTTCAGCAGAGCAAACCTCTAGGAGGTCGAACTTGAAACGTTCAGAGACCGTCTTCCCAGAACAAAAGCAGGAGGAAGGATGGATGGGCCATCGTTGATTTTAACACTCAACATTATTTTAAAAATATTTTTGAAAGCATGACCACGATTGTTCCACAACCTTAACCAAGTGTTTACTATTGTACCCATGATGATGAAGGTATCCTAACCTGAAAGAAGTCTACCCATCATCTACCAAAGTGCTTCTCTCATGTTACTGCAGCAGGGTCAGACAGTCTGCCCTGCTCAGTCCTGGTTCTGGTTCTCCCGTGCCTCCCTTCCCTCCAGCGGGTCCAGCAATACGTCCTGGGTCTCCAGCAGCGTGGAGTCGGTGTCGGCTCCTAGTGGGAACCGATGGAGCAGAGAGGAGAAGCTCTGCTCCTGGCAGGACGAGTAGATGAGCTGAGCTCTGCAACATAACGGATGCCATAAAATCCACTTGATTTAAAGGGATTTATGACCAAATGTTCAGTTATTTGTTATTTATATGAGTGTAGTCTTATGTATTAGCTAATATATTTAAACACAATTTACATGGCTAGAAACAAACTAAAAAATGACATTAAAATGAAAGAAATACATTTCAGTTTGTATTTTTAAAGAGAGAAACTTTTTCCCACCACTTCGATCCTTTGTGATTGAACAGGACATGGAAGAGAGGACGCATGCTGTGTCTCCTGGATAGATGTTCTTTCAATACGTCTGGCACAATCGCTTCACAGTCATCTATCATTTGAAAACCACCACAAAATAAGAATAGGAAGGTGAGAGAAGTAATTTCTCTGTCCAAATTGGGTTTCCACATACCATACTGTGTAAATATCTCACTTCTGCAGAGTGAAGAGAGAGATAATGCTGCATTCAGGATGATCACGGTTAATATTACTACTCCTGGATCATGTCACTGTGCTTGTTTTTATCTGCCGTGATGACTTGATGACTTACCGTGCAGCCTGACAGAGACGTCAGAGAGGCCTTTCAGCAGCAGAGAGTCGGGCGGCATGTGAATGAGGCAGGAAACCAACGTCTTCTACGGGATTCAGTTTGAAACCTTTCAGAAAGCAGATAGAAACGTGTGTGTTTGGTGCGTCCGTGTGTCGTCCAGTGGAGACAAAATCAGCGAAAAGGCGACACAGAGCTACAGTAAGACAGTCGTGTCTTTCATCTCTGGGGTTTGCGGATTGTCAACATTTCAGAAATGTTTCTACTCACTTTACTTTGTCTCACTTTGTCTGGTGAAAAGATTTTCAGTGCAACAGTAGATTAATACGCAAGCTGACAGCGGATATTTGGATTCAAAACATTGACTCAGTATTTGCGAATAATTCAGTGTCTAGATACTGATGTGGAGCTGAAACCATCCGGTGGACTCAGCTTCTATTTTATTTCTGGTAAGTTGGACACTTTACTCCAAAGTGTCTCAACAACTATTGGATGGATTGCGATGAAATTTGGTACCAACGTTCATGTTCCCCAGAGGATACATTGTAATCACTTTTAGAAGTGTAGTGCCTATGTGCAGCCTCATAGAGCCGCTAGCATGTCTACAAAGTAATTGTTTATAAATGCATTTGATGGTAACGTATCTTCATACAACGCTTCGTTTGATATATTTCGAAAGGTTTTTTTGTTTGTGAGATCTGTGCAAGCCCATGCAGTGTTCAGGTAACAACACTACTTGGTTTGTGTGAAATATAAATAACATTTGAAATAATAAATAATAGGGTGCAGAAATACGTCAATGTTAACTTAAGGTTTAAGGACATGAACAGCAGTCTAGTGAGTCAAAGTGGATTTAGACGCATCTATCGATCCCAACCTGCTCCCTATGCTACTTTATCCCTCTTTACATTACGTCACCTGTCCAGTCTCGTGATTACGTGGATTATATTTGAATTATTGAGCATTATTTTCGTAGGTATAGCTGTATGAGAAGCTTCTTGATGGAGTTATGCCTGATGTGCGCAGTGACAGATTCCCTAATAACTACGGTACACATTCCTACAATCCCCAAGCATGCTGCTATCACATGAATAAAACAGAGCTATTGCAACTTTTTAAGAAACATTTTCCTGAAACAATGCTTGCAGAGGTACATTCAGCATCCTGGCTATTTCGTGTTCTCACGCTGCCCATCACTTCCTGAGATCCAAAGTATTTTTTCCCCTGACTGGAGCATATTAAATAGTATCATTTGCATATAAGTTCTTTAAATAGTCACAGCTGTCTGACAATGTTTTAAATATTTCTGCAATTTGGAACTTCTTTTAGCTCAAAGTTTTGAAAAAGCCGCAGAGCAAAATTATGAGTCACAGTCACAAAATAAAATGTGCTGAAGGGCCATGACGTCATTAAGCATGAGAGTGAGTCCTCATGCTTATAGGTTCATTCTGCAGGAGTTTGAAATGTCATTACATCAACTTACAACTTTTATTGTGTAGAAAACAAATTGCTTTAATTTAATCCGTTTCATTTTTTATTTAATTACATCGTTGACAACTGAAACAGCTGATGAACTACTTTGGCTTGTTTTAAGTGAAACGCCTGACTTTGTGTTGACATTGTGTGTTTTTTTTAGTAAATTGTCTGTTTTGCTTCGACTTTGTCACTTGGCTTTGCAGCTGTAGTCGAGCCCCTCCACAGCCCCCTGCCAGGCCTCGTTTTGTATAACTAATTTTTATTTTGCATACCAAATGAAGGCGGCCAGTGACTGATGCACTCCCACTCTACTTCATATTCACAACACCTGCTGCAAGCTGTGTCGGCCAAAACAGAAAAGACTCTTAGTTTAAGAGGTGAGCTGGGATGTTTAAACCTGACGGGGAAAAAAATAGACAGAATTCGTTCTCTATCCACTGGCTATGTTGAGAAAAGGTGAGAAAAGGTGATCGTACTATTGGCTGTAAACTGTCAGACGCGTCTCTTTTCATATAAACAGGGAGAAAGATTACTTATGGAGGGTGGATGGGTCAAACAAACAGAACTTTCCAACACTTTCAATCAGCCGACCAGTATATGTGAAGTTCATGACTTATTCTACTGTTTTAAAATAATTTGTATGTTAATCTAAACCCAACCGTGATGTTTTTCATAAATCAAAGTGGTTGCCTAGAAATGTACTTGTTTCCCTGATGGCAGTACGTAATTTTACCACATTACATTTAATCATCAAAAAGTATAGTTTGTTAGAAATGAAGTATAACAAGAGAGCCATCTCACTTCTTTCTCATCACTGTTAAGAGTTGCACATGCAGTACTGATCGGGTAACGTTAGCCGTGTGCTAGAGCTAGCAAAGTGACAGCAGTATGGAGACAATATTTTACACTGGAAAATCCCACCAACAAACAGATTGGATCTGTGTTCAGGTATCGGCATCGATATCAGGAAGGAAAGAAATACTGTCGGAACACAATTTAAAGCGCTATTGTACTCGAAAAAAAGCTGTCAACCGCTCCTGTTTCCAGTGGTTATACACAGACTCCTGAACATTTCCGTGTCACTCTGCAACAGTTCGTATGATATCTTACCAAAAGTATTTCTGCTGGTTACATGCATATGGTCTTTTCAAAATAAAGTTCCGTCTTCAGAGGAAACTCAGGTTTAGGCAACAAAACCACTTAGTTTGAGGAAAAAATATAATTTGGTATAAAATAACGGGAAATGCCATTTCGGAAATAACGTGAGAAAAACATCAACGTTGACTTCTCGTTTCACACGGGGAACGAAGGGCTGAAAGATCTCTGGTTGATGGATCCATCCACCTTTTACGGGCTTTATACTTCCTTGTTTACGTGAACAACTACTAAGTATAACTACTAATGCTGGATGAGACCAGCCTGCAGTCTTTTACAAAAAAGAAAAATGAGATGCTAATGCTCAGTCTTTGGTCACCTTGAATATGAATGATTAACCTGCAACAGACTGACTTGTTCACGAGGGGTCTCTGCACAGCCATGCCTTGTTTATTGGGACGCCTGAAGCATTTCCCTCCTACAAAACTGCATCCTCTTGCAGTTTGGAAGCAGGGCTGCTTTTATTATTACTTACGATTCATTGCACATGCCTCTCTCCGAGAACAGTAACAAGCGAGCTCCTCTACATAGAGAGGTGTATGTGCAGCTCTGGTGCTGCTCATTTCACAGAAGTGGCTTTCTTTCTTTCCATTATCGACTCCAGTTTGTTTTCCATTATTGACCAGAAGACACCGTTGTTTTCTTTGTGCCACAGCTGACCTCGGACACTATCTCCTCATGAATAATGTGAAGAAACATCAATGAAAAGTCTCTTTGAAAAACCCATCTGGCCACTCTGTGCGTTTACTTTAAGAATCATTGATTGGTGAGTTTCAGCGCCTTGTTGGAGTTTAGTTTCTCCCTCAACTTGTCTTGAAAAGGGGAGGAAAGCACGTGTACGCATTTTAGGTTGCAGGAACAGACGGCAGCAGCGTTGTGTGTTGGGTTGATGAAAACACAATGAAGCCACAGAGATGTTAGCCGTGGCTGCATTGAATTCACTTCTCTTTGGTCTTATCTCCGTATCTCTGCGGCTCTCAAGCATACTCTCTTATTTCATTCATTTATTTATTTCCTGATTGTTTCTTATGGTTGTTTTGGAGGTATAAACAGGCAAATAAATCTGGAGGGCAAGGCTGGTGAGCAGGTGACAATGGAGTAACGAGAACAGATCAGGTTCAGGATAGGGTTTGAGTTCAGGATGGCTCTAAAGGAAAGAAATGGGCAACATAGCAACTTGATCTGGCAATTGATGAGGCGAAAGAGGGCTGGTGTGTGTATTTACTGCAGAGCTGACGAGTGAAAGTGGAAACAGGTGAGCAGGTCAGGTGAGTGGGACAGGAGGGAAAGGGGTTTCTGCAAAAGAGATGAAGGAAAGTGGAAACAGGCGAACATGTGGAGGAGTCAGGTGAGCTGGAAAAGGCAGGACAGGAAGTGAACGGGCCTGGGGAGGTTTGGAGGCAGAAACTGACACTCAAATGCAACTAAATCTCATCGGAGTAAACGTCTTTTCAGACAGAGTCTAGTAATTCATTTTCAACAACAGGCAAGCGAAAATAATAACGGCAAAGGAAAATAAGAACAGCCGGGTATATCTAGTCTTTTGTTCCTTCAGTAGTTCGACTTTTAAATAAGAGGAAACAAAGCACCAGCACTCGCATATCAACTAACTTCGGGCAAAATAAGATATCGTACGAACCGTTGTATGAGGATATGTTGCACCAGCTGCAAGATAATATAAAGAAACCACACATATATAATATAGAATCAGATTGATAAATGAGAATATACACAAACATAAAAACCTGCATTTTTTATATTATTTTGGCGTTTACCCACAAAACGCTTGTCTTTCCACACGAGGAGGAGTTGCTCTGAAAAGACTTACTTTGTATGTCCCCGCCATATTAAACTTATTCTGGTTGCATCATGTTTGACCTGAACTTTCTGGAAGAATGTTCATGCAGTGGCCAAAAATCGAAATGTAGACGTCACTAAAGGTTTCTTGTATTACGGTAAAACACCTAACCACTGAACCACCATGAACAGTTTGTGACATCAACTCAAACAAAAACTTTGACTAAGTGACTGCATGACTAGCCAACGAGCTGTCTTACTGACTGACTCCTACATTTCCCTCCAGACAACTCACGGTCGATGTCTCCTCGTGGCTTTGACCTCGGTGGGCAGCAGCGGGGGATGTGTGTCCTTTTGGTGTGTTTAGGCTGAGCTGGGCTGTTTTTCTGTGCTGTGGGGTATTGACGGGGTTGTGAAGCATGATATTAGGTGCAGGTCTTCGCGCCGGGACGCCTCAGAGCCTTAACGATCCCGAAGCATCGCCGACCTCTGGACGGTGACTGACAAGAGCTGCTCAGCTGGAAGAAAATGCAGCTTTGGGCCACGACAGGGGGAGTCGGAGGGCAAAACTGCTGTCAGAACACAGATCTCTGAACAACACGGGACATACTGTAGAGCACACACACAACCATACTGTTACGACCTGGCTCAAAGGCTGCAACATAAGGGAGACAAGACGAGTGATAAAAGTAATAAATCGATCGACCGAATGAAGCGGCAGCCGTGTCAGCCCAGGCGAGTCGGAGAGGAGCGAGGCGCCATGGTCAGATGGTGCCTCTTTATAGCTGGCACTTCCAGCAGTCTCAGGTGTGGCTCATCAGTGGCGGATTAACATCCTGCAACACAGAATAAACAGCATCCAGGACACAGACCCTAGTGGAAGGGAGGGGTCGTCACAATACACACAGTGTCCCTCATTAGTGATGGAATAAGATGGGTCACCCTGATTGTCTTCGTGAAGATTCAGTGTCACACGATTTAAAAGCTGTGTCAAGCTTTCTTCAGTGTGGGATCTTTCTCTTTTCTCCTGCAGATTTAGTTTCTTGTGAGAATAGAAAAGTTTGAAATATGATTGAACTAGATTCACCTTTGATTTGAAGACAGATGAGCGTCTTACAGCAAAATCAGCTGCTGAAATAATGAGGAAGTTAGGAAATACTTTGTCTTTTTGTTTGAGTGGTTTCTGCCTCATAGGCCGCCCAACCTGCAAGAAAGCTTTTTGCATGCTTGTGCACGTCCACATGCAGCTTGGGCCCTTTTTATATGTTTCGCCCTTGAGTCCCCCCCCGTTATTAACTCTAACTTTACCCAAATCATTTCTGAAGCAGCCACTCAGTCACCTCTTATAGTAATATTCCCAAACGATGGCAGCACTCAGGGTTGCATTCATTCATCATTTTTGTAGAAAATTATACGTTAATGCATTTGTTTTTCTGAGCAGAATGTTAAAACGTGTCAGACTGGTGCTACTTCTACTTTTCATATCTCATTTTTTGTTTTGTTTTTGCACAAATTGAAACCAGAATTACCAGCTTGTGGTTGTACGTCTCCGCCAACCAGTCAAGTCGCAGTTTACGTCCACGTCTGTCCAATATGTCGTCACTTCAATCATTTTATTCTATAAAGACATTTCTGTGAAATTGTTGCTGTGATCTTTGACCACCAAAATCCAATCAGTTCGTCCTTGAGTCCAGGTGGACGTTTGTGTAAAATATGAAGAAATTCCCTCCAGATGTTCCTGAGATATCACGTTCATGAGACTGGACGGAAGGACGAGAAACGAGAAAACACAATTCATCGGGCCGCAGCTGTCGTCAATACGGAGGCGTAAAAATAGGCAGAATGAATGTAATCAAAGTCTGCTTGATATATACTGTGTGTATGTATGCATGTATATATATAGTCCAGCTCATTTCAAAGACAAGAACAAACTTCCTTCCTCTTCACTCTGCTGCAGTTTGTCGGTGCCATTTTCTCGTTAACGTCTTACAATATACACGTCAGACAGATGTGATCAGTTTCCACGAACACCAGTGAAATTGGTTTAAAGATTGATCTCGCTCCGTCTGACCTGTATCTCTGTTAACAGCGTTACATTCAGTCGGTAAATCAGTCTCAGTGGTGACCTCTGACCTCTGCAGTAAGTCTGTTCGCTGTGCAATCATTCGGTGAATCTCACCCCACAGATTTATTTTCCTTTCTTTCTCGTCTGATTCAGCAGCTCCATAAATATCCCACATCTCTGGCTGTTATTCCATTTCTCCGTGAGTTGCCGCACTAAATTTACGATGGCGGTAAAAAAAAATAAAAATCTCTCTGCAGTTGCTCTGCCAATTTCTCCAAACAGCACGAATCACTGCTGCCCCGGCTCAGAATCTGGAGCAGGGCAAATTTATGACCGACACATAGATAACCTCTGCTCTCCAGCCCACTCACCGTCCACATCCCGGCTAATCGTTCTCTCTCTGTCTGCCTCGATTCTTTGTCGCCATGTCTCTGTTTCGCTCTTCTTTTTTTTCAGTCGTTTCCTCATTGTCCTTCTTGTCTGTCACTGCCAGCATCTGTTTCCTCTCAGCCAATCTTCTGCCGACAAGACCAAACTGATTTCTTCTTAACTGCGAGGTAAAATACAGCGAGGCCTTATGCGCATCTGGACATATCTGCAAACATCACACCAAAAGAAATAGAGGTAGACATCCTAATGAGATTTCTTTAACAAATCTCCACAACTCGTGGGGACAGCAGGCTTAGCAGGGTATTCCAGACGTCCCTCTCCTGCAACAGCTTAATCCAAACAAAGACAACAAAACCTTATATTTCTTTCCCACAACTTCAATGCCCAAATGGTCGGCTATATGCACTTAATGATCCTTTTTGAAGCCATCCACAAATGCCACCATAGACACCTCAAAAACCTCTGACAATGAAGCCATAGTTTCAAATGATGGATACAGAAAATAATGTGTTCGATAAGATATGCACCTCCAGCAAATCATCCCCCCGATTGTCCCCTAGCTGCCAAACCAAAGCTTTGTGTGGTTCTGCAGCAGGTGAATTAAGAAGAGCAAACCCAGCAAGTTTGTAAAGCAAAAGGCGACTCACAAAATCTTGTGGATGTGCACCAGAGATAGCTGTCCGAAAGGAACTGTCGGCTTACCGCTCCCCACCACTCTACAAGAAAAGAAGTGACACAATCGATAGAGGAAAGCGACCACCGAACAGAGAAATCTCTGTAAAACAACAGAGTATCTAACTTGCAGCACCAAACAGTGGTGTCATGTGTGGAGAATGTGTTGTAAAGGTGTATTACTAAACTCCAGCAACATGACCAAACCAAAGAGAAAAGAAGCAAAGCAGACCAGAGAGACACAAAGCTGCAGTTGTGTCTTGAATGAACTAGAAACACCAGGACCAGGTGTTCCACGTCACCTCAATCAGCCAATCAGCCAATCAGCCCGCTGCAGGGCAAAGAGGAACAAAACATGGCAAGGCTGCACATCCTCACATTTGAGAAGCTCGAAGGAAAGAATCTGTATCGTTTTTTTTCTTGTTATATGACTAAACGTTGTCATTAAGTTGATTATTTGATCTAATGTAATGAAGTCTTTGGTCTGGTTGACGAGATGTGTCATAAAAAAGACTTTATTCAGTCTGTGAAAAGTAAAATCGCTAATTCAGGAAAACAACAAATTCAGGAAGCTCTTTAGAGAAGTTATTATAGTCTGGTGCATTCAAACCTCCTGGCAGAAGGACAAAAGGTATTTAAGATTTTTTTTTTCTTTCTTTTCATCACAATCACATATAAAATATGAATCCCATGTGAGATGGTCAGCTGTTCTCTTCAAATTAAGCACCAGATTAAACTCCTCAAATTGCTTCCTCTCATTTAACGCATTTCATTCTGCATTTGAAGCCGCCCTCCGAGCCCGGCGCCATGGAGCTCCGAAACGAGATCCGTCTCAATCACTCGTCAAGACGTGCACGCTTTAATCAACCCCGCTGTTTGAAATGCCTGCTGTCGGCAGTTTATTGCGGTAAACCGGCGGAGTACGGAGGTGACGAGTTAATGGAGAGCCTATAGCGACGAGAAGGGGATGCTAATGGAGCTCTTTGTGCTTCGGTGGCGTCAGGTTCACCGGGTTAATGAGGTATTACTCGTTTTAAAACGGCGATGGAACAGAATCTGCTCGAGAGGGCTGAGAACGATGCGGAGAGTAAAGAGTGTGGAAGTCTGGAACCATATTATACTATCATAGCTCTCTACTCATCATCTCCAACAGTAACCGCAATTTACGCTCCAGAAACGTCATCAACATGGCCGTTGCAATGACACTAGAAGGCACTCGGCTTGAGGTGTTCAAAGCGGCAAAAAGTCCTGAAGAAAAACTCAACGGCAATGTCTCTTTTCAGAAATCATGACCTGGTTACTTTTTGTTTTTGGTGCTTTCCACAAGCCGAATGCCATCGAGTCGCATTATATTGGAGAGAAGGAAGACATTCGCTACGCACGATATTTCCAACACCAGGCAATTCACACTAACACAGTCTAGACTGATGAAATAAGATTATCCTTTATTAGCCCCACAGCAGGGGGATTTGCAGAGTGGATAGTGCAACAACAAGAGACATCAGTAAACAACAAAACAAGTATAAGAAATAAGAAATCAAACAGTGAAGGTATGAAGAGTAAGTCCGTAAAAAAAGAAGCTAAAATACGATTTAATCGGACTCCGTGGTTGGGTTCACATTATGTGAAACAGGAAAGTGTTGATATTGCAGTTGTATACATTGATATTGATATTGCACTAATAAATAAATAAATGAGTAATTTGCCGGTTTGTTTTTGGGGTATTTTAAGATGATAAAAAGCACTAAAGTAGGAGGACAAGTCTGTCTTTTTGATTTTCCCCTTAACCGAGTTGCTTTTGTGCCGAAACCTGAACGAACCTGGACCATAGCATGTAAGATGTCGGAGAACCTTTTTATTTGTTTATTTTAAACGTGACGTCATCCTGTCCACAGTGGTGTCAGATCAGAAGATGCTGACATTTGTCTTTCCGGACGGCGTTGACCAACAACATATTTTGTCGTTTAATTTGGACGAGAGTTTTTTTGACCAGAAGCAGATCTTTTTTTCCAAAACTCTTCATTGGACGACGCTGTGCTGCTCACTGTTTGTGTTCTGCAGCTTGAATTCGTACACATACATGTCAGTGTTGCACATTGTGTTGCTGCTCACTGTTGCTCTGAAGGTCGTCATGTCAGCAATTTTTCATCTGTGCTGAAACTATTTCTCTCTCTCTCTCTCTCTCTCTCTCTCTCTCTCTCTCTCTCCCCCCCCCCCCCCCCTATCTGTTATAAAGGGAGAGGGCGAGAAGTCAGAACACAAACTTTAATTTTGTGAGACGGTGACACATTTCTACGATAGTGCCGTCGTCTGTGACCTCGACACGAAGAGTTCTGAGTGGTCGGATTGTTTTGTTTACTGGTTTTTGGTTTGCTTATGATTTAAAGAAATAGTCGGAGTAAGAAGCCAAACTCTTCCAGGGAAGCTCTGAATCCTAAATCATGCAATTTGTCATCCGTGTTTATTTATTTTGATTCTGATGTTAAAGTCATTTTCACATGATGAAAATAGGCGAAGCCGTTTTTGATCAGATTACTTCATCTGGAAGTGTGTGTGTGTGTGTTGTATAAAAGTCATGTCCTTCAATTTGTTTTCCTGTAGTAGGACTTTTTTTTTCCATCTCTCAATGGTTCTGCCAAAAACCAACATGTACTTGAACCACTTAGAAAGAGACGAACACAAACAACGGAAAATTGGTCCCAAACATTAAAGTATGAAATCATCAACAAACAGCTTGAATTGAGTCCTTCGTGTCCATTTAACGCTGATAGAGAAGTGGTGACGCAGCCCAGGCTGATGAAAGGATGCATTCAGTCCGGCCCGCGCAGCGAGCCGCCTGTCTCATGTCTTTCTGCCCCTTTTGTAAATTTGTCAATTGTCACTTTTCAGTTCGTCGCTCGCAAGTACTGATAAGGGAAATTGGGAAAAGAAAGGCTTCGATCTCCTCCAAGCTTTAGTAATTATTTCCCTCCCTCTTGTCGTCCTTCAGTTTGGAAGACCTCACACACTCTAAGAGATGGAGGCTCACCAGAGGTTCTTTCTGGGACCATAGATGTTTAGGACCATTATACACATCATACTGTGCATTAATGCAGCCTTTTCCAAAACATTGAACGTTTTCGAATGGTCACCCAGTCTGTGTTTAAATTGTATTATCAGTGTAAAATATATTTTTTCATAAACTTTACACTAGAGTGAATAGGGACTGCTTTGAAAATTCAAATAAGCTTAATTGGGTTAAAATAACTGAATTTACTGAAGTACAGAAGTTAGGTGAGAAATAAATCAACGGCAAGTTCTCGTTTCTCACGGGGCACGAACAGCGGTCTCCTGGAGGAAGACCATTTTTTGTTTGTCCCACCCGCCCTGCTTGGGTTTTTTGTGGGTCTTTTTACTGCCTGGTTCATGATTACGTTGATTACATACATATTGATTTTGGAATATCTAGGAATTGTAGCTTATTCACTTTTGCTGTATGAGGACAGCGTGCATGCCTCATGGTTCACAGCACAGTGCTCTTTCCACACAACCAGCAACATTCCACAGTTTTGATGTCTTTATCTGTTGATCATGTCACAGACTTTAAAAAAAGTTCGTATTTATTTTCAAGACATCTTGCTTCCCTCTAGCATCTCTCTGTGGACAGAAGCCCATCGTCTGTTAACACAAGGCTTTTATTCTGAAATATTTGAAGGACATGTGTTGTGGTAAATGCAGTGATTAAAGCACCAGCTTTTAATTGCGGATTAACATCATTATTTTCTGAATGAGCACACACTTCTTAACTTTTTCTGTCTAAAATAAATATAAATGAAATGAAATGAAACATTCTGGACATTACAAACTCTATAAAGAGAAGTGCTGTCTGTGCGGACACGACCGCGATAGAGATGCAGTAGTTTAGCAGTAGTATGCTCACACAGGCATCAACACAGGCATTCATCTTTAAATGGAGTAAAGCTCACAGAACTTTATTATATTATCGTACCGTCACTAAAGAGTGAAGCATCTAAAGGAAGCTTCTAAAGAAAAGAAAAACGTAAATGTTCTTCAAAGCCTTTATACTTTCAGAGTGCAGTTGCTCAGCGTCACCGTTCAGTATTCTGTTTGTGACTGTGGAAACAGAGACTGTGTCACTTTGGCTGCTCAGCACAATCAAAGCCGATCCAAGAGCTTTGATTACACTTTAGAAACAAAAATTACAGTTTTTCTGTGAAGCAAGCGAACGAGTCGGCCTGCGTCATCGTGACTTAGCTGGTTTCTGTTTGTTCAAGGGACTCTACGATTGTGAAGTTTACCTATCATCAGCTCCTCACACACACACACACACACACACACACACTCACTCACACCTGCTTCAAACCAATCAGTAGTCGCAGCAGCCGCCCGCACTGCTCCATTAGTAGACTATGAAATGAAAGTGAACAGATTCGTACCATGAAATATGGCCAGCAAAGGCCAACAATGATGAGTGCTGAATCACAATGCTGCTAAAAACTAGTCAAACTGAACTATATGTCAAAACTTTGCTTTACACGCTCCCATACATGTGTATATAGAAACGGATGGATACATCACACAATCAAAAACACTAGCATCATATTCTCTTTACCACAGTCTGTGTTCGCCGCCTGCTTCCTTCAGCTCCTCCGGTGCTCCTACGTGACGTGTGTCGCTTCAGCTTCAGGACTGATGCTGTTTCAAGGCAGACAGCTCATCAGGGTGAGTGACAGGAGTGACGTAAGCTCCTGAGGTCAAGTACAACTGGAGGCTCGCATCCAGTGGTTCACGGCAAAGACTTTTGATCATGATGATGTACTTTACTCCTCCCTGTGGACTTCTCTTTGACACTCGTCCTCCACCAGGATGTTCAGAGGTCGCGGTCAGCGGCAGAACAGCATCACTGGAAAACAAAATCAAGATTATAATTGAGGTGACAGATTTGAACGTGTGATATATAGAGGCACCCACCTCTTGATTTCATAAACCTCTCATTCATTCATCACAACTGTTTGCAATCTCAAATCTAAGTTTGGTCTTGTGTTATTATGATTATTGTTAATTTCCTCTCTAACATACAAGCTATCTTTTCAAAATAAACTTCGGTCTTCACTGGAAACTACTCAGTTAGGTTTAGGCATTGACCGTATATATGAAGTGGTTTGTGGACTGCTGTTTTGCGATTTGGCCGTCGCCATCTTGGATTATGGCTGTTGGCATCTTGACTTTTTTGCAACCGGTGAACAGAAGTGACCATATTTGGAATGCGGAGGAGTGAGGTAGAGACTCTGTATACTCTCTGGTAGCGACCTGTCAATCACAGTAAGCCCCGCCCTAAAGCATCCCCTGCTTTATGGTCTGTTTGACTCTAAATGGACCATAATGTACTAAATGAACATCATGCTGTATTGAAGAAGACTTGAAACTAGAGATTGAGACCATAAACTCATGTTTACAATGTTTACTGAGGTAATAAATCAAGAGAGAAGTAGAGTCATTTTCTCATAGACTTCTATACAACCAGAGGAGTCGCCCCCTGGTGGACACTAGAGAGAATGCATATTTTAAGAAACTTCCACATCGGCTTCACTCGGCAGAACAGGAGGTTGCCGCCTGGGTTTAGGCAACAAAACTACTGAGATATGTTTAGAAAAAAAATTGTAATTTGAGTTAAAAACTAACTACAAAAGAATGGCAGTTATGTAACAAATACATCAACGTTGACTTCTGGTTTTACATGGGGCACCACAACATTTTTCTCGGTGGAAGACCAGCTTTATGTTTGACCCATTCACCTCCCCTTCCACCCGCCTTGTGTGGGTTTTTGTCGTCTTTATACTTCCTTTTTCATGATAACGTGGATTACATACAAATTCATTTTGTGGGTTGTGATTAATACCAGAGACCTGCAATGATTGCTGGTTTGGTCACTGTTATAAAATGACCATTTAAGGACACTTGCGTTATAAACGTTATAAAATGGTTAAGAAATTGCTTTAGAAAAGGGCTTTAAAAAACAAGGAATAAAACCAATAAAACATAAGAATTAAAAGCAAACTAAATACTCTTTTTAAGAGGAGCATCATCATGAATATCAGGATCCACATTATTATTTTCTACCGGAGCACGTTGGGAGCAGCTGGCAGATTGTGTTTGATGGCTGCTGCTTCTCTCCCTCGCTGAGCCCCGGAGATCTGATGCCGTTTAATTAATGATTTGATAACTGTTGAGGTGTTAAGAGGAGCGCAGGCATGAAATACGACTACAGGAGGAAGCAGAGCTGTATGCAGGATTTCTCTCCACCTGGTCCTCCGTATGCTCTGTGTCTTGTCGTGTTTCCCCTCTCTCCATCTCATCCCGCTTTCTCTGTCTTCCATCTGTCTCGCTGTTTTACTCAGTGTTCCTCCTGCTCCCTCGCTTTGTCACACACAGACACACACACACACACACACAGATCTCAAGCAGCAGGAGGCAGGATGCGTAGCAAATGTGTTAAGAGCTTGGGAGAGACTTTACTGCAGGAGCTAAAAGGATGAGGGGAGAAGAGTGTGTTTTCTCTCATTAAAAAGCTGTCGTGGTGGCACTTGCATCAGGAGAGTGTCAGCGATATCTGTGAGTCAACTTTGGATGAATAAACACGGTCACACTAACATATGATGACCAACTGTGGGTTTTTCATTTTCCCATTTTCCCGATTCATCCTCTGTCCTTTTGTCCGAGGACAGAGGATGTCGTACCAACATCTCAACATTGACTGGTGCTTGAAAAGCAATGACTACATTTGCTATTCAGATGTTCTACATCAGAACTCTACAGTTGTTTCCTCAAGAATATCTGAGAATGAACTTCACATGAAGGCGAACAACAATAAAGTAAGATCTTAAAGTCGGCTGTTATGTTTCTAGTTCGTGAAGTGGTAGGTTATATGATTGCAGATCATGCACAGTATATATTGACATGCTTTCTTTGTGTTTTGAACGTGGACATCACTCTCATTCCTTCATGTGTCACCTCCCACATCAGCGTCTCCTCTAACCAGCTAAACCACGTTTCTCCCCCTCTGGTTCAACTTTTGCAAATCACATTCCTCTTGGAAATGTTCTTCAGACATTCAATATTATGTCCCACTTGTCTTGGAGGTGTACAAGAACATAAAAGACTGACGTCATGACCATATCTATCTCACATTAGCTGGTCTGATTCTATAATAGAGTTGCACCATGTCCAGTTTGGCTCCGTGTAAATCACGGCACTACGTTACCAAGTATTTGTTTGTGGACGGTACAAAGCCAATTCAAAAAGCACTGAAATACCTGGACAATTATTCATAGCACACACGGCTGCAAGAAGCAAATGTAAACAGCCAGGTGTGCCGCTGAGTGGAAGAGAGGGAAGAACCAGCGACTGCCAAACAACGAGAAGAGGGAAAGAAAGCCACATGATAGGTTATTAAAATTCTTGAATTTGCAGTATGTAAATGTGCATCGGACTGCCCACAGAGTGCTGCCTCGGTTTCCTCATTATATTCAATATTTCAAACTCTATTCAATTATATATACGCTGTTGCATGTTTTTTTAGTGGCTGTGGTGACCGTGTTTAAGAGGATGACACATCCACACACATTCACTGTAGTACGCTCACACGAACCTGAAACCATCCCAACAAGTGTCCGCCTGGTTGCTGGACTCCCGTCGGCCGCTGTGTGTTTGGCTGCTGTGTGTGAAGAGCATCCGTCTGTTTGAGAGGAGAGCTCGTCCTTTGGCTCTTTGTTGTTAGAAATAAATGAATCACAGCTTTGGTTGTTTTTGTCCCATTTGGTGTCAGAAAACTCAGCATTGAAATGTTGATGTTCAGCTTGTTTTAATTGCGTCTGTTTTGAGGTCATGCTAGATAATGCGGTGATGGAGTATTTACTGTACCATGCAACAACGACAACCCAAAATGTTAATCTATTGCTTAAATCCATTGTAATAAAGATCAACACATGAAGACAGGAAGCTTCTGTTGACCTTTACACTGTGTTCTGCTTCATTCACATCAAATGAGTTCCAGTGTTTCACAGAATAACAAGAGAGCTGCAGAAGCAAACGAGCACTCATAGAGAACACATCTCTTGTGAATGACACAATACAATATGAACGTTATCAAATGTCAATAGATTAGGAAAGCGAGACATATTGGGGGATCTATAAGAGCGTATAGAGGTATATAAATCAACAGTAGTTCCTCCCACAAAGAGGAGAAAGGGTATCAAAACATCAATAATGGAGATATATCCTTGCAAAGCTTTCTTGCTGTTTTACTCCAAAAGAATTTCAGGTGATGAAAAAGATAATATTAAATCCTTTTATAAAACAAACAAAGGAGGGCTTACCACATACCGTTCCTCCATTTGCTGCAGTGAATATGTTTACCCATAAGAATGATCAGAAACAGAATTTAAATCACGCATTCAAAATGTTTTTGTTGATATTTATGCAAATGTTCCAAAGCAGGGTTTCATTTGTTTACAGTAATTGCACCAGTTTATCACAACTCATTTGACAATGACTGTATATTAGTGTAAAAAAATGGCTCATTTAGCAACTTCTGCTTCGACAAATACAAAGAATACTCTGGTATCCGTTTGATCTGTGGCAGAGATACACATGGTCTCTGCTCAGCCAGCTTCCTCCGGAGCGTCTCCATCCCCGACGCTCAGGAGGGAATTAGGAGGCTGGGATGCAAAATAACTTTCCACCTCATTACGACCACGCGCTGACGAAAACAGGAGAAGGTCATGATTCATGTAAAAAGACCCAGCACACCTTGATTTTTTACTTAATCGTCTCATTACCTCTTATGCATGAAGTTACGAGAGGGAAAGTTGACCTGAATGGAGCTCCTGTAAGTTTGTTTACAGAAACAGCAGCGTGACAGCGCTCCGCCCGCTCTGTGCTGCATGAGCACATCTGCTGTCAGCTCGTCACTGCAAACAAACGCTTGCGTGGAGCTGTTGTGACGGGACATCAAGTTGAGAACACATTACATGATTAATGTGTTTTTACATTTCATCTTACACGGATGATGACTGCCACGTCTTTCCGATCAAAAGAAAGTGACCACGAAGTTTTTAAAGGGTTTCTGTGTTTTGGATTTCCTAATTATTCAACACAATATTCAACACAAGTGCTTTTACTGAAATAATCCCGACAAACACCCGCAGTAGCTTCTCAAGTATATTTTTCATAATTTTCATGACTTTTCATACATAAGAAGTGGACGTAGTCACCGAGAGGGTGGAGTACAACCAAATGCTGAATAAGACATGTTTAGGCAACCAAAATGTTACATTCAACTTTTATAAACTGAAAACGTGATGTGAAAGTGTTAAAGTTGTAGGACGAAAACACGGACAACACGGACAACTCCCAGAAGGGACAACGCCGTGATAGCAACCTGTCAATCACAGTAAGCCCCGCCCTAAAGCATAACCTGCTTTATGGTCTATTGACTCTAATATTTTGACTAGAATTAGATCCAGGATTTGGTAAGAAGTGGCGTCAAAGAGCAAAATCTTAGCCTCATGGTGAAACATCGTATGTGGAATCAATGTTATTTAGTCCATGCAGAAAATAATTCATGTCCTCCTGAATTTCAGCGGCACGTCACTGAATCTTAAATGAAAAGCGTGTTGGATTTTCATTGAGAGCAGTCGCTGTCTAAAGTGCTGCAGCTTAATTGAGGACCTTGCTGTTGCACCCTGGGAACTCCACATGTTCCTGTTTGCTGAACCTTTAGAACGCTGTGTGTATTATTCATTCAGCGAGTGCCACTTCGGCTTCATTAGTTGCCATTAATTTCACAAATTATAGTTTTAACAGGCCCTCCATTATTGCACCCTGTATTTTGCAGAAGTGCCAGGTTCTATCTAATCATCTCGCCCTCAGCGTGAGCAGTTACTGAATAAAAGGTCGTTGTGCTTCAGGTCACTGAAAACCTTTCACTGGGCCTTTAGAAGTATGAATTCTTTATTCTGAGCAGCTTAAGGACACAAAAGCATGAAGCAGCTCTGTGCTCTGCACTAAGCCTGCACAATCTGAATGGAGGCTATTCAGTGTCGAGGATGTTTCTGCTGGTCCCACTCATGAAGGTACGTTTTATTAAAAAGGATTTAATGGAGCAGAGGAGGTGACCATGAGGTGAGACAGTGGTTCTTCTTCTGGATTATTTTTCAGGTATTCATCATTTTAATTACATAGCATAACATTTATAGGCATCACAGTGATCAAGTGGTTATGATGCATATTGTATAACCACAATGTCTGTGGTTCGGGGACTTTTGTTGCTGTCGTACCTCTCTTTCTAACTCCCCATGTTTCGAGACTTTCACTTCTCAACAAATGCCCCCAAAATAACAAAGTTACTGTTTCTGACAGTAACAGAACTGTATGTTTCCTGTGAACACGGAAGTTTATTTTGAAAATACACCATGCATGAGACGAAACTGACATGCCATCCCTCCCACAGAACTGATACTACAGGGGAACAAGGATATAGTTATATAGACATAGTGTAAAGCTTAAGGCCACTGACCAAGCATCAGTAGACGAGGTGGGAGTGGGAGTCATTATTTTATGACGTGACAACAGGGGCTTTGTTTTTGTTTTTTACACAAACACCAAAATATCCATACATTAAATATATAGTATACTAATTAACATTGATATTGAGTGTAACTAATTCATATTTCACCATCAGTTTGCAGCAGTAATAGGTGTGGTCAGAAGTGTTTTTGAACGATGCGGGCTGCACGGCAGGTCGAGCCGGGTTGAACAGGTTAATGACGGTGCTGTGAACAAACAGTGCTTTTTAGCAGAAAGGCTGAAGGCATGTGTTCTCAGGCGAGAACAAGGCTAATGAAAAATCTCTGTTTTCACCGAGGTGATGCATGAGCTCATTTACTCTCATTAACTAGCTTCATTATTGTAATTGTAGCGATTTTTTTGCAAAAGCAGAGATAAAAGCTGAAACGTACTCAGATTACACAGTTTACTGTTCATATTTATCTCAGGAGGAACCACAATCTTCTTCTCTATCAGACTCTATAATGGCCTGTCGATGCTCCAGGAGAGGAGGGGGATGGATGGTCATGAAGAAGTAAAGAGTTCACTTTCTCTGCCTGCTTCACTGTGCTCATCTCATGTTTGTATTTATCATCAGTGTCTGATACAAAAAGAGATGCAGAGGAGAAAAATCTCACTTCTTAAACTCCCAACAACCATTTAACCGTGTCATGTTGAGTTGTGTCTGAGTGAGACGCTGGACTTCATCACACTTGACCCGGGCAGCCAATCAAATCGAGCAAGAGGCGAACTTTACTTCTTCACCACTTCCTTCCTGTTTAGATGCCGGAAGGTGTGGTGGGAACGGACAACGGCAAATGTAGACAATAGGTATAAACACCTATTTTTTTCACAATTAACAATTTTTCAATTAATCCTTCATTCGTCCCGCCTTGTTGTCCGTTTCCTCGCTGTTGTTCTGTTTCCGTGAAAGTACTTCAAGAGAGATGCAAAAAGACGAAGACAACTTTAAATGAGCTTTACCTAAAATACACACACACACACACACACACACACACACGCAGCATTCAAACCATCAGCGGCTGCCAGGAGCTGTCTGCCTGGCAGCAGCAGTGTGGTAAAGCAGAACCAGCTAATCAGTCCCAAACTAATTTGCTGTAAAATAGCTTCACTTTAGCAGCGCTGCCCGTCCCCGAAGCCGTTAACATCAGCTTACATGGAGAAGATTGATTTTTCCGGCCTGATTAATCTCACCTTGCCTGTGATTGGTGCTGTTGATTGACTGCTCAGTGATTTCCCAGACTGTTTCTGGTGGCTGTGATTGCCAGGCCCTGTTGTGTTGGCAGAGGTTTCATCTGAACACAGATTAGGGAAGGGGAGTAAAATAAAATACATGTCTTTACCTCCAAATAAAAGGAAACAGACTGATTACCAACTAACTGCAAACACTGGTGGATAGTGGGCTGTTACAGAAACCAAATCGTTCTCCACCAACTAATGTTTATATATGACTGAATAGTTTTCCCAATCACATTGTGGTGACACATATTCTCTGGCTGGATTATGTTGATCACAGGAGACAATAAGATGCTACACTTATCCTCTGCATGGGGAGGTGGATGGCATCCTTTACCTTGACATCTGAGTCGGGGGTTTGCATCACGCTTCCCATCTGTGGTCAGGTCTTGGCTACAGGTTCTGGAAAGATCACGGTTTCGGTTAAACGTGAAGAAAAACAGAGGTTGAGTACGAAGAATCAAAAGGAAGGACCCAAACGCAGATAGTCGAGACAGTTTGTTGACAAGAGTTAAGATTCAAAAGCTTACAGGGGTAAGATGTCCAAACAGAAGTAACTGACTATCCACAGGTTACAGGAAGTGCGCAGGAGAAAGGTCACCTCACACTGCAGCTTGATTCTCGCGATGTCACGAGATCACACGAGAATCACAGGATCACACGTCACTTCGGCTTAAAGTAAGAACGATGTGACCTTATTTAAGATCAAATGTTTCAAACGGGGCACGAGCAGCGGCCTCCTGGGTAAGAGTCCTGCGATCGTTGACCCATTAATGCGCCCTGACTTTCTCCTCCTTACACAAAGTTCACAGAGTCGTGTTACAATAAAAACAAATGTAATATATATAATATATAATTACCAATGCAGTTTTGTTGTATGGGAACTGAATTGTTAGGAGACCAGGCTGCCTTGTTATGGCACTTTTCTTTTCTTTTTTTATAAATGAGGAACATTCACATCCGGTAGCCTACTTATGAGCCCACAGTGGAGGAAAATAAAGAGAGAGAGAAGGGTGATAGCACAGATGATTATGGAGGAAACACGTCTGCTCTCTGTGAAACTTGGTGAGACAGACGACTGGAGGTGATTCAAAACATGTAAACTGTCTGTGAGGGTGTAAAATCACATCACGTCCTCAACCTGACACACACACACACACGCACACACTAACAGATGGCAGGTGCTGTGGAGATTTGTGTTATTAATTCAGTCCCATACGTTGTAGGTTTAACAGGTTCTGCTCTCCAATAAATCACAGCCCCAATTTCCTATGAAGCGAAACAATGCTTGAAAGAAATGTATCATGAGGATTTGTTGTAAATACTTTGTTTTTTTCATGCAACACGTGTATTTGTAGTGACTCGTGTTCAGCAGCTTGTTTTCGCCTTTGTTTCCTTTCTAAAATGAATTCTCCACTTTTATAGAAAAGGAGCAACTTGAGAATTACTGATGGCACATTAAACTTCAGTCTAGTTCGGTTTACACAGTTATAACATTTACAGATTAGGCACCTCCGTTCTTTAGGACATGCTATATATAATATGTAACCCTGACATGGACTGATAAACTCACGGAGGATTTGTTCATGCAGCTGGGTCACAAAGCAAAAAGTACCACTGATTATCTAATAACTTATTTGGACTTGTGTATTATTTGGAAATATTATCATTATCATTCTCATAAATAATTTGATATTGGCCATTAAGCTGCGTTCTCTCCGAGCAGTTCATTTCAGTTTGGTTCATTTCACTTTAGAAAAGTTGTTTTTAACGTTGCCATTAGCAAAGGTTGTTGCTGGTACCAACAGACCCACTCCATCATTAGCACCACCACCAGCTTAGCCAACACTAGGAGGTAGAGACAAACTCGCCGTCTTTAAATGGCCATGCTGCCGTCAATAGCGACCACAAGTTTCACTTCACTCGACCAAGATTTTCCAAAAAGATGGCAGCGTACAATTGACAAAATCCAGACGTTCCTCTGTTTGTCTGCCGTTGAAGCAGTTTTCTAAGAGTCCCGCCTCCACTGAGTCCCGCCTCCAATGAGCTGGTCCTACCTGCAGAGGAAGAGGAAGCTCGGCATAGAGAAGAGCACCTGGTACCAAAGGTAGAGCAGCTAGAAACACAGCTTCAGTGTCATCTTCCTCTGAATGGATGAATGTGAATCTGCATTTATTATTGATCTGATCGATACAGCTTTGGATAGCCGCTAATGTAAAAAGATAGTTTATACACATGCCGGTTGTACTTTATATAATACCAGGAAAAAAACACATAAGAGAAAGTAAAAATGACCACAGTCACTGCAACATAACTTACTGACCTTCTACAAGTTTGAGGCCAACAGTGTTAAATTTTGTGAAATGTGTGAAAATCGATTGTTGACGCTTGTATGATCTCTAATATGTGATTAGCATTTGTCCTTGGTGGAGACCAGTGAACCCTCAAGCCTGTTGGTTATAGAGTGAAAGGATTATCGTTATATGCCAACAGGGGGTAACACACACACACACGAACACACACACCTGATTATGATTACAGAAAACACACAAACACAGCTCATACATGCATGAATAAAACATACAATCACTCTCACACGGTTGAACTTAAGAGAACCCATCAGCCCCAGCGCTGCAGCTCACCTCCAGCCCTCTGCTTGGCTCTCTTTCTGTCACCGGTGTAGCATGAAAGCATGGTGGAATGAGCTAGCTAGCTAGCTAACTAGCCAGGATACAGAAAAGAGATCTCTAGACACCTTCGCAAAAAACAAGATACATGTCGGGAAAAGGACTGAAAGGATTTTGGACATCTCACATATCTTGAACAGTGTTCGATCCGTGCTTAATGGACTGTTTGACATCTTGCTTATTTCCTTCAGCTCACCTACAAATCTAAACTGAAGTTGGTGGATTTTTCTCGTTTTTCCTTTTACAAGACAATCCTGTTGGATCCCTCCTCTAATTAGTAATCCTGCTTTTATCTGCTGTATGTGTCATTTGTCGTCCTCACTCAAGGTAATAGGATGCATGTGTGCCTGTGCCTCTTTTTAAGCCGTACCATGTTGTCAGCTCTCATGATTGCAGCTCTTTACCTTAGCTATGAAATTAATAACCCATGTCCCTGAGAGGGTGCAGTAAAAGATTTAATGGTGTGAAGTTGGAGTCTCGCCCTGTTGTTTAGCCTGTGGAGGGAGTCTGCTGTTGGTGCCGCTAAATGATCAATTTAAAAGAGGGAAGAAATGCTATTCGATCAGCAGATTGGCCTTTCTCAATAAATCTCATTAACTCGGGAACATGCCATTCCCCCATCACTCATCAAGACAAAATGTCACCTTTGCTCCATGCGGAGAGAATTCATATGAGCCCATGAAAAGGTTCAGCACCCAGAAACCTCCTGTTCACCAACCTTGAATGGCTGGGACGTCTGCTTTTCATTCTCTCTCACCCGAACAATAGAGGGGAGTATATAGAATATATCACACATGATGACCGGTCAACGCAGACGCATTTTAACAAATTTGTGAACAAAGTTTTAGGAAAACAAGCCTTTAGTGTGAAAAGCCTTGGATCTTTCATTTCAAATCGTGAAACATGGGAGCAAAAACAAGTGTTGTGTTTATATTTTTGTTCAGTGCATATACATTGAGCTGCAGACCTGCTGTGATGTTCAGCTGAAAGATGTCTGAGCGAGGTCAGAAGAGTCAGAGCAGATCCACTTCTCCTACTCTCCAACCACAGAACCACATATCTGTGCCAAGGAGAAGCCGACCTCTGATACTCCAACATGCCTCGCACGTGTACTCACCACCCTGGGTCACTTCCTGGTAATCTGACAGATGCTGACGGGGAGGAAACTCAGTTGAGAATACTTTCAGAGGAAGAGGATGAAAAAAAAGACCGTAGGGCATTTTACACTTTGTTGTATTAAAATATATATAAATAAATATAAAAGAAAGAGACAAAACCAGCACACCATAAAGTGAGTAAGGATGCGCTGTGTTGATCCTCCGGGTGTTTTTGCTCTTAAGCTTGAAAACGAGTTTTTACCTGCAGGGAGGGAATGAAAGTTTCAAAGATAAACATCGTGCAAAAACTTTGAAACATTTCCTGAATACAAGAGCTAACAGTGGGTTGCTTTGAAAGACTTTGGGAACAGGGAATAATGAGAGAAACGCCTGGATGCTGCGCTTTATTTGGCTTGCAAATATGGTCGCTCAAACAGAAATGACAATCCCGACATCGTCATTCGTGCGGCCTGCTGGATTGACTCTCTGGAAGCGGCCCAGTGTCAGAAAGCTTGACTGCCAACAGCGTCAACATGAAATGCAGGCCCGCTGCCTCTTCACAGGTGCTTCAAATGAAATCACGGACACATTCCACTGACCACACAATCTGTGATTTAACCATTCAGACACCTGCCACATGGAGTAAATATCATTATAGTGAGATTTGTCCCCCAAAGAGAGAACACGAACAAGCTGGAATCGACAGCTGAGATGATGGGTGAAAATACAGTCCTGGCTTTATGTTGCAGACGGCAAAGCTCAGGGATGACTGGAGAGTAAGAACTGAGAAAGTTAAAAAGACACATTTAAGAGCGAAATAAATTCACTGGCATATTTTCTCTCAGTTTTCTCCAAAAGACTAATATTTGAGGTATACTGAACAAACTACAGAGCCGTCGGACCTGATCAGTCATCTAGTGCTGTTTTGTTTCCCATATTCTAGGATCACAATCTTCGCTGTTCGCTGTGATTGTAAATTAAGATCGTAGAAAGTACGTTGTTTTGAAGAGAGATGACTTTCTGTCTCAGGAAACTCATCGTAGGGAACCTGCAGGAGGCGGATGCCTGTTTGAATCGCAGCTGTGAGCCTCCTGTTGCATTATGGTTCCTTCATACTCCACTCTCATTTTCAAAGTGCCCGTCTTTGTAAAATGCAAGCGTGCAGACTGGTCGAGTTTCCCTATTTGGAAAAACTTCTCTCATACGGAGGTTACAGCTGATGACATCGTCCCGACTCAAAGAGTCATCGTGTATTTATGATACGTCTAAAACAAATATGTATGAGATAAATGTACCAATCTGGTGCACGTTGAGAGCAAAATCACGAGGCTAGAGCTATGAAGACATTTGTGATCTAGTAAACTATTTAATTTTTTTCAAGTTTTTTTCAATCATAAACACGTTGGCTGAAGTAAATATGAACTGCAATACACAGTATCGCGATAGTTCGTGAAATATATTGGTTTTGTGTATGGGAACACACACGAAACACAACTTTTTTTAGCTTTAGGACACAAAACACTTTGGGACGCCCAGTGTTGAACATTAAACTCATGGTTGAAAGTCTTGTTTGTTGGGCCCATCCATCTCTCATCGCGTCCACCATCAGTGGTGTTGTCAATATTTAACACTGCATGACGAGCTCTCACTGTTGCATAGTCACATTGATGCATTTAATGTTGGTGACTGTCCACCACAAGAAAGGATCCTTGTCGACTTCCATTTGCATTGTTTTCATGCTGAGCGACACAAAAAAAAGCGTTATTGTCTATGTACACGAAACCAATAGATTGCATTTCGTGACTAGTTCACGACCTGCTATAATTCTGGTCACATTCACAAAGCCCGGTAAACGAGACGGGATAGAGGGAGATAGAGGGAGCAGCAAGCACCGAGTCCACGTTCCAGAGCGGCTCGGTTCAGGCGAGAGTTGCTGTGAAGCTCGCAACTCTTGCTGGGCCTTCAGACCGCATGAACAACATACGTTTGTAGAAGTATTCTAATTATGCATATAAAGCATCACTTCCTGTGTGCAACACATTTTCTAGGAGAATTTTAAACAGCAGGAAAGTGTATCTGAGGAGATGAACACTCTCGTTAGCTTCTCTGCGCTGTGGGATTCCCCATGATGAGCTAAAGACAGCAAAACTGTAAACACAGGTGACATAAATAAAACAGAATGTTCGCCTCTTTGTTATGATCGAGTCCATAAATAGGACAAAAAGAGCCCATAAATACTGAGCGGTGCTCTGAAGCGGAGCAGCTTCCCGGGGGTTTCATCCAGCTGCCGCTTTGCTCGTCTTCCTCCCGGTCCGGTTTCAGCACCGTTAGACTCACAGGCTGGAAACATGCTGCTCAGCTCTTAAACACTGACTGGTTGTTTACAATGTAACATTTGATTGGTTTGTTCAGTAAGGAGAGAAATAGGACTGTTTGAAGGTAAAATGGTTATTTTAAATTGGTGCCTTCACCAGAGATAAGAAGTCATATGGACCAAACTGCACCATTAAAAAGCACCAGAACTAATGATTGTCTTTATTAATAACCCACTGATGTCCCGTTTCTTCCCTTCAGATTAATTCCAGACGGTAAAGACGTGGGCAGAGAAGGAGACATGAAGAAAGCGCTGAAGTTCTTCAAACTGGCGAACGACATCCGGCAGAGCGAGAAGCTTGAAAGCAGGATAAAGAAGATCGAGGAACATCTTTCTCAGGACGAGTCATTTGCAAGTGCCTTCATAATTTCAAGTGTTGACTGTAAAAATAAATGTTATATTTGTTATCTATCTTTTTATCTATCGAAAAAGATAAATAGATAGATGGACAGACAGACAGGTTTGACTTTCTTAGTGAAAGTTAAACCCTCTTAGCTCTCTGCCATCCCATCTCTCCCTCTGTCTCGATTAAAATGTCCATCGCTGCAGACTTCTTTCAGCGGTCAGTCAGTTCCTTCTGTGGAGCCAAATATGAATCAGACTAAGAGCAGCAGACAGGCCGCGCTGACGGAACATAATTACAGTAAAAGGTCAACGGAGACCCAATCTGCTCTAATGATGGGATGGGAAGTGTTGGCCGGAGAGCGTCAGACTCTGGCAGAGACGGAGACGCAGCTGCTGGTCGTTACCGAGCCGTTAAAACCAGAACATTTACACTTCAGAACCTTTGTTGTTTTACAGAAGAACCCTTTGCTACTGTAATACATTACCGTTGATGCTCTGCTCCACTAACACACTGCAGATGCTCTGCTGTTGAAGTGTTGGTACCAGAGAATAGTCATGAGTCATCCTGTGAAAACTCGCCATTTTTAAATGGCCAAGTTAACGACAAGAGTAACGGTAACTTTCAATTTCATGAAATTCAAGTGACCCAGGTATTTAGAGGCTGTACATTTCTAAAGCTCCCTAATTAACATGTTATATCTGATTTGTTTAATCAGTACATTAAATGTTTGAATGGCAATTAGCCATTTTCGTTGGGGTTATGTATTGAGCTTTTTCTTGGCCAGGCACAGCAACATCAACCAAAGAGCTTTTGTTGACCAAAGCTAATTACAGACACATGAAATAGAAACATGGAACAAAAACTGAGCGTTTCTTTCTCTCTGAACATATTCCAGGTATCCCTTGATTTCCCATAATTGGGATATTTTTTTATATTTTCACATCCACAAGAAGTTGATTGTTGGGAAAACCTCCTGAAGGTGTTTTACTGAAAGCCTTGTTGTTTTTCAGGTGAGAGACATTGTTCCCTGTAAGTGTAGCTGTGCTAAAGCTGAACCGTATGGAAACAGTGTAATAACTGAGGTCAACAGAATTGATGCAGCAGCAGGAGGGCAGGGAGCCATCAATAACTGAGAGATCATTTGTCACTTCGGCCGGTGTGGTTTCGGAGGAATGGAGAGATAAAAATCCAGTCTGGAATATGTCAAAAAGCTTATCATGTAATAAAAGAAAGAGGTTTGTTCTTTTGCTGTGACATTTTCAAGCACTTTCATTAATCTGATGAGTCATGAGTGAATCACTACGAGACGACAAAATCAAAAGTGGATTTCCAATAAACACATAAAAATGGGATTTTTACGCATTTGGTGAAACATTGGTGAGCTTGTGTTTATTTTTGAGGTTTGAGGTTGAATCGATATGAAATCCTTTCTACTTCTACACCCTCGTGTGTCACTGTCTGCGCCTTCTCTACCATAAACATACGATCCTTCAATGCTGAACTCTGCCTCAGAAACCCTCTCAGACAGCAGGTACATTCATCATCCTCTTTCATGCAAACAGTAAATTTGATTGAAATGGAGAAAAACAACCACCACCCGAAGAAATGTGAAGCTGTCCTGAGGTTCACTGGCTGGCGTCTGAGTGAGCAGGTGTGTGTGTCTGGTTTTTGTAATCTATCATAGTGCTGCTCTATTTTTATAATCTCACAGACATGGAGGGATTACTGAACTGGTCTATCGGTCACGAGGGCCAGGGGCCCAAAGTGTCAGGGGCCCCTCTAGCCTTCACCTGCAAAATGTAACTCAAAGAGACCAGGAAGGGACTCAAAATCAGCACAAAGAGACCAAAGCAACTGCAAAGAGACTCACAGCAATGATGAAAAGGTGCAAAAGAAAGAAGTTTAAAGAGACACAAAGAGGCACAAAACAACCACAACGTGACTCTAAAAGACTACATAGAGATACAAAGAAGCTACAGAAAGACTCAAAATGACTTCAAAAGGACACAAAGCAACTACAAAGAGACACAAAATTACCACAGGACACACAAAACAAATACAAAGAGGTTCAAACCGACTACAAAAAGAGGCAAAACAACAACAGACAAAAGAAATAACTTCACAACGATCAAAGCAGAAGTACAAAGAGACACAAAACCACAGAGAGATGCGTAAACAACTATGAACTCTGTGTGTCTTGCTCCTGTGGAGGCAACTGTCTTTTCAGTCCAAACATTGGTTTGTTTCTGCAAACCAAAAACTGCAAGATGATTTTTGGAAGATGCTATAATCACATACAAATTCTACAGTGCCTCTGTGGCTTTAAAGCAGGGGTCACCAACCTTTTTGAAACTGAGAGCTACTTCATATACCGAGTAGTACGAAGGGCTACTTGTTTGATACAAACTTCCTGAATAACAAAGTTGCACAGATCACCTTTTAATAATAATATGTGTGAAGACAGTCTGATCACATGTCAATGTTAATTATTCCTCACAATAATTATTAACAATGATTTCCACAACATGATGGTAGGAAACACAGATATATTTTAAACATTTATTTCTGTTATTCTGTTTCAACATTTGAAAGTCAGAGGTGTCGCATCTCTGATATTTCTGTAAATATCTTTCTTGACAGTTTTGTATGAATAAGCACATTTGTAGCATTTGGTTCAAAATCACACCTGTTATATTTTTGTAAGAATGATCACTTCTAACATTTTTTATGAAATCATTAACTGTCATATCTTCACATCTGCCTGTTCCGAGGACTGATGGACCTGACGACGTGGTGCACTTGCGGCGCGCGTCCGGCGCCAACGGGAAGCGCCCGGCATTCGGAACCTGAAAACCCAGTGCGGTACGGCAGCCTCTTCCTGGCTGTCCGCCGTGCGCCTCTGGGTACCCAACTCTCTTACGACAAGAAATTGTCATTTTAAAATCAACATTCATGCAAGCGTTTTTTATTAAAAATGAACAGCAACTAAAAGTTTTAGACAGAGCTCCATGGTGACTCGTGCTATTTTTAGAACATGCCTTGCGGGCGACTCACGGTGCCCGCGGGCACCGTGTTGGCTACCTCAGGCTAAATGTTTGCTCAGATCAGGGTTTGAACAGATGTCCTCACAATTCAATGTGAGTCTCTTTCACCAGCAGGCCCTCACACATGGACCTCTGACTGAGTTCAGATGTTCAAATGTCTTTTTTAAGAAGTATTTCCAGCACCATGGCTGTTTTAGAGGTCTTTCATAACATAAGACGAACTCAAATGCCCTGCGGGGAGAAATCAAAGGTCCAGCCAAAGTAAAAGCTTCTGAAACGTAACTGCAGAAAGAATAAGAAGCGTACATCGTGCAATCGTCTAAGAGCAGATATTTTCTGTTTCCTGAATCCCACACACAAGAATAGCCAAAATATTTTAGCGATCAGCCTGAGAAAACACGAGGGAACAAAGCAACTGGTGGAATGTCAAAGCATCCGTCTGTCTCTCCAACATCTGAAACGTTTCCACAGAAAAAAGAAGAAAAAAAACTTCTCCTCTGTTCTTGCCAGCGTGGATTTTGGGCATTAACTCAAACAGTGATGTCTGGAAAATATGACCTCCAAGGGTTCAGCCCACACCAAACTTCAAAACTGTGAAAAAACTAAGCTCTGCAGATTGTGCTGAGAATTTAATGAGCCATTATAGATTCTGGACTTGGCTGGACAGACCACACAGAAAAGCTTTCCTTCTCTCTTCAGAACTTTATTTCTGCGTCAAGCATATCTTATATCGGTGAGCTTCTTTAAATTCCCCTCGGGTCGTTGGATTCTCACATTTCAAGAGCTGGAAACTGAATATTTGACTCTTTTGCCCTGATAGAAATGGTGTTGATAACATTTCAGCAACTAATTGAAATGACTGAATTACTTTTTTTACTGGTTATGAAACAGTCTTAATTTAATACTGATGCCTCTATATGACCTACATAAGTAAAAAAAAAAACCATCAGAGAGAAGATGGTCTATTTCCATAGAGTTATTCTTAATGCTCGTCGTCGGTGCCACCGGGTCGGATTCTGGTGAAACCAGATGAAATCAGGCAGGTTCACCAGAAACCTCTTCAGCTCAGACTCCAGCGGGGCCTCCAGCAGAGGCAGACCCAGATCCGGATGGTGGTTGGATGATGTTGCCACTGTGGAGAGCAGAGATCTGTGGCAAGAAAGTATTACATGTTGCTATCAGGGAGCTACCATGTCGCTCACCCCTCTGTGAAGGCTCATTTCCCCTCAGCATCATCCAGAAGCCAACAAATAGCCAGAAAACATGGAGATAGCTGCGGGGAACCAGAGTCTATGCCACTGCCATTAAATAAAGTGAGTGCGAAGTTGAGAAAAGAGACACCAATTAGCTTGATGAGCTGCATTCGAGTCCCACGCGGTGGTAAGTGTGGAGCTCAATATCCACCTTGGTGATGATGCTTTGTGAAGACGGAGCTGCCTGTAAGAGTCAGGTCTGGTGTCTGTGGAGCTAAATGACACTCAGCGGAAGGTGGAGCAAGTAGAGATTTTCAAACTTGAACAAAATGAAAGGACCGTTTGCTGTCTGTCCTAAAAAACACACAGAACAGGATTTTTGTGTTGCAGCATAAAAAAACCCGTTTACTGATACTGATCCTGGGAGGAGCCGTATCAGATATACAGAGCTGTGATGGAGAACAAGCTCTCCTCAGCAATAGTGGGGGATGCCATCATGTCACTGTTGAAAATGAAGGTAGGTTCGGTGTCGTGTTTTTCTCTCTACACACCAGGTTGTCTTCAGGTTTCCAACAATTTACATTTGTATTTCTGGACTCTGAAGAGTTGAACTTAATGTATAAATCACAGCAACTGAGCTAGAAGTGTCTCACTTTCCAAAGTGTGATTTCCTCCCTGTGTTTCTTTCTGAACTGGAGTTTACTTCATCTCAGCGTGGCTGAACTGAGTTTCATCAGCTCTACTTTCTTTATGTTTTACTTTTAGATCACGTTCTTATTTCAAGCCCAACCATGATGTTTTTACTCAAACTAACTGAGTGGTCTTGTTGCCTAAACATAAATGCAGCCTTTCACGGTAATGGCACGGCGTAAAATTACATGCAAAAAGCCAAAAATGAGTGCTCTTCATACTCCTTCCCATGAGATCAGGTTGGTGTCTCCGTGTTCCTCTCCTGAAGAAAAATAATGGCATTTAATTAACACTCAGGGGGGGAACAACATCCCCCTGCAGAGTCCCATTGAACCTCTCATCACTAAGACAGCACATGAGCAACAGTTATGCAGCAGTGTTTTATCTTTCAAAGATAAACACTGGAGTTAATGATGGAAATACGCTTACAAATTGGAAGACGTTTTGGCAGTCAAAGGTAATAAATAATCATTCAACTGATCTTCTGAGAAAACGTGCCTGAGGCTGGTCCAAGTAAAAATAGATCATAAGTACCAACATTAGTCCAGGAGTGAGATGATTTTATGTGACAAACCTCAACACGGTGCCTTCAAATGTTGCAGTTTAACGGTGCTGTGGTTTCTTCTCAAATAGGTTGAACTACAAACTTTCCCTTTAACTAATCTGTTTGTAAAAGTAAGTCCTCCTTTGCTGTCTCTTCTATTTTGTTCCCACTTTTCTGAATGTCCACATTAATATGAAACAATGGAGGCATTATTAATTAACACTCGCTCAGGGAGGCATCACTAAAACACCACATGAAAAACTGTTTCAACAAATAAATACTGGATCAAGTTAAATGAAGCATTCAAAATGATGGAGATACGGTTACAAATTGGGAGTAAATTTATACCTTTAAGAGACGTCAAATCTCCGGTTACCGGTTCTTCTCAAATCTGATTGAACCAGAAACTTTTCCTCTGCTGATCTATTTGTGAAACTAAGTCTCCTCTGCTGTCTCTTCTCGCTGCTGTCTTTGTTGCAGTGTTTCTGAATTATGCACATGAACATGAAACAATGAACAAACTTCTTAAATGTAAAATATGAAAGTTTCTGATAGCTATTTGTTTTATTAATTTCAACCTTTATTTAACCAGGTTAATCCCGTTGAGATTATGGATCTCTTTTAGGAGGGGGGTCCTGGCCAAGACGCCAGCGACAAACCACCATTGGACTTCTTTTTTGCAACCGGAGGAGTCGCCCCCTGCTGGTCAGTGGAGAGAATGCAGGTTGAAGGCACTTAACAGCTGGAGGCCAAGGGACAATATTTTGGTATCGGAAGCGTTCTGTTTAGTATTGACGAATCCCGTTGGAGACTGCTTTGTTTAAATGCAGGTAAACAGTCTGTGTGGAGAGCAAAATAACACATTGGAAAACTGGGAACTTGTGAAACAATCTGGACGTACACGTTGTATCTGAACTACGACTCCAGTCTCGCATGTCAAGCTGCTAATGGGACTGTTTGTCAGTGTGCAACAAACAGAGGTACCTTTTCTGCTTGCTGCCTCTGCAGGTCCAGAATATAAGACAAAATAAAACTTTATGCATACCTTGGGAAACTGCTGTGCAGCAGTTGCTATACAAAGTGGGAAGAGTGCAAATATAAATGTTTTATGGATATGTTAACTCCCGATTATAAATGCCCCATGTGGCAGGAGTCATGGGGTCAGGAAAGCAGCCGAGGGCTCTCATGTCCGCACGGCATGCGCGTTGGAAGATGATTTGAGCTGCGGAGGCCGGCTCGCCGTCGGCATGTTGAAAGCGAATGAGAGGCAATCGATATGGCCAACAGGGAGATGGAAGAAAATCAAAGAAAATCTTTTATTTTTTGTATTTGTCATCATGAGCTGGAAGCTAATTCTTTCTCTGTAGTTAAGATGTCATGTTCGTATGTCATCTCTGGCATCTTTGCAGATCAGTTTGAGGTCCTTGTATGATCACCCAAGGGTGAATTGTTTTGCCATTTACTGTTTTCACTCGTACCTTGTTTTGGGAAATAATGAAGCAAGGATTGTTTTCTGCAATTTTCTTGTTTTTATGAAATCCATTTCTGCACTTATGTAACTCCAAACTGACTCCAGTGTTGAATTGACGCCTCCAGCCCCCCAGGAGGCATGGGGCTCCAAACCGGCCCCAACGCTGGGCGTGTTTTGACCCTCAGGGCCACCGTACTTATTTCCTCAAAGCTATCTTTCATAAAAGACTTTGCTATCTAAAAGGTGGGATTGCGAATCTCAAGGTTGCTTGTCCAAATTACAGCAATTAGGAAAATGTTTTGCCCTTTTCCTCTGCTGCTGCCCTTCTGCGTGACATTTATATTATAGAGTGTCATGTAGGCATCAGCAGCCATATGCAGCCTCATTATACTGCATGCACACTTTTTCCAAAAGGCGAACGTGTTGAGATTGAGTGTCTCATATCGACCTGTCTCCTGCATTTAAACTGACTTCAGCAGCTCATTAAGATTCTGTCTTGATAAAATCCACACGCTGGTGATAGTACACATGTGCAGAATCTATAAGAGTGTCATATTTTTCTTGCCAAAAGGTAATTTCTTCAATCTCTGAAAAAAAAAAGAAACATCACAGCTGTGCTTTCTGTTCATATTCTGATCTTAATGGACACTTATTCTTGTATTAGACCGTACAGTTTGAGCATGTTTGACAATTGCATCACAGAGAGACCGATTCATTAATTAGCAAATGGGAAACACTGAAAGTAAAAGTGACATACAGCTAATCCACCGACCCACCTATGTTTAGTTGTACAACACAAATCACTGGCAGGGGAAACATAACACTGTTGGTTGAACTTTAGAGTGAATTATTGCGTTTCAGTGTTTTCCCCCATTTTCCAGTTTATATTTGGTTTGGCTTTTGCGCACAACACTAAACAAACTATTGAATGGATGAATGCATGAATGACTCACACAGTAAGTCGTCACTTTCTGCTTGCGGGCATTAAACTAGAGTTATAAGTTCTTGATCTCTATTTTAAAAAAACAAAAAAACGGAACATTTTAATCACAAAGTGCCATGATGTTAAGGTATAGCTAAATTAATCACAGCGTTGTGGCCTTTACCTGTTAATAGATCATTTGAACTTTTGGCTTCTGGGAGCTATTTTGTCCTTTATCAGAATATTGTGTTTATATTGCAGGCTAGACAGTCTTTCAGCAGTGTTGCTGCTGGGGTGTAAAATGGGCAGTTTCTGCCATCTGCAGGACAAACAGGAAGACACAAAACAACCAGATGAGGGACATTTGAAAAGGGAGAAGTTTGCCGAGCAGAAATCTCAATCATGTGGGATAAAATAAATATCCTTACTGGCAGTAAGCTCTGAAGGCAAACTTCTCCCGTGTTCCCGTGTTTCACCCCCAAATATTCAATCATTCTGGAGACAAGACATCACAACTGAAACAAATAAAAAGGTTTTTCGCTCAAACACAACTTGACACACGGACAGTATAAGAGCCGGGGATCGAACCGCATATCTTGTGGTTGAAGGATGACCCTCTACTTCACTTTAGTATTAACAATTCTGCTAACTTTATACTTTTCCCACACTACATTTCAGAGGGAAACTTTTAACTTTTAAAATTTATTTGACACTTATATTTACTAATTACATGAAAATATATACAATGTGCTTTTTATATGATGCAGTATTTTACCAGTAATCTAGTCTACAGTTTTCAAAATATCTTAAATTGGGTTGACAACGTTAAAATACTCTGACATGTTATTTGTTAGTGATAAAAACTAAATAACATAATATTCGATAATAATGTAACACAGTCAAATAATCCTTTAAATATAAAATATAAGTATCTATGAAACATACTGTGCATACATGTATCTTAGCTCCACAATTACCAGCTGCAATTTTGATCATAATCCAGTAATAGCTCAAATCTAGCCTACAATATTATGTAATGGGTCATACTGTATAATGAGTACTTTTGCTTTTGAAACTTGAAGTACATTTTGCATATAATACCTCTGTACTTTTACTTAAGTGAAGGTATTTCCTCCACTTCTGCGCATGGCATCTATTTCGAGGAAGGACGTGATGGGTGCACTGTCCCTTTAAGACTTTCTCTCTCGCGCGCTTTTTGGACTCTATCGCTTTCCGTCGTTTCAGCAAACACTTGCGCTAGCGTACTTGTGTGTTGTGCAGAGGAACTGGTTCACATCGAAAAGGTTTAACGTGGACTAAGTCAACGTCTCAGAATGTCTGGAGGGACCACACTGGAGAACGCGAACCCTGTGGTGTTCCAGCGGTCCGGTGACAGGCTGCTGACATCGAACGAGGAGGACGAGGACGTCCATGACCCCATCGACGAGAGGGAAATATTCGATATCCTGTTTTCAACTTAAGCTAACGTTAGCAATGCTACATGACGTCAGACCGGTGTCACACCTGACACCGGTCACGTGTGTGCTTGTTATTAACCTTCTTTTTAACTTTATTTTATAACATTAGCTACTAACGTTAGCTGTTGCATAACCTGGAATATTATACGTTTATATTATTTATATACATATAATACTATTATAATAATGATGATAATAATATAAATATAATAATATATACAGTATATGATAATAATATAAATGTAATAATAATGATATAATAATATATATATTATAGTTATAATAATATATACAGTATATGATAATAATATAAATGTAATAATAATATAATAATATAAATATAATATATATTTGATATTATATTAAACATATAACTTACCTTAAGTATTGTAACTGGTGGAAGAAGTACTTAGACGTTTACTACAAATACACAAATATATTTGGATCAATGCTAAAACAAATATAACTATGCAATCAAAAGAGTGACAAACATTTCACTCATTTCAATTATATTTTGCTCTTAATTACTTTGTGCTTTTAGGTTATTTACAGTAATGGTACAGTTGCATCACTTTCTTTTTACAAACAAAGCATTGTAATAGTTTTAATGTCGCCTATAATGCACAGTAATAACAGCATCACGTGTGCAGCACATAGAGGCAGAGGTTGTGTTGTTTTCATTGTGTCGTCTTAAACTCTTTAACTAAAGTTACATCTGATCAGATCCATCAGCGACCCGGAGCATCCTCTGTCTCTGGAGGAGCTCAATGTGGTGGAGCAGGTCCGCGTCAAGGTACAAACCTGTCATCGTGTGTTTTGTTTGGGGGGGTTTAGGTTTTATTTACTCCAAGGTGAATAGGGGGGGGGGAGGGGGGGTTCTGTAATTGATTTACCAATATTCTAATTTAGTGAAGACAAGGTTAAAACAACCCTGAACTTGACCACCATTCATCTCTTTACTACATCATATTGTTCTTTTAAATATCACATTTCAAGTTAACTAATGTTCAGCCTTCAGCATCAATGTAAACATTTACTCTGTGTCTTCTGTGATTGTTGTGGTGCTGAAAACATCTGTCCCACTGCACAAACATTCATAACAAGCAATGGAAATCTCATTCCGTGTGTTGTTTATTTAGTCCGTTTCTATGAGATTGTCCTTTTTCCTCAGGTCAGTGACGCAGAGAGCATCGTGGGCATCGAGTTCACACCTACAATCCCCCACTGCAGCATGGCAACACTCATTGGTCTGTCAATCAAAGTCAAGCTGCTACGCTCCCTGCCAGACAGGTTCAAAGTATGTGTGTGTGTGTTGGTAACATGGATGCACATTTAGTTACTTAATATAAAGAACATATAATGTGGGATTAGTGGCGTTAGTGTTTTGTTCTTCTCCAGTCTAAACACGGTGTGTTTCTCTATTTCTTCTCAGATTGATGTCCACATCACTCCCGGGACTCACGCCTCAGAGGAAGCAGGTGAATATGATACAGAGACAGCAGTCATGGTGCATGATCCACTAGTCATAGCACCTTTTCTAACACGGTGTTTATGTTGTGCAGTGAACAAACAGCTGGCGGACAAAGAGAGAGTTGCAGCGGCTCTGGAGAACTCCTCGCTGCTGGAGGTGGTCAACCAGTGCCTGACCCCCACCAGGAGCATCTGAGCGGCCAATCGGCTTTGTCGTCTTCTGCTATCAGCCACCGATCAGCCAATCATGTTTGACTCTTGTCTTTGACATCTGAGATGTGTCGGCAAAGCTCTCTACCCCCCCAATCACCAATCCAGGTGTGAACAGCTGCAACTGGTGGACACTGATGCAACAAAACCATCTCAGCACCTAAAGAGATTAATAGAAGTTAATAATCTTCATGCAGAATAGTTTGGACAGAGCGGTTACATTTTACTTCCATCTGGGAATTTGAAATGAAGAAGCTGCCTGTCAGGTCATTCAACGTGATTCCGGTTTTATGTTATTAAATCTGTATTCTAACACATGCAATTCATCATTTTTTGCAATAATATTGGGACTTTTGTGGCAACAATCCCCACCTGTATATAATATTGATGCTTTTGACATTTTAATAAAAATGGAAATTAAAATAAAACAGTGATGATATGTTCTCGGTATTTTTCTTTTCTTTTCTTAGGTGATACAAAGATATGTATATATTTATATGTATACATATATTTATATTTATGTATTTTATTTTTCTAATATTAAAATAAAATAGAACTTATTCATCTGTGTGCAGGCCAGGAGCTGTTTTCAGGGAAATCCAATTTAATTTGTGATATAAAGTTCAATGTCATGCGGTCCAGTAAGTCCTGTCAGAGAGGACTTGACTCAGCTATTTGTGTATTCTTGAGGCCCGTATGGTGGTGGTGCTGTGAAATATCAAACATCACCACCCAAGATCGTTTTAATCCAGTGGTTTAGTTCAACAGCAGCGTTGACTGTCCTGAACTCTCCACGCAATACAACATTTTCATGTCTGTGTTCATCCAGCAGGAGGCGTCCTTATTCTCTTCCTGCACATCAAGTGCAGGAGGCTGAAGATGAGAAGCCTCTGTGCCGTGGCTCGTTGTGCCAGATTGCCTCCTCAGATCTGAAGGACAGAGTCGTCCAACATGCTTGTCCACCCACTCGCACCTCACTGAGCAGCTGTGCTTTAATTCTTACTCAACCAGACGAGCTCACTCAGATCTCGCACAAATAGGAAAACTAATATGGCTTCAAATCTCTATTCATCAGATAACATGGCACGTGAAGTCATACAAGTGTAAGGAGAGAGTGAATGGTCATTCTCTAAAATGTCACCTTTAATAAATGTTTCCCCTATTGGGGTTAGGGTTTGGACTTAAATTTCTGCAACAATAGATGTGATTTTAATAGTATGTCTATAATGTCTAGAACACACTATCATACATTTATTGTGTAGCCTTTATTGTAGGAAATAGAATACAAGACTTTGCAAAGATGGTTATGTAATCCTATTTTTAATCTTGACTCCCAGAGAGATATTTATTGCCACTCTGTGAGTGATTGTTGGCAGGCACTGACATAAAATCCATTAATAATTAAACCCTAATATAAGTTCTACTTTAAAGTATAAAACAATAATAAAAAAAAACAGACCTTTTAAGGCCATGTAGTGGGTAAATACTTGTTTCTTAGGCTCAACTAATAGCCTGTATATTTTTTTTTTCTCCAGCTCCACATCTGGAAACATTGCATCACTGCTAAAACCCTGGATAAGAGACCCAGCCGGCACAGCTGCATGAGCCCAATCCAGAGCCGTTTATAAACAGGGTTAAGTCAACCAAAAACATGCTCTCAGAGGGTGAAGAGGAACAGGAAGCCAGCTCAGGACAGCAACCGGATTAAACTCTTCCAGATGTAATGTAGCCTATTGACAAACAAATAGATAATACATGGAATTAAATAGATGTGTAGTCTCTTACAACAATATATAGTCAGCTTAGCCTACCAACGCTGCCAGTGAGCTTTATATTATTAATGGTCCTTATGTCCTCATATTGCCCATGCTTACTGCTGAAAGTAAGGTTATTATCTCACACGGTGTTCCGCTAAAGAGTCTCTACTCAACCCCGCCTACATACGGCTCTGGGTGGAGCCCGCTTAGCTGGCCTGCCCGCCTGGCTGCCAGTCCTCTTCTGCAGACTTCAGGATTGGCTGCACAGACCTCCTCCACACCAACCGCAGCATATTGACGGTCGATGGAAGATTATTAGCCCGTGCTCAGCGTTTCATTCTGACACAGGTACGTTGAGCGAACGTTATTTTTAAGTTTGGGTCCAAGTTTTGCGTTTGTGTGTGTGTGTGTGGAAAAATAGCTGTAATAGTGAAGCGGAAACCGTGAGACCCGAGTTCGGGTTTACAAGCCAAACAAAAAAAAGCAGAAGTTGTCATCCTGCAGAGAGCAGCTCGGGAGTTGCTCCAGCAGTGATGGCTGATGAATTAAGACGAACTGTCTTCTCTGCCGTCTTAAGAAGCTTTTATTCGGCTGCTAACGTCTTGCATACTGGTACAGGGCTCTGGCAGGGGTTTCTGGCAACAAGCCACGGTTTGTCCTTTTCTTCCTCCCTCAAATGATGGCCAATGTGAGTCTAGTATGAACCGTTTTCCTTTTCAAAACTCCCTGTGTTTTCATAAAACGAGCCTCGTGTGAGGCTGCAGCTTGTCACATGTAGTCAAGATGAACATAAGGCATGTGTTTCTGCAGAGAGAGAGAGAGAGAGAGGAGGGAACAGACTGCAGTGTTTTCACATATTTTGGTGTTTTTCTTTTCAAAGCGCTTTGTAGGGAGCGGGGACCACTGGTGGGTACACACACACACACACACAGACATGCTTTTGACTTCAGTTGGACTTCTCGTTCACATCATTAGGTGGCATGGAGTCAGAAGGAAAGGGAGTTTGTTTATGTGTTATGTGTGTTTGTTCGCAGCCTGTTTGACAGAAAGCTATTTGGCTGCAAGCGCTCTCCTCCATGCACCTGCATAGACACACATTCTCCAAGGCCGAGCTGCTTCTGTAAACAGTTTAGTTTACAGAGAACTGCTTGCTTTGAATGGAGGAGTTGTGAGTTAACACATGATACTAATGTGACGGACAACAGAGTAATGAAGCTGCTTTCCCCTCCAGAGGCCTGTTCGCTCTTCTGGCCGCCTCTGTTTCACCGGAGTGACTTTCTGGATGTTGTGCAAGTGCACACGTCTTACTTCTTTTGAAGAGTTCTCCTTTAGCAGAATGAGCTCTTAGTATATGAGGGAGATGCAGTCATGCAGCACGCTGGTCTGGTTGAAATGAGAATCTTTAGATCAATAAGAATATTCTCGTAGCGACATCCTGTACGTCACATTACATTCTATAGACCAAACAGCCAAACGATGAACTGAGATAATAATAGACGGATTGATGGACAATGAAAACAATCGTTACTTGCAGCTCGAAACCAAAGTATTGAATAATCTGATTGACAGTCTTATTGTGCACATCAACGCTCTCAGGATGATGGACCTCTTTTGTTTAGTGGTGGGGAGCCATCTTCATTATAGATGTAGGAATAAGACCGTGGGTCTTCTTCCATAGACCTGTGTGGAATTTTGCAGCTGCTGTCACGTCCTTCACAGATCCCTCAGAAATGAATCCAGCAAGTCACTGCTGCTCGTTCATCCGTTCTGTTCCTTTTGAAATGTTGGTTTTCTGGACCTTTTGTGCTGATTCCCACCACAGATCCATTGGCCCTTCACAGCATTGCAGTGTTGCATTGTGGGTCCCTCGAGTGACACCAAGATCAGCGAGTCCATCATCTCTAGGTGACCTCCAGTCCGTCTTGGTTCTGCCTAGACGACAGTGGGGTGCATGTTTTGCTGTTTGCTGTCCTTATTTTTGACACATTCATTTCGCAACCTGGCAACCCTAAAAATCGAGAACTTCCAAGCCACAAAAAGTCCCTCATCACTGATGTTTCTCTGCAGTCTGTAGGTCGTATGACATTCACTGTGTGTTGACCTCATTGAGTTATTGTGGAACAATAAGACATCTTTGTATGGACTTTATATTTGGGACTACGCTGGTTCCAGCAGAGGCAGCTCTGAGCAGATGCTGTTCATCTTGGATCTCATCGGTTTATCTGACGGTTTCATAAAAAAAGGTTTAGGTTTTGTTCGTCGTTCAACCTTTTTTTTTTGTTACGTGAGCACGTTGCCTCTGGTTGTGTTCTCATTCATGTGCTCTGTCACAGAACTAGTTTTAGTTCATTGCAGCTTGTGAGTTCTTGGCATTCCTGAAGAGCTGCGTTGGTTAGGAGGTGAGGGGCTGGGTGGATCTCAGCCACGTCTCCACGCTCCTCCATTCATCCAAATGTGTCTCCAATTGAATTCTACCGAGGCATCGCATCATTTCAGATGCATTCAGAGATAAACAGAGACCACGCAGGAAGAATTTAAGTGTGTCTTTGCAGTCAGAGGACAGCATGTGGGTCGTAGTAGAACCATAATGCAACACTGTGCTCCCTCCTTGTGCTCGGCTCTGTTTCCTGAGTGAAGCATGTGATCCTGGCATCTCTCCGTCCATCCGACACACAAACTCATGACCGTGTGCCTCATGTGTCAAGAGTGCAACAAGTCAAAGACTTCGACAGCCATAATTTAAGCACAAATGCAACAGAAAAAAAGCTGTTAGTATTCGATTTACATTCAAAAAGATATAAAAGTGGAGGTGGATGTTGCTCATTTTTATTGCCTCTACCAACAATGCATTTTTGAAACTACATGAACAAAATTTCATTTGTTTTGTTGTTATTTGAATACAAGTATAACGACTCGAATGAATATAGTCTGATGCATTCTCAGGTAAAAGAGCTGCAGGTACAGCCAGAGGAAACCTCAAATATCACCACAGTGAAATGACTCTGTGTCTTGGTATTTTCACACAGCCGAAGCATTTGAAGGACATTTTGTGGCAGCTGTGCTTGGCCCACAGTATATGAGTCATGTGTGGTGTGATGTGTGATCACAAAGCGTCCTAAGTGACTGATGAGCCTGCAGGCGAGCTGCACTAATGTTCATGTGACTGTGTGACATGATGACAGGATGGGGGGGACGAGGACATATCAATTCTCTTCTCGTCTCCCGTCTCTGGTCTCTTTTTATTCCAGTTGTTCAGGCCAATGAATCCAAGGGGGCTGTTTGTCATTTAGGTCTGTGTTATTGATGTGGAGCGATAAACACTTGAACCTGATGACATTATTACTTCACGGAGTCTGTTGACGGGCACGGATGGTGCTGCTGATGTCAATGCGTGACAAAGAGGAAATATAGAAAATATTGAGACACTACTCGGCTCCTGTTGCAACACCATGGCTGTAGTTTCGATAAAACTGTGTAGAAATGAACAGACCTGAGATGCAATGATACTTGATATTTTTACCCTTGCCACAGAACAGTGTTTGCAACTGATGCCTCAACATTTCGGTGACCTTTTGTTTACCTGGAAATACAAAGTGTGACTCTTGTTAAAGACACAATGATTAGCATTTGTTGTAACCTTTAAATGGCTGGTGGTGAGACCCAGCGTGTAAAAGTCAACCACAGACTCACTTTCCTTTTGAAACGAGCTTTGTCCGCGTGGCCTTTCGCCTCGCTGTATTTGAGTTTTTTCGGCGCCGTGTCCGCCATTTTCGTAGCTTCCTCTTGGATGCGTGCTTACGATCTGCCACGCGATCGCTACGTTTTTATTGAGGTTGACGTCCAGAAACGTGCCGAACAAAGCAAAAGGAATAGAAAGGAGAAAATCCAGGCAGATTGCCGACACACACTTCTAGTGCGTCATAAGGGATGCTTGAGAGGAATTATCCGTCTATTTATTGTTTTTTTTGGAAAATCGTACTCGCTGTGCCTTTTTAAGGAAAATAGTTTGACATTCTGGGAAATTCATCTCTGTATTTTGTGGTGGAGAATTAGATGAGAAGATATGTCCGTTAAATATGAATGTCAAGCCAGCAGACTGTTAGCGTAGCTTAGCACAAAGACAGGAAACGGGGGGGGGGAAAAGCTAGCCAACTAACGCGTCATATCGCGTTTGTTTTTATCCCACACAAACCCAAAGTGTGACATTATGAGTTATCTCCATCTTCTCATCTAACTCTCTGCCAGAAAGTGACGGAAGAGATTTCACAAAATATCGCACTGTTCCTTTAAAGCTGACTCATTGATTCATTTAGTGTGATTGCAGCCGGAATTGCTGATTCATGAATGTAACAGCAGCGTGGTGTAACGTGGTAAGGGCATCTCAGGCATCGCACCAAAAAAGAACTGCATTTCAGCAAAAAGGAGAAAATAGTCCCAGACGCTGAAGACACTAATAACTGCATGTATGGTCATTTAAGGTGTTTCCGCTATTTGTCCAGCCAACAGAATCAAACAGGGTAAGAACAATATCTAAAGGTTTGACAATTGGGCTGTCTTGTTCAAATTCAAACTCAATATTTATTTATGTATTTGGAAAAAAGAACAATTTTGCCAATGCATCAAAATGCAAAAAAAAAAATCTCTTTTTGGTGATGAGTGATTTGGAAAACAATCCAGGAACAAACTTTAGTTATTTTCGTAAACCTTTTTCGGGGGAGTTATGTTTGTTTCATTCTCATCATTTCACCAGTATCAGTTCCGCCTGTAAACATTAGCTTAATATATGGAGACCCACAAAGTTCCTGTTGCACTTTTGTTTTACGTCACGGCTAAGAGCTGATTTAACAGTGTGCGCTTTATTTATTTCCTGTGATGTAGTAGCCTACTGCAATGGCCCCTGTGCTGAACACTGGCCTTTTTTGTATGTTTAACTGAAGTCTCTGCTCCGACACCCCCCCCCCCCCCCCCTCCTCCTCCTCACTGGAGCCTGGAAAGGAAAACCAGCCGAGTCGAGGGGAGGAAGCCAAGGTGCCTCTTTATTAAGAAGCAGCTCCAGTTGGCTGGAAAGAGGAGACAAGAGAGAGTATTGAAGCGCGGCCGACGGTGGGGCTGGCAGGCCGCCGCTGACTGTGCGCTGCGAGGCAGGAAGTGTGACACTGAGAGCACAGGAAGTGGCTGCTGTGGAGCTATGCTAACCCTTTCGTCCAGCAGCTTCAGGGGGCTGGGATCACTTCACTGTCAGTCAAATAGAAGCTGTTCTTCATTTTCTAACAATAGGGGATGGCTGTCCTTTTGAGGTTTTTGTTTTTCTTCGTCAAGTGATGTATGAAGGCCTTTATGAATATATTTCAGGATGCATTTTGAGGATAATCCACTTTCGGAAGGTGAATTGAATCGGAATCAATGGAATTTATTGAGAAGTGCATGAAACAGAACGGAAGCAGCAGCATACGCTCATTTGCTTCTGTGATTCTGTCTGAATTCCCTCTAATCTCTCCTCATTTCCTGCCCATCTTGTGTCCTCAGTTGTCCCTCCTCATCTTTTACTTCTTCTTTGTTGTCGTGCATGTTTTGAACTGACCACTGTTTCTCCTGCTGAAACACAAATGAGTGAACAGTCACTCCTCTGCTCATTGAGGGCTCTCCTTTTCTTTCCTCCTCCCAAGTTCACAGAGGAAGTACGGCGTGTAATCGACCATCAACGGTGATCTCAGACATCGCTGTCTTTAAGTAGACGATCCATTTAATACGACAAATACACTCATTTATCTGACATGGTGATTAAATGTCAAAATATACAGAAAACTATCTGGTGTGATTCAATTAAAAATGGATGATGGAGACGCAAACATGCACCGGACATGTAGTTCCTTTTAAATGAAGGTTAATTATTATGTATAATAATGCATAAAAATAGAAGTTTGCAACCAGTTGCTGCATTTGATTCTAATTTAGAAAAGTCTGTCTGATAAAATAGAACAGATGTAAAAATTTCTCGGTGGATTAATGCACTCTGAATGTGGTGGATTAGTATTTCCACAGTTTATAAAACCTTGTTTCAGTCCCCCCTCCCCCCCCCCCCCCCCCCCCTCCCCTCCCTCCCCCAGGTGGGGAACTGAAAAAGAGGAAGTGTGTGTGTGTGTGTGTGTGCTGTATATAAGGTTTGTGTAAGTTGAAGTGGGACTTCTCAGAATGTGAGATGTCAGTTTAGAGGAAGAGGAATCAAGAAGTTCTACTCGGTGCACGATGATTGTTTTTAAAAAACAGATTTTTAGACGCTGCTAATCTTCTGCTTTTCTCTGTTTCCAGTTGTATGTGGCTGCTCTTCACGTTCTGTATTTGTATGAGGAATGAACTAAGGTGCTTCTTCTACTGTCTTCTGAACATACTGCTGATTCTTCTATGGACACAGATTGAGTAAGTAGTGATATTTCCTTTTCTTTTGACCACTGAGAGGTGTTCACCATGTTCTCAGGTGTGATGAAGTGATGTGTTAGAAGGACTTCTGATATGTAGTGCTGCGTTCGATCAGAGGACTCCAGCCCAGTCTTGTTTAATGCAAAGAGAGTTAGTTTCCTGTGTGTGAGGCTGAAACGATTCGGTGATAAATCATTTGGTTGATTGACAGAAGATCAATCTGCAGCTTTTTCCATGATCGATTAATCGTCATTTTTCCATCAAAAGATGCACGTAGTATTTCGAAATGCTAACCCCCATGAGAAGGTAGATGTTGAGCATGTGCTCATTACTCAGAGCTACTACTGAGCAGGCTTTCCTTGTTCATAAACGTCTAGGGAAAGTGATTATGGCAACGTGACGTCATCAGTCCTTAAAGTCAGAGTTGGTAATCTTCTATCAAAACAATTTTTTCTTATATTTTTGTCTCGACAGCAATTGATAAAGATTTTTTTTTTTTTTGACAAAATAGTCGCAGGACTTTAATAAGCCTGTCCAATCATTTAACTCGGCCCAAATATAATGACTGGACGGCTACCTGCTTACCTGTGTACCTGTTTACCTGTGTACCTGCTTACCTGTGTACCTGTTTACCTGTTTACCTGTGTACCTGTTTACCTGTGTACCTGTGTACCTGTGTACCTGTGTACCTGTGTACCTGTGTACCTGTGTACCTGCGTACCTGCGTACCTGCGTACCTGCGTACCTGTGTACCTGTGTACCTGTGTACCTGCGTACCTGTGTACCTGCGTACCTGTGTACCTGTGTACCTGCGTACCTGCGTACCTGCGTACCTGCTTACCTGTGTACCTGCGTACCTGCTTACCTGTGTACCTGTGTACCTGCGTACCTGCTTACCTGTGTACCTGCGTACCTGTTTACCTGCTTACCTGTGTACCTGTGTACCTGTGTACCTGCTTACCTGCGTACCTGTGTACCTGTGTACCTGTGTACCTGTGTACCTGCTTACCTGTGTACCTGTGTACCTGCGTACCTGTGTACCTGCGTACCTGCTTACCTGTTTACCTGCTTACCTGTGTACCTGTGTACCTGTTTACCTGCGTGTGTGCTGCCCGTGCAGTACTAGCAGTTGTCATGTTGGTTGTTTACGTTCATAATGATCATTTTGGGGGGAGGCTTTGGAAGGAGGCCTGAAGGGGGACGGGCTGTCAGTGTTGACGACTAACCGACTTTCTCGCTGTTAAATATTACGACTTTTTGCAGCTAATGCTGCAAGCTACCTTCATTGGCAAATAGTTTGCAGAACTGTGCTGGTTTGAGCGTATACTCTTGCTGCTTTTCCCATGAACCCCAGCTTTAGGCGATAGCTCTAAAGCTGGTAGTTCAGCAATAAGAGCAGATGCACAGACTAAAGGGTCTTTAATGGTATGTTGATATGAAGGTATGTTGTGACCCAACATCTCTATTCATCAGAGATATTAGCTGATAGATGTAATGTCGGCATGTATAGTGTTTCATTGCCATGTTTGAAATTGATTTGATTCGTCACAGTGTATAGTGTATAGATGTATGGAGGGCTTTGTTGGTATTTATTTAGCCTTCCTGGCTCGTCACCTGAGATAGATAGAAGGATGAAACATGCAACATGAGCATGAAATCGAATGGGCCTCAGTGGTAGCTGCTCATTTTATTGTAAATGATCAGAATTCCAGAATGTGAGAGTGAAACTCTTTCCCTTCCACCAGGTAAATCACACAAAACAGGTTTTAGGAAATAATTCACCTTTTGAGCAGAGTTTGTTTGCACACACACGAGAATGTAAAACATCCAGATGATGACAAAATAAGAAATATGTCAGGAGAGGTCCAGAGGCCACAGGGTTATACAACCGACCTCCTCTCAACCGAGAAAACAAACTAAACTTAGAAAAATACAACAAAAAATAATGACAACATGAAATACAAAATTAATAGAGAAATATCAACAAATCCAATAAAAACAAAGAAATACTTTGTCCATATTTAAACATACTCGGGTCACATCTGGTTACACAGCACATATATTAAGAGAGGAAACACACACACACACAATCCTTGTTAGTAAGACAAATACACGAGGACTTTCCTACAGAAGACACTCATCTGTTTCAGCATTAATTTCTTTATTTGAAGAATGTTCAAGAGGTAGAATTAACCTGCTGAGTCAAAGTCTAAAACAACAGCAATAGAGCCACATCTGTTACCTGTGTGTGTGTGTGTGTGTGTGTGTGTGTGTGTGTGTGTGTGTGTGTGTGTGTGTGTGTGTGTGTGTGTGTGTGTGTGTGTGTGTGTGTGTGTGTGTGTGTGTGTGTGTGTGTGTGTGTGTGTGTGTGTGTGTGTGTGTGTGTGTGTGTGTGTGTGTGTGTGTGTGTGTGCGAGCGAGCGAATGTGAACACACCACAGGATGTTAGCTTAGCCACTCAGCACTGTTCCTGCACAGCCGACACATTTATTACGACCCTGGGCTTCATTCAAAATGTCTAAAAATGTCCTTTTCCCAAACCTCATGTTCACAGTCGACTCAGATTTGTAACTTTTTAACACTATGGACTGTTTCTTGATGATCTCCAGAAGAGAAAGACATTAATGTATCTCATTTGAATGTTGTTAATTAATGCATTACACGAGGTGTGTTTGATTTGTCTTGTGGTTTCTGTAACATTAACGTTAAATATTGAGCCGTTAGAGTGCTCGGGTGGAGTTGAGTCAAAAGCGATGGGAGGTTTCCACTTAATGATACACCCTCTACCACCCACCACCATCACCCCTGTGACAACCACAACACGTGTCTGCATCTCTGTTTAGTTCTAAAAACAAAATTGTGTGTGTGTGTGTGTGTGTGTGTGCAGTAACTCTAATGTTATGTTCACACTATAAGCGACACAACAACAGGCTACAAGTGATGGAACTACAAACTGACGGCTCACACTTGCATGTCGTGCTTCAGAGGGTCGTGACGCGCTGCAAACCGAAGCTGAGCTGGTCTCAACTTTTCACAGCGCTCCAATCAGGCGGCGAAGCGTCGACCAATCGTATGTTTTTGTTTCACCCGGTTTCATCTTTTTAAAACCGCTGTTAGCCGGTTCTCAGTGCTACTTAACGACCTAAATATGTAAACGAGTGCTTCAGCAACACTGAAACGGCGACTCGGCGTCAATATAGCCGGCCACGTTTAGACGTTTTGTCGCTCTCAGTGTGAACAGAGCATAATGAGGTGGAGGAGCAAGAGGAGGCTCAGTAGCAGGATGAAGACGCCTTTTTATGGCCGTTTGTAAACTGAAACATATGTGAGCATCATTCAGTGTGTGTGTGTGTGTGTGTGTGTGTGTGTGTGTGTGTGTGTGTGTGTGTGTGTGTGCGAGCGAGCGAATGTGAACACACCACAGGATGTTAGCTTAGCCACTCAGCACTGTTCCTGCACAGCCGACACATTTATTACGACCCTGGGCTTCATTCAAAATGTCTAAAAATGTCCTTTTCCCAAACCTCATGTTCACAGTCGACTCAGATTTGTAACTTTTTAACACTATGGACTGTTTCTTGATGATCTCCAGAAGAGAAAGACATTAATGTATCTCATTTGAATGTTGTTAATTAATGCATTACACGAGGTGTGTTTGATTTGTCTTGTGGTTTCTGTAACATTAACGTTAAATATTGAGCCGTTAGAGTGCTCGGGTGGAGTTGAGTCAAAAGCGATGGGAGGTTTCCACTTAATGATACACCCTCTACCACCCACCACCATCACCCCTGTGACAACCACAACACGTGTCTGCATCTCTGTTTAGTTCTAAAAACAAAATTGTGTGTGTGTGTGTGTGTGTGTGTGCAGTAACTCTAATGTTATGTTCACACTATAAGCGACACAACAACAGGCTACAAGTGATGGAACTACAAACTGACGGCTCACACTTGCATGTCGTGCTTCAGAGGGTCGTGACGCGCTGCAAACCGAAGCTGAGCTGGTCTCAACTTTTCACAGCGCTCCAATCAGGCGGCGAAGCGTCGACCAATCGTATGTTTTTGTTTCACCCGGTTTCATCTTTTTAAAACCGCTGTTAGCCGGTTCTCAGTGCTACTTAACGACCTAAATATGTAAACGAGTGCTTCAGCAACACTGAAACGGCGACTCGGCGTCAATATAGCCGGCCACGTTTAGACGTTTTGTCGCTCTCAGTGTGAACAGAGCATAATGAGGTGGAGGAGCAAGAGGAGGCTCAGTAGCAGGATGAAGACGCCTTTTTATGGCCGTTTGTAAACTGAAACATATGTGAGCATCATTCAGTGTGTGTGTGTGTGTGTGTGTGTGTGTGTGTGTGTGTGTGTCTTAACGGTGTCACTTCAAAGGATCATCACCCTTTTCTCCCCCTCTGTTTTTTCTCTCTGTCCATCAAAGGAGGCATTGTGCATGCTAAGCTAATATTAGGCTGAATGTGTGTGCTCGAGACAGAGAAGGAGAGAAGTTGTGTAGTGCGTATTACATTTCAACATGCAGGCCAGTTTCCTTCGGCGGAAGTTGATGTTTTTTCTGCATTCACTGCGAGCTGCTTCCGTCTCATCAGCACATCTTGCACCAACTGACAGTCGCTTCATAAATAGACTCAGTTTGCAGCTTCTAGTCATCGGTGTATTTTTAAGAACAGTGCACTATTGTGAAGTGTAAAAATGACAACTGTCAGCCACTTGAAACCAAGCCGGGGTTTTCCGTTACAGTCACCCCTTCTGCTGGTCTGCAGTGGTTTCACTGTCATTTCATCACTGCTGCAGGAAACAAGTCGATGTGCTACATTAGAGCAAATCTGTGAAAGCCACCGTGACTTTAAATACAAGTAAGTACCGTCGGCACAAAGTGGTGGAGGTACATTTCCCTGCCACAGAGGGTTCAGTCGTGGAGGAGGTCAAACAGAAACATCTGCAGTTGTCAGCACAGTGGAAACGTGCACATGTGCACGTGGCTTTAAATCTTTAAATCTGCCAGCGCGGCTTCAGCAGCCAGCCGTTGTGCAGACGTTTCTGTTGTGAGTGACGTTTTCCTGTTCTGCTAAAGTTTTCCTTTTGCCAAAAAACCTCACCGAACCAAGGTTGATTCATTTATCTTTAACTGAAATATGACTTCAGTTATTGTTGGATTGTATCGTAGTGATTCTCATTACTTCAGTTATATTTGCTGGTTCACAAATGCAAATAATTGCAGACTTTTCTCTGCTTTGCGTCATAAATTGAATGCTTTGGGCTGTTGGTCACACTAAGTAAACAAACCTGAGGCTCTGTTGACTTGTGATGCATTTAATTTAAAATATGTTAAGTGTATCTCTGCTCCCTCCTAGAAAATCATGACTGTCGGACTTTCTGGAATTTAATATTAGTATACAAATGGTTTCTATCGATGCCTGCGCCGCATAAAGCTCTGACATGTTTCCTGAGAAATTCTACCCTCAAACGTTAAACAATCAATAGAAATGCAACCTTACATCCTGAACAGTATGCATATGTTTGATTGATTACAATATGCAATGTTAATACACATTGCCTGCCTCCATGAAAAGTGAAGCATGTTTAAGCTCTAACACCGAGGCCTTCTGTGCATGCTGTCCTGGTTATCGGCCCTCACTCAGTGTTAAAGCTTATTTCCTGTGGCTTCCTTCCATCATGGACCATATTGGGAAATTATTGACTTATTAAGGATAAATGTAAACTGCTTATCTGCCATAAGACCTTATTGAACTGGGCCATGAATTATTATTATTATTATTATGTAGGACATTCTGTATTAGAGTTAGCTTAGTGTGTTTATATTGTCATCAAAACGGCATCACAGAGGCGGTTTATATATATGTATGTACTATGTATGTATGCATGTATGCATGTATGCATGCATGTATGCATGTATGCATGTATGCATGCATGTATGCATGCATGCATGCATATACGTATATGTATATATATGATGACATGCTGGAAATAAGAATGCTAACATGCTAATGTTTACCATCTTTGATAAAGAGATGAAGTCAGGGGATCACCACCAGCATTAGGATTCATCCTCTGGGGACGATGAATATCTCTATGAATTTGCATGTTGGTTGAACTATTTGCAAGAAAATGGTATTTTACAATAGTTAGCCCTGTTTTTCTACAAGTATTCGAACTAACTTCAGTTCCTATGTGGTTATATTTTCAATGTAATCATTTGACTTGGGGCACCGCTCTTAAATTTTCATGTTCCTCGTTCTAATTCTTTCTAAACTTTTAGTAAATTAGTTTTTAGTATCATACTTTAGGTAGTTTGAGTACAAAGGTTTCACCGCTCATGTCCAGTTGGGGTTTTTCAGAAATGTAAAGAACCGCGTTGGATTTGGAAGTTCAGGCCTGAGTCAACATCTCACTCGTTGGTGATCATGCAAGAACTTCTGTTCCGTCTTTCTGTTGTTTTGATGCAGCGTACACTTCGGAGTTCAGCAGAAGAGGTGCAGAGAAAGACAAGACAGGGACACACGGAAAAAGACAAAATCTCAACGTCAGTTTTCGGTTTGAGACGTCGAAGGTGACAAACCACGCAGGAACAATTGAGATTAGATGATAACAAAAGTTCAGTGGGTGAAGCTGGCAGAGAAAAGACGGCTGACGGGGAGTGATGCAATAGATGAATAGAGCGAGTATAAGGAGGAAGGAAGAGAGAGAGAGAGTGGTGCTAAACAAATGCAGTGTGAGGGAGAACGATGGTGCGATGCACGGTTGAGAGAAAGAAAGAGACAGGGTGGATGAGAACGTCAAAATGATGCAGAGCTTAGATGTAGAGGTATCATCATCCTGGCAGCCGGATGGCTGCGGTGCTGGAGCCGCGTGGTGACTTCCTGTTTGTCAGCAGCATACAGGAAGTAGGAGGCCCCTAGAGCATCGTGTGTGTGTGTGTGTGTGTGTGTGTGTGTGTGTGTGACTTAATATGAAGTGAGAGCTGTGTGAGGGGAAACGAGCAGATTTCGCTGTGAATTTAAATGTGTGTAATGTGCTTCATATATGTTTCATGGCGTTTAACCTGACCTAACCTTTAGGATCCTAGTGCAGCTGGTTCTTGTCACTACAAGGAACTTTTAACTGGTTAAGAAACCATTTCAGTACAATACTGATGCCTCTATATGACCTCAGAAGTAAACAAGACTACCAGCAAGAAGATCGGCTATTTCTATCCTAGCAAAATTAGACCAAACGATTTTCGGCACGCAGTGCTCACCAGACACTGCGACCTGCAGTCGGTCTCTGCGGGTCAGACTGTCAGACCCTGCTGCAGTAGAATGAGGGGTTTTCTAAAGGAAGTCTGGCGCTCAGAAACACTACTGCTTTAGTCCACAGGGACCGCCAGAATCAACACGCAATGTTTTTTCCCTGTAGTACCTTTTAAGTTGATGTTGTAGAACTGATTTAATGAGCCTGTTGTTGATGCTCATGTCCTTTCCAACTAGAGAATGACGATCGTTAGGTTGATCACAAATATCACGAAACGAATTTGGCCTAAACATCATTTATGCATGCAAAAAAGAAAAGTTTTACTAAAATGGGTGATAGAGAAGTACCTAAATATCTACGCTTTATTCTTGTGTTTTGTGTGTACCAGGCTGTGCAGTTCGGATGGGGAAGTGCTATATCTGACACTTCTCATGTCAGTAATGGAGTTCAGCTGACTGTTCAACTTGTAAATAGATTCTTTTTTTGGGGGCTGATATATGTAGTTTGTGTTTCTGGGCATTGACACAGAACAGCAACGCATCATCTTTCCTGCTCTGCACATTACACCAATGCATTGTGTGATAGTTGGTAATAAAAGGGTATCTGTCCTGAACTGTACATATACAGTGTGGTTTTTATAGGTAACTTGCAAGTTCCTGTCAGATGAAACATTTATTGTAAGTGTGTCGTTGCCTGTGAGCTCATTACCAGCTGGTTGGAGTGATTACATTGCTGTTCATCACATATTCTAAGCATTTTAATCATTTCTGTTCAGGCTATGTCTACTGTATCTGTACCGTCAGTCCCTCCAGGAAGTCACTTTATCGTGAACACACTCTGCAATAGTTGCAGGAATTTAAAATTGATTCAAATTTATTCCCCGGAATACCTCCTTGAAAAATGATCGAAATTGAAGAATGCTCTGCCTATTTTTATCAACGACCGACCATTGATGCACACAAATGATCAATTTCAGAACCACAAAATCAAGCCACAATTCCAACAGAGGAAAAGGGGCATACCATCTCTTGACACTCTCCTATACATTTTCTCAAGGGTTGTTTTGAACGCCTCACCACTTGACGCCATCTTGGCTCTTACAGGAGCTAGAAAGTTCTGATTTGTTGAACAGGATGAAACCTGAGTGGAGCTGAGGTGTTGTGAGCAAGCGGCCACCACCATAGCAGAGTGTGATGGGCTGAGATCCCGTCAATCTAGAAAGAACAAAACATCTATATTCAGCCAAGCAATTCTGAAACATGTCACTGAGACACGTTTAAGGAAGTGAAATGAACTATTGTGACCACTACTTCCTGTGGACAAATTGTATTGACTTTGTTTACACAGAGAGGTTCATGGTTTTCTCAGTCGCTTCAACACAATAAAATGTTTCTAGCAACCTTTGAAGGCTTTACCGCTCATATTTAGGGACATTGACTAAATACAGTTTCACACTAAATAGCATGAGAACCACGAGGTTTTGTTTGAGAAGCTTTTTGGTGTGTGTGTGTGTGTGTGTGTGTACGTGTACGTGTGTGTGTGTACGTGTACTGTAGATGGAAAGATAACAGTAAACCTTTAGTTTGTGGGGACACCCTGGAACTGTTTCAAGGATCCCAGTCTCCAGTTTGTTCTATTTTATATATAGTTACTACAGGGAACATTCATTTTGTGTTGATTCTGGCGGTCCCTGTGGACTAAAGTGGTAGTGTTTCTGAGTACCAGAGTCCCTTTAGAAACCTCTCATTCTGCAGCAGGGTCTGACGGGTCCAGCAATATGTCCTGGGTCTCCAGCAGCGTGGTGTCGGTCTTAGTCCCAGTGGGAACCAGAGGAGCAGAGAGGAGAAGCTCTGCTCCTGGAGGAGAAGGAGGAGGAGGAGACACTGCTGCCGGGAGCTGAGCTCTCCTCCTCCCTCCGGACCTCCGACTGCAGTTCCAAGGCTGCAGTAAAGCTGGATCTGGGTCTGTCCGCGGTGGACCGGTCTCTGCTGGAGGATCTGGGTCTGTCCACGGTGGACCGGTCTCTGCTGGAGTCTGAGCTGAAGGAGTTTCTGGTGAACCTGCATGAGTTCATCTGGTTTCACCAGAATCCGACCCGGTGGCTCCGATGACGAGCATTAAGAATAACTCTATAGAAACAGACCATCTTCTCTCTGATGGTCTCATTACTGATGGAGGTCTTATCATATCAGTCTTAATCTGAGACTGTTTCATAAAGGTTGTGTTTGATGTTTCCTCCAGGGTGCAGCGTCCAGTGAACACACAGTGAAGTGGAGAAAGGAAGATGCCACCCCCTCCTCCCCCACCACCCCCATGCCCTCCTCCCACCTTTGCTTCTGTAAGTCATTCTGTCCGTCTCTCTGCCCAGTTAGATCAGCAGCTGTCCTCCTGACCCTGCTCAGCAGAGACATCTTGTGGATAACTTGTATAATAACTCATATAATATATATTCTCCTGTTTGGTCTGAGTGTTCTCCGCTCGCTGCCTGTTGTCTTTTTAATTCAGTTTTACCAAGACACTCTGTCATCCCCCTATACAGATGTAAATTGATTTAACACACAGTCCCTGTATGTGTTTGTGTTTCAGGCCAACACAGAGAAGCCAAATCTCAACCGCTCAGAGCTGCATGGAAGGTCCGCTCTGCTTACTGACATCAGTAAAGGCTCCAAATTAAAGAAAACTGTTACCGTTGACCGCAGTGGACCTTTACTGGACAGTAAGTCGTGTGTGTGTGTGTGTGTGTGTGTGTGTGTGTGTGTGGGGGGGTGTGTGTGCAACAAATCATTTAATATCTTTTGTTTATCTCCTTAGAACCTAAAGGAGGCGGCGGAGGAGGAGGAGGAGGAGGAGGAGGTGGTGGTGGTGGTGGTGGTGGTGGTGGAGGTTTTAGTGGAGGGGCTCCTGCTGGTTTAGGAGGCCTCTTTGCAGGAGGGATGCCAAAACTGAGGTCTGCAGGAAACAGTGGTAAAAATGGTAAAAAAAACGTGATGTGACTGGATGTGATTGACTCTGGATGATAATAATAATAATGAACAACACAGAAACACCTCTGACATTTTGTCTCCCCTCCAGACTCAGGACCCAGCCGAGGACCCGTGCTCCCCCCAGGAGGTCGCTCTTGTGGTCCCACCCCCTTCGGTGGGGGTGGAGGCTCAACTGGGCCACCTAAACTCCCAGGAGCCCCTGCTGGTGGGCGTAGCAACGTCCCTGATCTTCCCAAGGGCCGGCCGAATTTCTCATCCAGACAAGACACTCCAGGAGGCCCGCCTCCTCCTGTACCCAGCACACCTCGACCCAACCAGGGCTTCCAGCCTCGTGTCGGGCTTCCTCCGTCACTCCCTGGAGGACCCAGGCCCAGCCCGTCTTCTGGACCTCCACCTCCTAGTCTTCCACCAGGGAGGCACGGAGGATTCTCTGCACCTCCTCCTCCTCCCTCAAACAGCAGCAGACCTTCCTTACCGCCTACTCCTGGAGGGAGGCCTCCACTTCCAGACGACCGACCCCCACCTCCACCTGTGGGTGGTCATCGCCCATCTATGCCCCGCGATGTGCCCCCTCCTCCTCCCTCCGTCAACTCCAAGCCTTCCTCCTCGGTCTCTTCCTCCTCCCCCGCGTCTCGTCCCTCAGTCGGTGGGGGTGCGCCCCCTCTCCCGCCGGGCCGACCGGGCCCCCCTTCTCTCCCGCCCACCCCGGCTGGAGGGGACGACCACAGCACCCCTCGTCTGCCCCAAAGGAACCTGTCACTCAACAGGTACTGGTGAACTTCTATCTGTTTCTGCCATTAATCCATATTTATTAATAGTTAATGGATGCGTTGCATTTCAGCTCCATCTGGCTTTACATTCACAGCCTTATCTCTATTAACATGTGGCAGAGGAAGGCACATTTTATTTTAGTTTGTTCTTCAGAGCTGTAGTAACATTTCTAAAGCAAAGGCACCATGGTTCTCACTTCTTGATGCCGCCGGCGTCCTCGGCCGACCTTACTGTCTTTCAGAGGCTTTAGTGGGCTCAGTTTTAGCGCTAAGAGTGAATCTATTGGAACCAACCATGTCATGCTAGCTTAGCTGGAAGGAGGCTAAATAACGCTCTAAAGTTTGGCTACATTTTGGCGAGGGAAAAACTGCAATGGCCATATTCACAGGGGTCCCATGACCTCTCATTGCAATATATTTGAATGAAAATGGGATCTATGGGTACCGCAAGTCTCCCCTTTCACAGACATGCTCACTGTAAACTAATCCCATGCAGATTAGTGCATGTCATGGTGTATTTGGATATCTCTGCATGCTGGGGTTTGTAAAATGCAATTCTTGAAGAAATCTCCAAAGTCTTTGATACTAAATCACAGCATGACTTTTTCTATGGCGTTCCTCAAGGTCTTGGTGTCTGAATGTGATATTTTGGAGGGAGTTTTGATCATTTAAATCTCGACTGGGGGAAAAAAGGGCTGTGTGACAAATGGTATCAAACCAAAAACTGCTGCCACATCTTATGAGAGCTATGTAATAGGTCATGGGAATGGACTTCATACACTTCCATCATAATGCTCTAAACCCTTATACACTAAACCTTCAGCACACTGCTGAGCTGCATCTCAAATTCATCTTCAGTTCTCCAGCTTTCAGATGTTCACCACTTCTTTGTGGCATTTAGAAGCAAGGTTGACCTGCTGTCTCCCCCTTAAATACCCCCCCCCCCCCCCTTAAAAATACATATTGATTTATTGTAAAGAATGGTGGAGTAAAAAAGGTCAGCTGCTCGTTTTCTTACCATACAAATTGTTTGGTGTAATATTCTGTTCCTCCTTGCCAGCCATGGTCCGCCTCCACCACATGGTCGGATGGGATCTCTCCCTCCTCCACCCAACGAGAGACCGCCGTCTCTTGGAAGGAACCAGTCGTCCACACGCCCCGGTGAACAGCCTTGATTCCTTGATTGATTGATTGATTGATTGATTGATTGATTGATTGATTGAACAGTGGGTTACTGCTGTATACAAACCATATGAAAAAGACGAGCTGTAAATATTGGAGGGGAATGCAGGATCACTTTTCGTCAGCTTACATGTCAATTTTGATTTCTTCCTCCGAAGGGCCTCTTCCTCCCCTTCCTCCCTCAGGTCGTGGCGTGGGTGGGGGCAATGTGAGGTCATCACCCGCTCCGTCTCCTATTGGTCGGCCAGGCCCGGAGCTCCCTCGCGGGGGACCTGCTGGCGGTAGACCACCCCTCCCTCCGGACCGGCCGGGGATCGGAGGGGCCCCTCCTCCTCCTCCACCACCCATGGGTAACGGCTTCCAGAACACTCACCACAACCAGATACAGGGTGAGTAAAATCCCTCAAGGTTTCTGTGAGTATTCATACAAGAACTTGTGGGGAATGGAGAGAGTACGCAATATAAAGTGTGGCACAAAAGAACAGAAAATAATACTGTATTTCACCAGTAAGATGGAGCAGGAGAATGGAGCAAAAGCACAGATGTCATTTATAAATCCATGTTTGCTAGAGGTAACTTTAGAGGCAGATAATAAACTCTATGCCTTGCAGAGTCTTTTTCTCCCAGTTTCTACAATAGAAATCCGTTGCCCTCAGTGTTGTTTTTACCACATGAGTTCAGATGTGTTCAACTGTGGCAGAGGAACCCACTGGCCCACGTTTGTGTTGTTTTTATCCCATTGAACCAAAGTTTGATTAGGAAGGCTGTGGATGAAAGAGGCGACGCTCCTAAATGTCCCTCTCCAGAAAGATCTGACAGGTTTTAATCATATTTCATGAGTAGTGTAGTGCTTTTAAACAGATTTTAGACACAAATACTCTTTGAGGTGCTGGGTATCAAACCTATAAATTACTGACTGAAATCTGTTAATTCAGTAGTACAAGTTGTAACAGAATGGACTTTAAAAATGTTGTTCTTGTTTTTCTAAATGTATTTTGGAATAAGATATAGCTTACACATACTACACATACATTTTTTGAATTCATAGATGCATTGGACTGTCAGTAAATGCGAGAGCCTTTGTCATTTGGATTCGGAACTGATGTAAAATTTTTATTTTTGTGCCAAATTGATATTATCAGAAACATTTCCCAACGCAATTTACTTTCTTCCCCCGAGTTCTCCTCAAGTTTCTCTGCACCGGTTCACTCCTGTTACCAGAGTAACCTATTGACCTTTATTTATGTTATTTATCTTTGTTGTTGTTTTTGTGTCAAATCAGAAGAATAGTGTATCGGTTTTGTCGGTGTGATGGAGAAGGACCCACTGACCTCCATCTCTTTTTAAAAACAGACGAGTGGGAGTGTCGCTTCACATTCCATCCGGTGTCGGACCTTCCTCCTCCTGAGCCCTACGTGCCCTTCCAGAAGACCTACCCCAGCAAGATCGGCAAGACTGACGGCAGAGGTCAGTGTCCGACACACACACACACACACACACACACAGTCGTGTTTTCATAAGTTTTGGGGACATCACATTGACTTATAGTACATTAATTTCCTGGAGACTTATCCTAACTGCTACCAGCCTAATCCTAAACCCTTACCCTAACCCTAGACCAAGACCACCAAGAACAAACACAAAACTTTTATCTCCAAAATTTAGGAGCTAAGAAAGAGAGCCCGATCATGTTATCTATCATGCAGTCTTTCTGAAGTTTCTACAGCTACTGGCCGGCTGGTCTGTGAAACAGTGCCACCTGGTGGAAGATAATTACATCTCCTCCGTGTCTTTGCTTCTTTCCAGGTTCTGGTAAAAAGGAGAGAGGAGCTCCCCCTCTTCCTCCTATACCCAGGTGAAGAAGAGGAGGCAGCAAACACAGCCCCTGGGACTACTTTCTCTCTTTCCCTCCCTGGCTCTTTCACTTTCTCTCTCTGTCTGTTGCGCTCATTGGGCCTCATGCAAGAACAACGCCTACGAACAGATCCGTTCTCAAGTGGCTCGTACGAGTGATTTAGGAGAACTTCTTCACCAATTTGAATTTCCTCTTAGGTACGAATATATCTCACGAGAGCTCCAGACCCGTCGTAGGACTCATCTGCTGTTATTTAAGTCTACGTTTTTCACTAATGAGTTGTATGTTTCTTAACTTTTAAGCAATTTTGAGTGTGAAAACCACACAGGACATTATTCTGTTTGAATTATTGGCTAATATAATTCTAAATATATTCATAAAGCATGACAATATCACCATTCATTAAAATTGAGGCTATTGTATATCAATATCAACATCTTAAATTATTTGACCCACTCCCGTTGCAGTCATCCATGGCCTTGCTTTAGTGAGACGTTTCCTGCTGCTGACACTGTTAAACATTCTAGACTTTTCTTTATGGAAACAAGACATATTGGGCAGAACACGTGGCCATATATGGTGTTGTTGGGGCGTTACTTATGTCCATTTACAGTACTCATGAATGCATGTTCGTCTACGCACAGGTGGCATTCATCATGTTTACACAGTACGAGAAAGTCAAGATAACAACACAAAGATGTTCTTGCATGAGGCCCGATGTGCTTTTTACCCGCGGCATGTGGTTTCATCTGTGGACTGCAACGAGTGAGATGGACCTGAAGTATGGTTGACCAAGTAAAAATAAAAAAGAATGTGGATTTTACATCACGTGCCTCTGTAGCAGCACAGACCAAAGCCTGTTCATACTCCGGTACACTGTGTTCAGATAGAAAGAAACAACACAGTTGGACGTCCTTTTAGGCACTTTGAAAAAAAAGTGTTTTACAACCATGCTGTTGCTGGACAATACTTTATTGACCTGGTTGCTGTGAGACAGTATTTTCATGAACCTTAATCCACTTTGACTTCCATCAACTAACTTGTTCACCCTTTTGCTTACTGTGGTTGATTTATTCCATATTTTGCTTGCTAGATATTATATTTTACCAACCAGCTTCACCTTTTATACAATAATACAAACTCTGACTTGACAAACACACCAGCATTGGGCATGTAGCATGTGTGACTTTCCCCAGACAGCGTTCGGTAAAGATAAATCAACATGTTATGGCAATAATATTGTCAAGTGCCAGTTCCTCTGCAGGGCTTATAATGCAACCACTCGGCTTGCTCAAGTGTTTTGACAAGTTTGTCTTTTTTTGTTTCTGCTGTTTCCCATCGTGCCTATTTTTTCTATTCAGGATTGTATATTCAGGCTGCTTCAAAGAATTAAGGGAATAAGCCTTTTGTGCCTTAAATTATGTGTGTGTGTGTTTGTGTTTGTGTTTGTTCAGCTGGATTGGATCACCTCTGCTGATGTAAAATGAAGCAATACAGCCACAATATGTAGAATACTCAGTATAGCAAAGTGTCGACACACAGACAGACACGCAACCAAACTGAAAAATGGCCACAACCTCTTGCCACCGCTACATAACCGCATCAGGTGACACACGGTTGTGTTTTTAATTTGCCAAAGCCACATTGTGCCTTCACAGTACGTGTGCATCTACATCCGTGTGTTTCTGTTGGAGCCACTGATCGGTACTTTTCATTTGACTGTTAAATGTGACGGGACATTTGATGTTTATGATTGAGATGTTTTTGTGGGATGGACGTGATTGTTAATTGTTGCTGTTTCGCTTAAAGCTGCGTTGACTTACCATGAAGGACCTGTGTATGTATCTGTATGATTTAATCAGGAGGTATGGAAGGACTGTGTTATTTTAAGTTATCTTTCTGTGCAGTATTATGTTTTTTTTTGCTTCCCAGCACGGCTTTGAATGGCCTTTTGTATGCCTGATGTGTTATTATCATGTGTCGGTCAAAGAAACGTTTTCTTAAAGACAATCATATGGAAGTAAACATATTTACATCAATAAATAAAAATGCTTTAAGATGCTTAATGTGCTTTACCTGCAGTGACATGTGCATTTATTGGGCTACACAGATGCTTACAGTCATTTCATCACAAACAAGCGGATGAAGCGATTTATTATGTATTATCATAGAAACAATATGCATCATTTACATGTTTGTGCAATAAAGTCAAGAAGGAACCGTGTGTCATGATATATAGGATGTCGGCTATTATGTTATATCATAATATGATTTAGCTTATCTGATGTAGAACTTTCACTAGTCAACAATCTCTTATGATCATTTCTTCTTGGAGTAGTGGAGTTGCTGTAGGTTTTCAATAGACTGCAGCGGGATTTGCCCACAAATTTAAGGAAACACAAATGAGTCCTTCTCAGATACTCAAATACATCAATGTTTGCCTGTGAAGCAACTACAATAGATGCATTTTGGTTGTGTAATATTTATATGATTTAGTATTTATTAAGGTATCTAGTGGAACACTGGTGGAATTCCTCTATAGAGTACAGGCTTGATCTTTGATGTCAATGTTCTCAAAATAATCTAAAAATGTCTGAAGCTTAACATTTGAAAATGACTGGTTTTGTCTCACCAGGTTATATTATATCATATATCAAAACAAGATATTAGTGTGACGTTAATGTTTAGAAATGTTAGTAAAATATGATATAGAATAGAGGACAGAAAGGACACATTTGGACATTTCTGTTTGAGTGAAAAACAATGGCGTCTTTTTGTTGATGAAGCTTCAAGCTTTTTAGAATTGTTTGCATTTTGTGTGTATCGAAAGCACAAGAAACACTTTAGCAGCAATCCAGTGAAAGTTTCCCTACAGTCCTAAAGCTGGAGCTCAATTATTTACTGCATGGCTGTGAGTGTCACAGTGAATCATGTTTACACGTCATTACAGGAGGTAAAGTTTTAGAGATAAAGGGGACAATGGAGCTGTGATGGCCGAGTGGTTAAGGCGTTGGATTCGAAATCCAATGGGGTATCCCCGCGCAGGTTCAAATCCTGCTCACAGCGTCATTCTTTGATTAACATGATAAAATAACGTAGTTTGCCCTTTGCCGTCTACCTGCAAAAAAAACCTAGTATCTGACATCAATGACATATTCATACAAAAAACAAAAACAAACGTATGACACCAAACCTGTGCTGCAAAAGTTAAGAGGAAAAACGTATCAATGGTCATAATATCAAATAAAACATATTAAGAATGTTATCATAGGCAGATAAAGAGAGGATAAAAAAACCCTTTCATTTATTAGAGGCATTTATTTCTTAATTAAAGTGATACAATATGACTGTATTTAAACCTTTGCTAGTTTGGTATTCATGTTGTAGCTGTTACGCTTCTGTAAAACACATAATGAGGTCCAAAGATCATGATCATTGCCCTCATCACATGAATGCAGCATCGCATGCTTTTATCCAATCACAGTAGGAGTCTGAAGCGTAAACTCGGCGATGATTGGCTGAATTGTCTGTCAGTCATTTGTTTAGGGCGTCACCACCCAACAGTTGGAGTGTGAAGTGCAGCTCGTCGATGATTGGCTGAATCGTCCGTCAGTCATTGTATTAGGGCGTCACCACTCTCTGCAGCTGCCAGATTCAGAAGCAGAACAACACGGGCTTGTTTGAACAGCAGGACAGATGAATGTCGTTTATTTCCGAGCAGAGGTGGTTTTCTAAGTAACAGAGGTAAGCGCCACGTTTCTAGACAAGTCATTTATAATAATATATTAATGCCAGATGTTCAACTAGGTCCTAAATCCCCTGATGTTTTTAGCACGCGCCTAGCTAACGGTGTTGTCATGAGAGAGCGGTTAGCTTCTTTGCCTTTTTAACGTGATAACACCTAGTTTACCTGTACTAGAGTGTCGTCAGATAGAAGACATGTGTTGTCATTGAGTGAAGCGTGTTGACGTGACTGTGCTATCGGTAACGCTCATTGACAGGGACGTATAACGTTAGCCAGGGGTCCAGGGCACCTTTCTCCTTTACTATTAGAATAATCAGTCTTCTGATCTATGGGTTTGTTTGCGTGTGTGTCTAGCGGTTTGCGTCCGAGTCTGATTGTTTGTATAGTTAGCAGGTAAGTTATGTACTATTCTGTTTGTGGGTAACATATAACATGCAACCTATATAAACTGAAAATAAAAAGACAGAAAGAATAATCAGTCTTCTTATGGGTTCCCTCCAGTGGGACAACATACTAATTTAAGCCCTCAGTTAAGCCCCCACTTTATTATTTAGGTAGATGGATGGGTAGATAGGTAGGTGGATAGGTAGGTGGATGGATGGATGGATGGATGGATGGGTGGGTGGATAGATAGAAAGTTACTTTATTAATCCTGCAAGGGGACATTTTTTCGCTACAGCAGCATTTATAGGTACAGGTAAATAAAGTAATGCAAATGTCAAATGCACAATATATACAATGAAATAGAATAATATTAAATGAACTAACTAAACAGTAGTGCAAAGATTTAACCAAACAACGACAGAGTAACGGTGTTGGAGTCGTGTGATTGATTTGGTCGGAGGTGATTTATTATAAAGTCTTATTGCAGGAATGTTCTCCTGTATCTGGATGAGTGTGTCTGCAGTAGGTGGTGCAGAGTGTGCTCCAGGTTATCTAATATGGATGATAGATTTTTCAGTTTCAGTTTTTTCATTTACGTAACTGCAGTTTGTATGTTTGCCATCTCTGTCTTCCTCCCCAGCTGTCACCTGACCCCCCCCCTACCTCTCCATCCCATAATCACCATGGAGACCACCAACAGCTACGTGCTGATCCACGGGAAGAACATCTCCCACAACACCTCTGCTGTGGGGCCCCACATGTCCATCGACAAGCTTTTCCCGGCTCTCCTGGAGTGCTTTGGCATCATATTGTGTGGCTACATAGCCGGCAGGTAAGAACAGTCGCACTTTTCTCCTTCTGTTTCACAGGTATGCAGCCGCCATGTGAAGGTTCTGCAGGATGCAGGACTTTTAGAGATATCCAATGAATGTGAGAAGTGAACAAGCTGTGTGTTTATGGCAATTTCTTCCATTCCTACCCACAGGGCAGATATCATCACACAGAGCCAGGCCAAGGGTTTGGGGAACTTCGTGTCCAAGTTTGCTCTTCCAGCTCTGCTCTTCAAAAACATGGTGCTGTTGGACTTTGGAAACGTCATCTGGGCGTTTTTCTGGAGTGTCCTGATCGCTAAGGTGTGTGTGTGTGTGTGTGTGTGTGTGTGTGTGTGTGTGTGTGTGTGTGTGTGTGTGTGTGTGTGTGTGTGTGTGTGTGTGTGTGTGTGTGTGTGTGTGTGTGTGTGTGTGTGTGTGTGAAGTCATATGTGGATGTACTTTTTTATCACGGTGGTTAGAGATTAATGTGACTCCGATGCTCCCTTCTCGTGTGCAGGTGACGGTGTTTGTGCTGGTATGTGTGCTGACTCTGATGGTGGCCAGTCCAGACTGCAGATACAGCAAGGCCGGCTTGTACGCCATCTTCGCTACGCAGAGCAACGACTTCGCCTTAGGATACCCCATAGGTGAGGCAGACGCAAAACACCAACACTGATGTATTCTATACAAAGACAAATACTGTGTTTAAGACACAAAACGTATACACCCCCCCCCGTCTCTCTCTCTCTCTGTATTTCTAGTTGATGCTCTGTATCGAAGCACATATCCAGAGTACCTCCAGTACATCTATCTAGTTGCCCCGGTCTCCCTCATGCTCCTCAATCCAATCGGCTTCGCTCTTTGTGAGGTGCAGAGGTGGAGGCAGGCCAGCCATTCACACAGCACTCTTGGCATCCTGGGAGTCGTATTCCTACAGGTATTGTATGTGTGTATATATATATATATATATATATATATATATATATATATATATATATATATATATATATATATATATATATATATATATATATATATATATATATATATATATATATATATATATATATATATATATATATATATATATATATATACATATACACAGGTGTGTTTTATGTGATGAACAAGCCATAGCAAGTGTAACACACATCAACACCATCACCCTCTTTCTGTCGCCTGTGCAGGTGTTGAAGAACCCAATAGTGTTCATGGTGATAATAGGAATCATCTCCCACTTTGCTCTGGGCCAGCACATCCCCGCTGTGCTGGCAGAGTTCATCGATGGCTTGGCGAACTCGTTCGGAGGGGCGGCCTTGTTTTACCTCGGACTCACTATGGTAGTTGGGTTGTCTTCAGTCTTTTGTACCGTCCTGCTTTAAGCCTTTCTGTACATTTAACGTAATCATATTTCATTTTGATTGACGACTGTAAATTCAGTGTTTTTTTACGGAAGTATAATTTGATTTCAACTGTTTTGAAGCCTGTGTAAACATGGAGGATAACATTAAAGTTGAGTCATGTTTCTGTTTCTTCGGCAGGTCGGACAGCTTAGAAAACTAACCAGAGACACGGGAGTGGCCTTGATTCTACTCATCACAGCCAAACTGTAAGGGGGGCTGAGATGGTGTGTGTGTGTGTGATTATATGATGTGGGAGTGGCCTACTTGCAGTATAATGTATATTACTAAATATTGTTTTATAGTATATTTTTTCCTATATTTAGGTATAGTACATACATGAAGCGGGAAGATGTAATAATCAATGCCACCACTAGCTACAGCATCAACAAGGACTCTTTCTTTGGCACTTGCTGTTGTTTCTCTTTTCCCAATTTCTTTATTCTGAATATCATAATAATATAATAATAATCCCTCTGAGTTGATTGGAGGATAATTGAAATCACCTGTTGCGTAGAGATTGGCGACATGTTGCCATGCACACAATAATGAATAAAGTATCTTCTCTTCTATAAGCAAACATCTAAATAACACATTCATTTAATGGAATACACAACTGTAACTACAGTCAGATCTACTTGTGCTCAGTAATATTATAAGGCTTTTAATTTACCAATTTACACAGTCTATCATTTATTGCCAGTTGTCCTTCCTGCACTTGTCAGCTGTTGCTTTAAGCCTGGATTATGACTTTGATAAATCTATAGCTTCTTTGTATTTGTGTAATCTTACTTTATGGTCCGTGCACCGAGCTTTGATTGGCTAGTAGGGAATTATTTTATAGGGATTGATCTCTTATCTGGAGCATGATCAGCTCCGTAGTTTCGTACCTTTTGTGAGAAGTGAACCACCATCATGGCCCTGAGGTCCCGGGGTTAACCCTGTAGTTACCTTGCTCACCGTAGAACGGGCCTCTGGTCTTTGATGACGTGTCCTGGTTTATGTTTCTGTCTCTCTCTCCAGCCTGGTGATGCCGCTGGTCTGTAAAGACATGGTGGATATTCTGGACGTAGGAGTGAACAGCACCAGTGCCAACCACACCAGTTTGTCTAACTTTGCGTTCCTGTATGGAGTCTTCCCGACCGCACCTAGTGTGGCCATCTATGCTGCACACTACAACATCGAGCTAGAGGTGGTAAGCGTCGCTGATGTAGGGATCCCACTTCAAACAGCAGCTTGTAAGAAATTAGTTTTATTCAATACTGAAGCAACAAAACAATATTTTAAACATTAAAATAAATAGAAGAGGTTTACGAACAATCCCAGCAGTTTAAATAACTGTGTATCCACAATACTCTGTATTCATCCCCCCACACCGTGACACCGCCTAGTCACATAGATACATGTAGTAGTTGAATTATTAGGATTTTATGTCATTTTGCCAACGTGTAAAACAAGCAACATGGACATTATAACCCACTTGTTTATTAATGTGTTTGAGCAAGCTGAGGAAAGTTTAAGAAAATCTGAATTTTTGTAAGAAACACAAGATAGCTTTGTTTGCTAATATTTCCGTAAACTTAAACCTGTATCAGCTATATTTTGATATTTATTGTGTCAATTGTTAGTTATTAGTTTTATCAGGGAAAACGTATTGATTTTTGTTAATTAAACTATCTGAAGGTGATCATTTCCAATTCTCTTGAGTGAATTTTCAAATGAATATTGTCAGATCCAACTCTGTGCACATGAAACACCCTGTATCCAGTGTTCATGCTACGCTGTCAGTAAGTGGTGTCGTCCTCTCTGTCTTGTCTTTAGGTGACATCAGGGATGGTGATCAGTACGTTTCTGTCTGCACCCATCATGTACGTGTCGGCCTGGTTATTAACGATCCCTCTGATGGACCCGACCCCCCTGGTGACAGAGCTTGAAAACGTCAGCTTCAACATCAGCATCGTCAGCCTCGTAGCTCTGGTATGTACGCAGATATATATCTGAGATATATTAGAGCTGTTTGTCAGACGGATAATGAATAATATACAGTAATATAAAAGGTGTGATCATGTGACATCTCTTCTCAGGTGTGGACCATCGTGGTGATGCTGCTGAGCAGGAAATTTAACAGACTTCCTCACCTCTTTGCCTTAAATCTCTTCCTGGCTCAGGTCAGTCACAGCTGATCTAAAGCTTTAGAACTTCTCATTGATTTAAAGTGTTGTTGAGCGTGTGCTTCACCTGTGATCTATCCAGGAACCGTTCATTAAGCACTTTGGCTCTTCATATTCACTTCTCTGTTCTTAACCTATTGTACTCCACTCTAGTTTTTGGTGTGTGTCAGTATGATCCTGTGGAACGTCTTGGTGAAACAAGACGACAATCTGCTCGGCAAGATTCTCACCTTCACTCTGCTCTATGGGTCTCTGTACAGCACCTACATTTGGACGGGTAAGTGTATTAGTAAGCAGTCAGATTCTGTCAATTATACCTTTTTCCACCAGAATTAGCGTTTATACGCAGGTTCTTTGAACACAGGTCCTTTCCCTAAAAAGGATTTCTTTAAATTGGACACAAGCCTCCACTTAGACACAACTATGAACTGATTCAGAGCTTGGTGGTCAGAACACGGTTTTTGCCCTAAGTCAAGAAATAATATGCTAATTATGACAATTGTACACAAATATCTACGAGGAAAAATGATGAACTGCCTCTCGGTTGGCATCCAACTGCGAGGCAGTAATTCTAGTTTGTCTGTTAACTATTCGGTCTCTCTTCAAACTCCGTGCCTACTAATTTGGGACGACGTTCGAGCCGCTCGGACCGAGAAGGATGTCATTTTGTGAGGGGACAAAAATGAGTGCGTCTAATCGGGTGTCGTGTAAATACCTGTGACTACTGCGGGGTCATTTGTCCCGGGACTGAATGCCGATTGTAACTTTAGTGCTTGTATGTGAGTGTTTGCTCTGTTTTTCAGGTTTAATCCCTCTGTGTCTGGCTCTGACTAACAGAGATGATCTGCTGAGACTCCGACCAGGAGTATTCATGATTTTGGGTTGGGGGTAAGTCGGCACACTCAGGAACTTTAAAGCTTTTAATGTTTGTATGATAAGCTTGTTACAAATCAACAGGTCGGCTTTGTGGATCTTTGCATCCAAAATCTGTTTTAAACAAAAATGTACTTTGGCTCAGTTGAAGTACTAGAACGAGGTCTCAGATATTATCAAACACATAAAAACTGTGTGTGTGTGTGTGTAGGGTTCCCTTCCTGACGGTCGGAGGTCTTCTGATATCAGGAGAGAGGACTGATACCATAGATTCTGCCTTCTTCTACGGCAGAGCTCAGGTTAGAGTTCTGTTTTTCACTCTGTGCTGTTTCTCTTGTCTCCTCAGCTCTGACTTAGTCTGTTTAGTTCCTATTTAAATCTAATATTTATAAATTAGATCTAAATCCAATACATGACTCAAAGTTGAGTACTTCTTCACATATCCTCTCTTTCTCCAGATCATCAGCACAGCAGTGGTGCTTGCAGTCAGCCTGGTGCTCGGTGCGATATCTCTGATGGGTCTCAGCCAGGGGGACAGGGAGCAGAGCGGCTACCAGGCCCTGAACAGAGCTGCTGTGATGGGCATCAGTGACGAGCTGAGGACCCCTGGTGGCCTGGAGGAACCACAACAACAACAACAGCTACAGATGGCAAATTCACCTGCCGGCAGCATCAACTCAGGTAGTGCTGACCTGTGCTAATACAGACGAAAGTAACATTTACCTGAATGAAACAAGGGGAAATATGAGTCCATTACTTGGACCAGATGATGTGTGTGTGTGTGTATATATATATATATATATATATATATATATATATATATATATATATATATATATATATATATATATATATATATATATATATATAAATATTATATATATATATATATATATATATATAATATATATATATATATATATAATATATATATATAAATATTATATATATATATATATATATATATATAATATATTATATATATATATATAATATGTGTACTGTCTCTGTTGTGTTGGCAGACCTCCACAGCTTCTCTCCTCTCCAGCCGATACCTGACATGATAGCCAGCACGCAGAGGGAGCACACCAACAGCACAGGTAACACAACTGTGATCAGTACTTTCCATCTAGTGAATGTCCATTTTGACATTGTGTTTGCATGGTGGACGTGCAGTAAAGATATTCTATATATATCTTTCATACAATTTCAAAAAGATAGAGATGGAATAAAGATTGAAAAAATGAAAGAAAATAGTAAATCTCTATGCTCTGTTTTATGTTAAAGAGGAAACGAAACGGAAGGAAATTTCTGTATTTTCTTCTAGAACATAAAAAGGCTGTTTTGTGCAGTTGAGTTAAGATCTGCTGTCTGTCAGTAATGTATCTAAACCAAAGCAAGACAGCAGCAATAGTCTGTTTAACAAAATTGAGAAACTTGGCATCCTCACAAAGCTCCCTGAGGCACATTTGTGATATCGGGGATATCTCGGATGTCTCCAATCACCCTGGAATTTGTGTCTTGTGTCTTTTCCCCTCCAGGCCACAGTGGGGCGCTGTGTGACGGACTGCAGCAGCAGCAGCAGCAGCAGGGTTCTTCCTCGTCTGAGCAGCCGCTGAACTTGCCGCCACCCGGGCTTCAGCCCACCGATGATAAACAGACAGTCAGACATGTTCTGCTCTGTCTGCTGCTCTTTGTCAGCCTGCTGGCGGTGAGGACAGAATACTGTGTCCGTGCGTGCGTGCGCGTATCTGTGTGTCTGTGTGTGTGTCAAAAGAATATGTTTTTTACGTTAAGTTGTCACTGAAAATATGATATCTACAGGCCACATGACTGGAATGCGACTTTAATCATGTGAGTGATGAAATTAGACGGTCTTAGTATTATAGAAGTATAGAAGTACTATACCTAGTTATCTATCAGATCCCTTGTTGTCCTGTGTTCCTTCTCTACCCTGAGATCCTCGGATGTGTCGTTCCTTGTTGTACCAAGATCCAGATTGTTACATAGACGTGATGGAGCCTCAGCAGTGAGGGGTCCTCGACTGTAGAATGATTACCTGAGGAGATCAGGGCTGCAGACTCTGTCTCATCTTTTAATATCAGTTTTAGTTTACTGGACTAATGTGTATAAACTCTATTTGGGATAAACGTCCTGTTGTCTGATTGGTTGTTTTTCTTCTCTCTGTGTAGAACCTGTCCAGCTGTCTGTGGTGGCTGTTCAACAAGGACCCAGGAAGACTTTACCTCGAGCTGCAGTTCTTCTGTGCCGTGGCCAACTATGGACAGGTACCACTGAGTGTAGTGTGTTAAATGTGTAAACATGAGTGCAAAAATAGTATTCCTAGTCATCCTCTTTGTCCCAGGGTTTCCTGTCCTTTGGGATCTTTGGTCTGGACAGACACCTCATCATCCTGCCCTTCAAGAAGAGGTGAGGGAGACTCTCATTCATGGTTTCTAGATTCATCTGAGATCAAATGAGGAACACAGAACTGTGTGTGTGTGTGTGTGTGTGTGTGTGTGTGTGTGTGTGTGTGTGTGTGTGTGTGTGTGTGTGTGTGTGTGTGTGTGTGTGTGTGTGTGTGTGTGTGTGTGTGTGTGTGTGTGTGTGAGGTTGCTCTGGCTGTGGCAGGGCAGGGACGGTGAGGACGTGAGTCCCTCAGGTGTACCAGAGGAGGTCAGACTCACCTGCACCCAGTTCGTCCGCTACCACAAAGACCAGTGTGTACAGGACATAGTGCACACGCGCAGGTACGAGGTTGTGTGTGTGTCATATACAGTACGTGAGCATGGAGATTGTATTCCAGATTTAATTAGTTCTGTTTTAGGTCAGAACTGCTTGGCTGTGTCCCTGTTCATTTCCACATTATTACTGTTGTTATTATTTAGTTTCCGTTTGATTTTTCTCTGTGTGCTCTCTGCATGTTATTTATCCGTCTTGCTGCAGCTACTGAGGTTCTTTATCCTCCGACTAGTTCTTGTGTTTGAAGCAAAGTCTGCATGTTGCACCTTTCACCACGGTTTGCAGTACATGTATGAATTATTATATCAAAGACACATGAGCTGTGACTGCTGCTGTCACCGTGCAACTCTAGTAATAGTCTAATTCTTAAGAACAGAAAAGAGATTGTTTACTTTTTAGCAGTTAGATAAATGTTGAATATGAAATGTAGCCACTAAAAACGTCTGCTAACGAAAACACTTTGTTTGTGGATGTTCATGAGTCCTGAGTGCTTTTCTTTTCTTTCATTCTAACACATTATTTCTATTCCTTTCTCCTCTTTTTGTTTGTAATCCTCGCGCTTTCCTTTCTTCCCCTCATGTTTCCTTTTATTCCTCCCTGCTTCCCTGTGCCTGCCCTCTTTATCTCCCTTCCCCTATCACTCCAAAGTGGCTCAGGGGAGAGTGTGAGCGCTTCGACAGGTGAATCCTTCCTCTGATAATGACAGGTTCGGAGGAGAAGGAGGACTAGAGGAGGAGAACGGGGCCTTGGGACATCCCCTCTCCTACGAGCCCCGGTACCTACACCCGCATCAGGAGCGACTACACCACGAGCCACACAATCTGCGCCAGATTCACCGATCTCCCGATCCGGATGAGTCCCCCGGTCGGTGTTGGCTTCCATCCCGACCCCGGCTTGAGCCTGACTATGAAAACCAAGCACATATTTCCCACCGTGACTCCCCAGAGGAGCAGATTCCCCAGCTGCAGCCTGACCAAGCTCATGACCCAACTACTCCTCACCAGCGTGGTCCTGCTTCGACCCCACCCCATCCCCATCAACACCACCGGCCCCATTTTGAAAGTGCGTTTCTGGGCAGTGACTTGGTGGACTGGCTGGTTGAGCGAGGCCTGTGCGCTGGGCGAGCCGAGGCCCGACTGTACGGCGTTCGCCTCCAGCAGGGAGGAGTGTTGGATCACCAGACGGGTCGGCACAGCTTCAAGGAGGAACCATCGCTGCTGTACCACTTCACACGGGGGAGAGAGGGGGAGTGGTCCCAGATCATGTGAGAGGAAGGGAGGCGGAGGAGGTGGTACATTCTGGAGGTGGGTTTGCTTTGAGTGACCAGCTATTCATGGTCTGTAGCCGCTCGCATGTCCGCTCCGGCTTCACGCTGTCGCCAAAATTCCAGCTGATGAGAGGCTTCATTTGCAGTTCCTTGGAAAATATAAAACCGGTGACATGAGAGCTGTGACACACATGAAAGAACAAAGTGATGCTCGGGGTCGTGGAGACGAGGAAGAGGCGGAAACGAGCGCTCCCTGCTGGTACTTCTCCTGGTTCCCGACCACGTCTTTTAACCTTTTGGTTGAAATGTTCTCCTCACCTGAGCCGGCTTTGATCATTAGCTTCTTGACTTTAGTCACCTGGAGATGTAAATCTTGATTTGTTTTTTTCCTGTGTGCCAACTTAACATTTTCAAGTTGCCATCCATCAGCCTTCCATCCTCACATATCGTGTTATTTATGTGACCAGAGCAGAGCGGTAAACTGATGGTACTGTCTGTGTTGCTCTTAGCCAATGAGCTGCAGGGCTGCTCACTGAGAGCCAATGGCGTTCTCGGCTGCTCGCTATGTTTCCCTTCAGACATGAGATCATCTGGAACCTTCCTGTTATTTCACTATTTGATATTTTGCACGTTGCGTCTTTGAACCGCTCTGGTCTACGTTGACTACTTGCATGACTCCGAGCAGCTCAGACTTCTGCTCAGCACTGAATCTCCTGCACTGACTGTTTCTTTTTTTAAATTATGCAACTCACTGGACTCACTCGTCTTGTGACGATGCTGCGGAAGATGTTTGTTATCTTTGCATTGTTTGATTGTGTTGGAACGTTTGTTTTGGACTGATTGTGGTCTTCACCACTAAATGGATTTGGGGGGATTTAAACATATGCCTGTCCGGTCAAATCTGGTACCAGCTTGATTCAAGAATGTAGCCCAGGCCAGACATGAACTCATTCTAAATAAACTGATGAAATTAAGTTTATTAAAACCTCAAGTGTGTAGTTAAAGTAATACTTCACCCTTAAAATGATCATTTGTATATCAGTTACTCTCTCCATGAGGACACTTTCTCTCACGCCTCCACGGTGAACAAAGAATCTGAAAATGGAGGAAATCTCACACAACTCGTGCAGTATAATCAAAATGTATTTGTTCAGTTCTCAGTTCTTCCCAAAAACATGCAAAACCTTCCACGACACCCACGAGCGCTGCAAGTCTGCATGAGACGATGGAGGAGGAAGTCTTTTAAAACGTTTGTAAAGTCATGAGCACGCGACTGCATAAATGACTCTGATTATTCTGCACCAGTTGTGGGAGAGTTTGTAAACGGATGTTTTAATTTAGTTCTGCTGTTTTTAAACACGGCCTCCATTTACTTCAATTCATCAAGACTTGTTCTCTTCTCTTGAGGATCAACGGAAGCCCGGCTACACACATGAACATTGTGGAGCCCGGCTACACACATGAACATTGTGGAGCTGAAGTGTTCCTTTAACTCGGACGTTTAAGGAATTCAACAGAGGCCGTTATTTAAAACAAACCCATTTAAATGTGTTGTATCATCTTGTTACGCTTTGATACGATTAGTCATAAACTCTTCTAATGAACACACAACTGACTTCAAGTTTATTATGCTGTAGTTCATTAACACTAATGAGCTGTTAACAGACGGTTTGGCTCCACTGAGCGACTAACTCCACCACACATATTGTTGGCCTGCTGATCTGTGATATTGTTTCTATGGGTTGTAGAGGAGGTGAGGATGGTGATACATGCACATGAGCAGGGTAAACACCTCTAATGTGACCTGATACTTTCACCTGAAGCATGATGGCCAAAGAAATAATATTCCTCTGTTCTTCTGGAACCCTCTTCTTCTTCATCACAAACATCTAAAGTGCAGATCTGTGCGTCTTCTGCCAACTGACACCACATTGAGGTTCATGCGGATCACATCAGGTCCTCGTGTTTACTGAGTCGAGTGCCTGCCGATGTGAAGGTGTGTGTGCATGAATAAAAGTGTCTGAGTCTCTGCTGTGTGTGTGTGTGTGTGTGTGTGGAACTGAGAGGTTGAGACCAGCGTGTTGTTGGTGGACAGGATTAGTGTTGCTGGATGTTTTAAGTGTGTTGCTGTAACGACTGTGGTCACCAATAAACTACTGTTTGCATCCAAAAGCCCACGTTTCTCTTTGTCACCACACAATCATTGATTCTGATTCAAAACAGACATTACAGGTTTTATTACATAATGCACACGATGTACAGGTCGGTTTGTTTTCCTTGAACTTTTTTTGGTCAAAGAAGAAGAAGAAGAGAACTAAAATCTTGACCTACGCTGAGCCCTTTAAAACTTTAAGCAACATTGTCAACAACAACAACACTTGTTTTACTCTGGACTGTGCTCACCAAGGTTCATCCTGAAATGCGTCTAAATAATACAGAAGATGACAAATCTTCTGTCAAAGACGTCGGTTTCAGACTGTTTCTACATTTTTTAAATAAGAATCTACAATTTAAGATTTATCTATAAACTCTTTGCCCTGAAAAATACGGATTAAAAAAATATATAGTACAATTTCAAACTTTCAACAGTTACACTGATAGCAACAGACTTAAAGTGGTCAAAGATTTTCATTTGAATAAATGTTGAATCACTAATCGATTGACGAATGAGGTCACACTTGATTGTTGACTTTTCATGTGAAGGAGTCGCAGGAAATGCAACGTTTGTCAGTGAGCTTCTTGCTGTTGCCGCCTGATGCCGTCCTCTCTCCGGGCTCCGCAGCTCCTCTCCAACCAGCCTCTAGTTCAGCCTCTAGTTCAGCTAAAGCATTTAACTTCCACTGGCTTAACACGTCCATCCACATAGTATCTACTGTAAAACCCTGGACTGTCTGAGCTCAGTGAAGCAGTGAGGTAGTGAACTCCCCTCAGGTGAAGTCGAGGTGCTCGTGAGAAGAAAACAATAACAAGCCTGATCTGTTAGCAGCAAGTCTGCAGCAGAAGCCATGTGACCAAATTACGGTTTGTCGGGGTTCAAATTTCATTTTGTCTTCGCTTTGTTGAGACCATCATGAGAAGATCACACCTGACGTGTCCTCTGTGAATGCAGCCACAGCTACATTAAGACGTGTGTAAGTGCTTTAAGACAAGAAGAGACGGAGACACGCTCAATCTTTAGACTTTTTAAAAGTCCAAATGTGCTAAAACGTCTTTCCGAGCAAATCCCGGCTTCAAACGCTGAGTAAACATATGTGAGGAGGAGAGACGTTAATGTCCAGCTGGTCAATTGTCTGATCTCCATACTGCACCGAGAAAATCACTTTCAAGCTCGAGTGGTAACTTGGCGCTGGACAGAAGGTCAGAATTTACAACTGTAGTCACGATGGACGGAGAAAGAAAGGCAGAAACACAACATGACGCACAGCAGACGATTAAAGCGGGCGACTGCATGATGGGCAGCCTTCAGTGGATGCAGACCGACAGAACGAGCGCAGCCAACCATCCACCGAAATTGAACATATAGTTAGTCATGTTTCGGGGTCATTCCTCAGGGTTAAATCATTAAAAAGCCAATTTTTACAATGTCTTAAGTCGAGACGATCGGAGTGATTTCCTTGAATCTGCTGTAACATCGATCATCACAGTATTTACCCCGAGGACGACAGCGATAGGGCAAATTAACTTATATCAATGTGAGTTAAGGAATTTAAAAAGATTTCCCTAAAACTTTAACTTTGTGTAACACCATGTAGCCTTAAAGCCCGGTGCAACATGACCCGAGGACATTCCCAAACTTTCAGAACCGCTCATACTGCGAGTATGATGAGCCGTTTGGTGTGACCTGACAGACAATCACGAGGCCCAAGTGGAGAGAGTTTTCTCTCCATCTCAATTCTTCTGACGTCGTGTTTGTTTGGGAATCCCAAACCACGACGTGTTCCTCTTTTCAGTCCCAGAATCACCGTCTCTTCCGGTCCGGCTTGACTTCAGCCCGGCTGGGTCTGTTACTGTCCATGCCGTCCATCTTGAGGTGACCTTCGCTGTACCGCTTGATCAGCGCTCCAGGGAGGAGAGCCATGAGGGCGATGGCCAGGAGCTGAGCCAGCGTCCCCCAGGAGAAGATATCGTCCAGGGAGGAGATCTCGGAGAGGATGGAGCCCGTACGAACGCAGATGAAGTTGTAGGGGATCAAACCTGGAGGAGGAGAAAACAGCCGAGTCATCAGTGTTTGGAGTGTGATTTTAAGTGTGTGTGTGTGAATGTGTGTGTGGAGTCTCACCTATGAACACAGAGAAGAAGAAAATGGGCATGGGGATGTTGAGGACGGGACAGGTGATGTTAAGGAACCAGTTAGGAGTCATAGGGAAGAAACGGAGGAACAGGAGGAAGAAGAACAAACTGCTGCGGTTTTCCTCCACCTGACGGAGGGAGGGAGAGAAGAAAGCAGGAACAGAGAGTCTGCAAGGTTTCCTCAAATTAGGAAGTAAATAATATTTAAATTTTTCACTTATTTGGCCTTTACTGTTTACATCGTTTTTATTACAACCATAAATCTTTAAAATCACAACCAAAATGTAGTTTTTTACTAATCTGAGGAAGAAAACTTTTTGTTCCCACTGGTATAAAATATATATGTATTTTAAATTATAAATTCATATTAGCAAGTCGTACAGGTCAGGAGGTAAGAGGATTAAAGAGAAAAGAAGTTGAAAAAGTTTTGTCTTTCAAATCCCTGAGGCCAAAAAAATGACTTCCATAAAGTTCATAAAATACTTGCATTCACCAACGTATGCAAACGAAATGCAAACATACCGTAAGCGTGTTAACGTGGCGAGCACGTTAGCACGCTCACGTTAGCGTTGCCGCCATCATGACTCTCGGACGGGGAGACGCCTACCTTCCTCTGCAGCAGGGCCACCTTCTCCGGGAAATACTGGACCACGTGCTGCTTTCCAAATGCAGAGGAGAGCAGGAAGCAGAACGTGGAGCCGACGGTGGTGAGCAGGCAGGCCAACGCCAGGCCCTCCCAGGGCCCGAATATCGCACCGGCTAACATGTTCTGAAGGAGGATTAGATGGATCGGAGAACATTGTGCAAACTGTGTTTGTCAAAATTCAAACTAGACATGAAAATTGGTACTTGATTCTATAAAATTCTTGGAATGCATTGCCTAGATAACTGCACGATGTTTTGAGCTCATCCTGCCCTCACGTCCGACATGTGTAAGTGTGTGTTCAGTACTCCTCACCAGAAAGGAGGAGCCCGGTATGGCGAAGGACTGCTTGTAGAGGTAGGCGCTGCAGAACAGCAGCAGAACGTAGCCGTGATGTTCTCTGTTGTAGAACTTGAGCATCTCTGCGAGCTCCCGCAGCTCGTCCAGGTCCGACGGGAACTTCAGCCTGGATGGAAAGAAACGCACCACGGCAAAGACTTAGTGCCTCATCCTTCTGTCAACACATTCCTGTAGCTTTAAGAAGGACTCACACACTGATTTATACATCTCCCAGAATGCCTTTCATTACAGCCCCAACAATAGATTTTTTAATCTGATACTCTTAATAAATATTTAGCAGTTAAAAAAAAATCCTGTAACAATCAATCAGCTGAAAGTCCTCGAAGTAGAAAAGTAGAAATGGACCTGGACTGCAGCCACATCTCATAACTACCTGTCCACCAGACTTCCCTCGTCCACCTGCTCACCTGTTCTCACTTCCCTCATCAGTCGCTCACTACAAATGCCAGCCCAGAGATCTCTTGTTGCTTTGACAGTTCATCCCAGTTGTCATGAACTTTGGTTTGTCAAGCAACCTGATCTTTGACCTGAACCGGTCTGCCTCCCAACACCTACCTGTAAGCTCTTTCTATGCACAATAACTCGTTGAACTCTTCCTGCTACGTCTGCGTCCTTCCGCTGCTGCCTGCTCTCCTCACTGTGACAACACACCGACACACATCTGCAATAAGCTAATACCATCTTAATTATCCGTTTGGCTCTACCGTTCATCATGCACCAGAAAACGTCCCAGTTCCCAACCAATCACCCCACAACCCAAGTAGCTTTTGGGATGATTAAATGTGCACTCTTTTTACCTAAAAGTCCATTCACCTTCATTGTATTGGTGCAGCAGCACTTGCATGAGGTGATACCTTTAAGATAATTTTTCCTTTTTTTCAAATTATTATTATTTGAGTGAAAAAGAAACCTGATATTTTGATAGCATTCCCCTCGTTATATTCCTTTAAATAATCCTGCTTTAGATGATTGGTCTGTTATCCAACTCCATCCATGTGATCTCTATTTTTCAGTACTGATGTTGAGTGTGAAGTCACATGTATCTGGACCATTCATTTATGATTCAAACATTGTTTTATTTGAATGATTATGCAGTTTTAAACAGTGCGCTTATGGAGCTCAAAGTTAGTCGTACAGTGACTTTTACAACGCTTCACAGAGAAAGAAGAGGAAAGCTCATATTAGAAGGAAGGTAACAGGATACATTTGATCGAGGGACAGAAATAGTGTCGCTGCCTGAGCACTTGAGCAGAGGGAGGGAAGACACTCCTCAACACACACACACACACACACACACACACACACACACACACACACACACACACACACACACACACACACACACACACACACACACACCAAAATCCCCCCCGTTGAAACTCAAGATGCAGACTTCCTCTCCCACCTGCTCCGACATGCAGCATTGGTCTTTTCTACTGGTCAGCGGACAAACATCCTGCTCCGTCATTGGTCAGCAGGTCGATGATGCGTGAAACTGAGTGAATGTGTGTCGATTTAAAGAGGGACATGCGTCAACGCATCATCCCATGAGATACATTGTGTTTCTGCACACGCAGCGACACAAGTCTTCATATGTATGCGTGTGTGTGTATATATACAGTATATATATATATATATATATATATATATATATATATATATATATATATATATATATATATATACATACATACATACATACATACAGGAGAACAGATGAGGATGAACTAAGAAGTGATATAAAGTTTAATGTTGAGTTGTTAAAGCAACTAGGGCTGCAACTGATTGTTTTCTATATTGACAAATCCCAACATTAATTTTGTCATCAATATGAAGTAGTCATCTCTTTATGTATTATGTAATTGGTGTTCTCTATAATATTGTGAAATATTGACATTATATAGGTGGAGGCTTCAAATAAGCCTTTTCCTGCACTGTGATATTTTTCTCCCTTTTATATTTGTGTATTTTTAAATTGTGTCAATAAATTAAACTAAATGTTGTAGTTAAGTGATAAACTGGTAAGATTATAAAACATCATAAAAGAGCCAACAAAAAGATCTTAAACAGAGAAAAGCAGCAAAACACTTTCTAGAAGCTGGAGCCGATGAACATTTGACGTTTTTGTTTAAATCACTTTTAACAATGGAAACAGTGGACTAAATTATTAATATATATCGATAATATATATCGATAATATATATTGATAATATATATTATCAATATATATTATCAATATATATTATCAATATATATTATTAATATATATTGATAATATATATCGATATATATTATCGATATATATTATCGATATATATTATCAATATATATTATCGATATATATTATCGATATATATTATCGATATATATTATCGATATATATTATCAATATATATTATCGATATATATTATCAATATATATTATCAATATATATTATCGATATATATTATCGATATATATTATCGATATATATTATCGATATATATTATCAATATATATTATCGATATATATTATCGATATATATTATCAATATATATTATCGATATATATTATCAATATATATTATCGATATATATTATCAATATATATTATCAATATATATTATCGATATATATTATCAATATATATTATCGATATATATTATCAATATATATTGATAATATATATTATCGATATATATTATCAATATATATTATCGATATATATTATCGATATATATTATCGATATATATTATCGATATATATTATCAATATATATTATCGATATATATTATCAATATATATTGATAATATATATTATCGATATATATTATCAATATATATTATCGATATATATTATCAATATATATTATCGATATATATTATCAATATATATTGATAATATATATTATCAATATATATTGATAATATATATTATCAATATATATTATCGATATATATTATCAATATATATTATCGATATATATTATCGATATATATTATCGATATATATTATCAATATATATTATCGATATATATTATCGATATATATTATCGATATATATTATCGATATATATTATCAATATATATTATCGATATATATTATCAATATATATTATCGATATATATTATCAATATATATTATCGATATATATTATCAATATATATTATCAATATATATTATCGATATATATTATCAATATATATTATCAATAGGGGTGTAAGAAAAATATTGATGCACTTGAGTATGGAGATCTTGTGTTTTGTGATTCTGGTTTGATTCTCAAACACTATTTATTTGAATAGTTTTCATACAAAATACACAGTTTACTTTCAGACAGCGGCTTGAATTACACAAAACAAATGAATAAAAATCCAACGGTTCTGATCACACAAAGTTCAACCTTCTTTTAACTGATTTTATGAATAATATGCTGATTCGCTCTTTATACGATGACAGTTTTCCTCAAAGTAAATTTAAATAAACATCTAATCTGGTCATACACAGCTCTGATTATCAACAGTAATAAATTATTCTGACATCATCTCAGCTGTAACAGCAGCATGAAACAACAGATGTCAGATTTAGGCCATTTTGTGACATCAAGAACATTTAATAATGAGATAACGTTAACAGCCTGCAACATGCTCGTGATTTGATAGCGCATGTCGTTTAGCATTGATGTGTGTTACATGAAGAGAGACTGGAAAACAAAGGTGTATCTGAGAAGAAGAAGGGTAAGACATATGGTGTATGTCGTGATATTAAAGATGTAGTATTATTATCTTAACCGTGTATTACTGTGGTTGGTTATATGCTGATCTTAACTCCATCAGATCACTGAGGTTTAACAGTTACACTCAGTCTTATTATTAGATCTCTGCAGCATTTCATTCAACTGTTATTTAGTTGTTTTTGTGTTTGATTTGGTTTTCTTTTGTTTGAAAAGGTGCAGTGTTTTAGATAGATAGAGTTTTAACAAATTTGTTCGTTAGCCAACCTCCTTAATAGATAAAGATGATTTGACTCATACATGTATCATGACCACAACACACACACAAATACACACAACTTTCCCCAGGTGCAATCACGCCATGTTTAAATGACTTGATAGGTAACTGTATAATATGAGTCATATCAATGTAATGAGCACACACACACACACACACACACACACACACACACACACACACACACACACACACACACACACACACACACACACACACACACACACACACACACACACACACACACACACACACACACACACACACACACACGCGGGTCCTGCTCTTGGCTTCAGAGTGTCTTGGTCGGCGTTATTCTATCATCCCTAGACAACCACACACTTGACCGTCTGGCACATTGCAACACACACACACACACACACACACACACTGAGGAGTAATGCGATCAGTCCGATATGTACTGGGAGGAGATGTGAATATCAAACACATTTCATTATTTGTCTTATTTATGCAACAGATCTGAAGACAAATATGAGCAGAAAGAAAGCTGTGTGGAGTCAACTTACTTAATTTAAATATTATATTAATATAAAAGATGGGGAGCTGATGCTGTGCTCAAGTCAACACAGAATGTCAAGAACATAATATAAGTACAGATGACTTTATTGAGGTTATTAATTCCTTCATTCGTTGCTGTTATTTGTCGGGATCCTGTCCCAGCATGCACTGGGAAAGAGGAAGGTAAACACTGCTGTTGGGTCACTAGGCTGGTGGTTTCCGGATCCTCCGAGTGGTTTCAAGGTAAATATGAGGTCACGAGGTTATTAAAGCAGAAACATTAACTTCTGCTTCATAAAAATGACTGACTGTTATTTGTGCTGTTGGAGGCTTTGAAAATAAATAATCTGAAGAGCGTAAATGACTCTGCTCATAATCAACGTCCACATTGAGGCCCCACAACCTGTGATGACGCATCATTAGCAGACATTGATTCATGACAGGGGGTCACAAGCCAAAGGGGTCAGAATCACAGGGAGGACTCTCAGAGACTGGGGGGGGTCTCACAATCACGGATGTGTGGGCAATTTAGTTGATGTTCACTTTACTGTAATGTCAGAGAAAACCCCAAATTATTACAGGAGAACAAGCAAACACAGAAAGTCATCCACTGAGCTGCATTCACCAGAATGACTGAGGCTGTAATGTTAATATCCCGACTCCCTTTCTCTCAGGATTTTATTCTAGGATTGTTTTTCAGGCAGGAAGTCTAATCTTTAGTATAAAAAAGAATAAACCACTTTATTATAATTTTAGAGATACTCAAGTAGCCTAATTTAAATGTAGGTAGGCCTATAATCCCGAACTGGGTTTTAAAGTGTGTGTGTGTGTGTGTGTGTGTGTGTGTGTGTGTGTGTGTGTGTTTGTGTATGTGTATGTGTGTGTGTGTGTGTCTTTTTCACTATTAATTGTTGTTGATTGACAATGCGCATCTTGCAAATCAATAACAATAAATAAATAAACAATAAAAGAAAATTAATAAAAAAGACTACAGAAGGAATATATTTTCTTCTATATTTTAAGACATTAAAACAGTTTCAGTTATTAAAGCTGCACTCTCTCTCGCTCTCTCTCTCTCTCTCTCTCTCTCTCTCTCTCTCTCTCTCTCTCTCTCTCTCTCTCTCTCTCTCTCTCTCTTTTTCTCCATACCTGTACTCCTGGACTCCCCCGTCCTCCTCCTCCGCTGAGCCCGGCGGGCCGTGCGTCGGTCCCGGGGGAAGATGGGTCGACAGCAGGTAGAGGAAGACACTCGCCGCCGCCACAAGGGCAGCCAGTCCCGCTAAGGAGCGCATGTCGCTCCGTGCTGAAACCTTTTGCACCGGTCAAACTTCACTGATAACTATATTTTAAATTATAAAAAAGGAAGAGAAGAAGAAGAACCCGCCTGTGAGGCAAAAGGCAACGTGTTCGCGGTTGAGTTGGGGTGGCAGGCTGCTAATGACGGTTGACATTCTGGCTGGGTTCGGCTCACGGATCACATGGCAGCCGGTGACCAACAACTCTCTCCGAGGAGAGAAGAAGACTCACGTTGACATGTGTGTCCCCTCAGCAGCAGCTTTTCTCCTCTTCTTCGTTTGTTTTTCTCTGCTGGCACTTTACGGAATTACGTCTTCAAACTATTTGCCCCCAAACAGACGAATACTGAACAGGTTGAACTCATTTAACAGAAGTTTGTGAACACAGTCTGCTGCTAGTGAGAACTGTGAATGTGCACTTACATCAATGAGCCACTAGAGGGCGACATGGTGAAGGCCATGTGTTACGTTACATTACGCAGCGGTAATATTTATAGATCAGGATCATTATTACGCATCAAAGAGTTACTGCAAATGTAACAACAAACATATATATATAAAATAATTCAGGTCTAAAATAAAGAGCAACACTTTTAACAGAACCTGTGCATATTTTCGTTTAATTGATTCATTTTTCTTTTCAAATGTGTCTTGTGTTGTATTTCTATATATTTTTATTTATATGTTTTCTGTTGAGGTGCAGTTAATCTCCAAATACAGTAATACAAAAGGCTATTGTATCAGAGAAGGCCATTTCTCTCATCGAGTACTTTTATTTTAAGTACTTTAAGTACTTTAAGTACTTTAAGTACTCCAAAACACAAATAGAAAATGAAACCGCACGAGACACAATGTTCTGCACGTCACAACAATGACAAAACAAATAACCAAGAAACTAAATAACTACGGGAGGAAACAAGAGCACACCCTGAGGTTTGACTCAAGCTAATGAACAATAATCACTTTCTAAATAAGCAGAGGAACTTTACTGACAACATTTGTTTCAAGGTGAGAAAACCTTTTTTAAATAAGCAAAAATGACAGAGAACGAATATTTAAAAGGAGTTTATTGCTATCATAGTGAGCTCAGCAACAAGTTGTTTGAGACAATAAGGATAGTTTGCATTTGAAGGTAAAGTGATGTCAGTGAAACTGACCTTAAATCAAGAGGGAGCCACCTGACTGTGTCTAACATCGTGCAATGGTGTTAAAAAGAAAGTGCAGCCTGGTGTACATCTGCAGTCTGTCATGATTAACATTGAGGGGAGTAAGTTCTACCATCACACATGATATCAGCACAAAAAAACATGTCTGAACAACCGGCTTGCATGACGTTTATAAAGTGAAACAATACGATCTCTGCCCTCCGACCTTTCACGTCCTCACAGGTTTCCTTGTTTCTGGCCTTGAGCGGGTCTCCCCGTTCCCCATCATTTCCTCTAAGGCCTCTTCCCCTGGAACAACTGTAAGATGTTGAACAGAGCTGCTGTCAGTTTGAAATCCACAAAGCTGTGAGTTTGTAAGACTTTGAAACACCCAGGAATACCTTTCTGGTCCCCGTGGAGAAAAGCTGTCATCTGCGCCTGAAGGCCGACCGCCAAAACCAAGAGCAGGAACACGACCTGAGCTTTCATGTTCTGCAGGAGAACACTCAGGATTAGTGCAATCCTCTGCTTTTCTATTGTATGATACAAATGAATGATCCTTTCTAATTGTCAGTGAAAGTTTGAAGAGATATTTTAAATAATCGCTCACCTCGGCTAACCTCAGCAGCAGTTGGTCTGTTAGTGAGTCTTCAACAGGGAAGTTAGTGTCTGTGGCGTCTCTGTTGTGACTCATATACCGGAGCAACAGGCCTCGGGCTGGGCGGTTCTTTGTCTCTAAAGCATCTTAACAATCCAAAAGAGGTTCCAAAAATAAATCTCTCTCTGGCTCGTATCAAAAGCACAAAGCGAGAAGGAAAACAACTCTTCACTGGGTTGACTGAACTGATTGTGTTGGAGATACACGGCAGTCAGGGGCCTGATTTTAAAGGTACATTACAGCACATTGACTCTGAACGGAAACGATGACTTTGAAGTTAAAGCGTAGACACTTAAGTTGATGTTCGGGGTTTTACATCCACATCAGGTGAATAATATGGGGATTGTAACCAAAGGAAATTAGGATGTTTTCTTATGGTTGGTATTTACTCCATGGATGGATGACTGAACGGGTTTAGCAGGCCTTCACCTGCAAAATGTCACTTGAAGAGACACGCCCCGACCACAAAGGCAGTCAAAATGACCACAAAAGAGACACAAAGCAACTGCAAGAGATACAAAATTATTACAAAAAGGGGTAAAGCAACCGCAAAGAGATGCAATACGACTGAAAAGAGATGACAAAGAGACAAAAATGAAAACAAAAAATAGACTCAAAACCCTCAAAAAGTCTGTGCGTCTTGCTCCTACAGATGCTGTCATTTTGTATGTCAGTGGCCCTTTGTCTCATAATCTGAATGTGTTTATCAAACCTTTTAATTATGACAACAGAATAACAAAGTGTGAATTCCCCACCTGAGCATTGTCCAGCTGAGGCTGCAGACGGATACACGTCCTGTTGAAGACTGACTGCTTCCGTTCAGATACGTCTCAGAACTGTGTCTCTGTGGTGGAGCTTCTATCGGACCAGTTTGTTCCAATGAGCCTCGAGGGTAAACGATCTTCTTCAACAAGAGCGCAAGCTTATTTGTGTCCATTGAAGTCAATGGAAAAGTCTCGACAAAGGTTTCTGCACCTGTGTTTAGTGACGACCGATAATCAGACCACGGTGTGCTCTTTGGGTAAGACGTTGAAAAAGACAGGAGCTTTGCACACGGCACAATAAATCAATAGCTGCTGGAAACGACACCAAAATTACAGCACGATCAATGATCTATAATTATCAGCGGCAACAACATGTTTGGCTTCGCTCTCCTTCAGGCCTGTGGCTTAGTACTGTGTGTGTGTGTGTGTGTGTGTGTCTGTGTGTGTGTGTACAAGCTAGGGTCATGAGAGGCTGCAAATTAAAAACGTATTGAGATGTTACACAGCTGATGTCTTAACCAACGATCATCTCATTTCAACATAAGCATTGTATCTGACAAAAGAAATAGATCTATAATTAGGGAAAAAAGTATTCTTCAGCGTAGAAATGTCATTCTAAGAGTCAGAGAGCACAAATACTTAAATAGCTTCTGTCTACTGAAGAGAGGTCGCTTTGTTATTTGCATGCAGTACAGTGAAAGTAGTCTGTAAGAAGCATAGTTTGCATGTTCATTTTTGTTCTATAGTTTTCTTTTGTTGCATGTTAGTTTGGAGTTGTTGTTCAGATGATGTTGGTTGTTATTTCCCCGACCTTTCCTCCCTTTGTTCCCGTCTCACTTTGTTCAGTTGTTAAACATGTAGGCTTAACCAAAGCTACACACATGAGTCGACTCAATATCCTCTATGATTATGTATTATCACACTCGTATGGATTTATTGTGGTGCATTTCTAGCTTTACGTGACACTTTGGCAGTGCAGAACATAAACAAAAGATGTGTGGGCTTTGTGGAGCAGAGATGTCATGACAAGTGACAGTGTGCACTTTAAAATGCACGAATCAAGTCCTCGGATACAAAGAGAACAAGTTTATCTCATTTGCATTTTGTTCATCACACAGCATCAATACCTGTGTTGGGTGTGAGGCCTGTGTTTTGTCTCCATAAGTACTTGTGTATCTTACTGCAGGACTCATTCTTTGACCTTGACATGGGATTTGTTTTTCCTCTGTGCAGCCGTCTGACGGATTTCAGCGAATCCTCCAACATGTGAACTAGAAAAGCCTCGGTTGACCTTCCTGAGTGTGAAAAATAAATCAATTCTGCATGTTGAAGCATGTCTCAAGATCACATGTTGAAATTATACAGTAGCACTACAACACAAAGTTTGATTATAATATATATTAAAGACAATCCTGTTACTTAAAAATATAGCTGTGCTACCCTCTGAATGTGGTGCGCCCCCTGCTGGAGACTCGGGATGTAAAATTGATGCTGAATGCAGGTTCATGTGTCTCCAGTTGATCCCAGGCAGCAACCTCTGGTTCTGGAGAGTGAAGCCGATGTAGAAGTGTCTTAAAGCTGCATTCTCTCTAGTGTCCATCAGGGGGCGACTCCTCTGGTTGTATGGAAGTCTATGAGAAAATGACTCTACTTCTCTCTTGATTTATTACCTCAGTAAACATTGTACACATGAGTTTATGGTCTCAATCTCTAGTTTCAAGTCTTCTTCAATACAGCATGATGTTCATTTAGTACATTATGGTCCATTTAGAGTCAAACAGACCATAAAGCAGGGGATGCTTTAGGGCGGGGCTTACTGTGATTGACATGTCTCTACCAGAGACGTATACGGCGTCTCTCTGTCTCTTCTCCACATTCCAAATATGGTGACTTCTGTTTATTGGCTGAAAAGAAAAACATGGTGACGACCGTAATCCAAATTGCCGAACGCGAGGCTTCGAAAGTGACGCCACGATGACTACGTCCACTTCTTATCTTCAGTCTACTGTTGATTCACAAGTGTTTGCTTAAAACCAGCCACTCGGGTTCATATAAGAGTTCAGATTTATTCATCCTTCTCTACAGAAGAAAATATTTAACAAAATCTCTAAATACAGATCACAAAGAAACATTATTGACCGCAGCTCCTAATATTTACATGACGTCTGTTGTCTGGACAGACGGAGAAAGAGGAGAGATGAGGAGTGATACACATGTAGACATTTACAGACTAACAGAATGCACCCACAGGTTCATAGTAATGGCATGCAAACAAATGTGCTGAAAGTACTTCTCTCTAGTTCTTAGTAAGTGTTTTTAAGGAACAAATACTACAATACTGACAACCCCGATCGTTAGGTTTTACTTTGTCTACACTCTACTAAAGCGTCAGAATATTCCTCACGATACACACACATGCCAAAGTAGACCCGGTGATTTCATTCAGGATTATTGTTGAGCAGGTGAGTGAAGAGACTCGACGTCACACGGTAGTTCTGCATCTTCACCTCTTGGGTGTTTGGGTTCTCTGCTGTATATTTGTGTGATGGATATTTTCAACATAGATGGGACTTTGTGTACATACATATATACCATGTGGGAGGATATGAGGGTTTTTATTCTATGAGTACATTTGAAGGATTTTAGATTCTCTGTGCAACTCTGTCTCATTAAAAACCCAAGATATTATTTAAATCAACTTGTACTTGAACTGACTGGCTTTTTTATTATTTCACAGACATTTATGTTTTAAATCTTGAACTAAGGATGAAAAAAACACGAAAAACGTTGCATTAATGTCAATGGAAGAGGAAAAGATCCTTTTTCTTTCGCTTGAGTTAATTAGAGTTTTGATTGTATTTCATCTGTCAAAAGTACACACATACTACTCTCAAAGATATTAGTGCACCAAGTACTACTTCTGAAGAGTAGAATTGCACAAAAAAAAGGTTTTGTTTGTACTTTTTAAACCATTATCCCGAACAGGTTTTACAGGAAAACCAAATTGCCTCTAAAGTTGCCACATGACTGGTTGCTGCAAGCAATGGAGCATTTAGAAGGCTGTTTTTTGAATGGAGTGTGGCGCAGCGCTCGCTCCACATAAAACACACCAGGTGTAACATTACATCACTTCCAGCAAACGTCACGGAGAACAATGAGGGTCTGATTTAACCCAATATTCTCTACAACATTAGCACCTAAGCGTGTTGTTGATGACCAAGTCTGTTTGCAACCGGCAACGTTAACCGGCAACTTGCTCTTCACTTCAAATCCGCTCCACGTGTGGAGAGCCTAAACGGTTTTAATGTCTGAGGGGTTCCATGTATAATCTTTGCTAGTCCAGACTCTGGCTGCTTAAAGTATAGATATTCAGTTTATTGTGTTTGGGGATATTTTTATATAGCAGGGCGCTAATCATGTAGCAGCAGCGCTACGTGGCTGCATGCATGGAGAGACACTGGAGCCATAGAACTGCAACTGATAGATAAGAGTTAGCAGCAGATGAATAGCAGTTTGCGTGTTTTTAAACTGACTGAATTAAAAGTAAATGGCTCTGCAGATATTCCTGTATCTTGCAGAGTGAGAGAGAGAAAGAGATAAACATGGACGGCACATCAAACGTTTAACCACAACCAGATTGGAGGTTAAAGAGTAGAAGAAGAAGAAGAAGAGCTCTACAGATCCATAACTAAAGAGTGACTCTGAATAGCTCAACAGTTAAACTAAGGATGTGAATTAATGCGGTTACCTCGTCTACAGCTGCCAATCTGAAGCTATAACAACACGAGCTGATCCCTGGAACAACAGCTGGAAACAGCCGAGAGGTTTTCATCTCGTCACGACTCATTTAACAGGGATTCAATTAATGAGGAGATCTTCCACACCAGCAACCAATACTCCATTGAGATTATCATATTATGGCTACAATGTTCAAGCTAACAGTCCGATGCCTTTTAGGCACAAATTCTAACACAAATGTTACAAAGTTTAGGAACAAAAAAGACTTCCTGCTTCAGTCGCTGCTGACGTGTCTCTCCTGCTTCTGTCTTTGTCACAGTATGATGTAACATGCAGTCTGGAGGTATTCAGTTCTGTTTTTATGGCCACACATAATGCTGCCTGGAGAATGCTTTTCTTTCATGTGTCAGACATTTACGCACGTGTAAACGTGTATGCATTAAATTATATGACATTATGGTTTAGCTATAGTTAAGGTTAGACAACTGAAACGTCTGGATTAAGGAACGGAGAAGTGAGACGTGACTGGAAGCCGTGATGCACTCGTCTGCTCATGTGACCTGCATGCTTCTCCCCGTGTTCACATTAAATGAACTGTTTTGCAAATTTGCTCAATCTAAATGTTTCTGAGATGCATCACTTTCCCCCACTTTGATTAGTAATAAAACATCATATATATATATACATATATATATATATGATGTTTTAGAATTAGTTCACAAGAGAACGGAAACGATTTGTCAATTAATGAATTAGTAGATCAACAGAAAATGAATGACCACCATTTTCATAATTGATTAATCATACAAGTCATTTTTGAAATCCTCAATTGTGAAAGTAAACTAAACATTCTTCCCTATTTTCTGGCATTTTATAGACCCAAGCATGTAATCTATTAATAATTGGAAGATGAATCAATATTGAAAATAGCAGTATACATTATTATTCCTGTTGCTCTGTCAACATCTTTCAATCCACACATGAATCTGGTAAAGTGAGCGTTTACATTAGTCTCTTTCCTTAATTAGCAATCTAATGAGTTATGTAATCCAGATCCAGGTGTTGCTTACACGTGTTACGAAGTGCAATAAGAAAAACAAACAAAAGTTAATTCTTTCATGAGCGCGAAACGAAGAGAAAAATACAAAAGTCAGAAGCATCCATCTCTCCAGTAAACAGAGGGTTAAGATCTACAGTTTAATGTGTAACTTTGTTGCATCAACCCGACCTCAGGAGGAGGAGGAGGAGGAAGAGGAAGAGGAAGAGGAAGAGGAAGAGGAGGAGGAGGAGGAGGAGGAGGGCACCGAGCTACATTTTGCTGCTGGGGTCCGGTTACAGAATATTTATATTTATATACATGTTAAAAACCAAAGCCCTTGATAGAAAGAGTCATGGCAAATTTGTACAACCGTGGACTAGTTCCCTCTCTGGTGACAACAATGACTTCCATAACATCATCAGAGCGCCTTCTCTTCCTGTCCAGGTAGTTTCCTAATTGTTTTTTTATCACCACAAAGTCACTCTCATGTACCACCACACTGGAAGCTACAGCACACTGCTCTAACTGTTTACACACGACACAGACTGGAGATCAGTGGTGTTGTGGTGATTACACTCTCATCCAAAACATCGTTTAAATGGACTGACGGGTGAGGACCAGACCCAAAGAAATGGGAGAGGGGGAGGAGGGGAGTGCTCCGAGTGCTTGAACTACTCTACTAAGAACCACATTGATATCGTTCCAGTCTTTCTTCTCCAGTCATCGTCGATGAATAGATGTTAGCATCGTAGCGGCCTGAACCCCAAACACGACTCTTCGTGATCCGTCCTCATCCAACAAAGAGAGATGAACAGTCAGAACATGGCAGACAATGTAACGAGACGATGGGGTTCTTATGGGATGGACGGGAGTCTTCAGTCCGAGGAAGCATCACTGGGACGACACACAAACCTTTTTGTGTAAGAGAAGCCATCGTTTCAGAAACAGCACAACGAAAACTAGTGAGAAACTGGAGTCCCGGCTTCGTTTCAGTCCACCGAGGAGCAGACTCATTTTCAGCTTTATTAGGTGTCAGCATCTGTGTGTGTGACATCTCATTAGTGTCCACAGTTTGGTGTCACATCTGCTCCTGACAGCCATTTTGTGCCCCACATCACACGTGTTTTTTGTTTACTTCAACCGGGGACAACCAGCAGCGCAGGTGAAAGAAACTAATTAATTGTCCTACAAGATCTGGTTCGCCCCAGGCTGCTGGGAGTTGCCATCGTCCCCCCTCTCCGATGGGTGTTTGTAAAGGTCACACGGCCCGAGAGGGAGGCGCTGTCCCTGCTCGGCCAGCACCAACTCGTACGGCGGCGCCGCCTCCAGCGGGAAGGAGATGGAGGCGATGTGCTGGTGCTCCCGTAGTCCCAGCGGGTAGTGGGAGGGGGAGAACCAGGCAGCACCGGCCGAGGCCTCTCCGTAGTACGGAGAGGGATCCTGACCGGTGTAGTCCGGCTGCTCCTCCTGCTCCGCCCCTCTCTGACAGGGGTCCAATAGGGAGTAAGGAGGCGGGTCATCTGAAGGTATGTAGATCTGAGGCGAACCTGGGCCAACACACTCATCGTACCTACGGAGATAAAAACAGAACAAGCAAACGGTCAGTACTGTGGTGGAACCCAAATGTGTATTTATTTTAGTTTTTGAAAGGCCGAATGCCAACAAATATGGATTAAAGATGAATATTTTGTTGGATTAAAAACGTGAATTTTAGAAATTATTCATCTTTTTTTTTCAATAAATGTTGACTAGAACATTGCTATTTAATAGATTTTTTTAATGTTAATATATTTGAAATAAAATGTTTTTATAATGTGTTTTCACATCACTTAGCTTAAAGCTTTTATTATTTCAGAGCTCCGTCAGATGCTGAGCCACGCCGCCGGCCCCGACATTGTCGATCTACATTAACCACATTAACCACAGTTAGACAATAAATGATCGGCCAACTCTACGGCGCGTATACACACTTAAAGGGAGAAATCAGTTGCAATTCTTAAGGAGCTTTGTGGTTAGAAACATCCAAACGAGATCAGCTTTAACACCTGACACAACGAAGCCTTTTCCTCCAAAGCAACGATAGCTGACGCTCGTGGGTGTCGAAGCACCAAATGGCACAGAAGCTAAGCTTATATAATAAAACTGGATCGTAGCATAACAATAATAGTTTCATACACCTATCAAGGAGACTCCTATGTTTGCATTTAGGGAAATTGGGAATATCATTAAAATAAACCTTTAAAATGTGAGTTTTACAGTGGGGGGGATGTTCTAGTCCTGGATCCAGTTTCTCATCCCAGTTTGCAGCTCTTTCATGTTCTGAATAGAACCCCATTGCTCCTGCTCATAAAGTATACAACTGTGTGTACACTACTTGCTAACTCTATTATACATTATGTGCTGATAGCTGTCCAGTTTCATCTGCCTCTCCACACTCACAGGGACACAAAAAGAAAGAGAAACGTTTTATGGAACTAAAACAACATATGGAAATAAATATCCAATGCCTTTCTTGCTTTCATGCCCACTCCCTTGCACACGTTCATATTTGTGATATATTGGACCCCATAAGCACCCACACAAACAAAAATCAACTGTGCTGGTATCTTCCACAAATGCGGCGCTGCACATACTGTTGTATGTTTATTATTAAATGTGTGCAGAGAATATCCCTGTTACAGAGTTCACTTGACCTTTGGCTTGTCCCTGCATGTGCCCCTCAGGAGGTTCCTCTCTTCATGTTTGAGAGGTCAGAGGTTCAGGTCCAGTTACAGAGCAGCATGCCAGGAGCGGGTGAGAAGTCAATGACACCACAGAAGGCCGAACGGGGTCTTTGGTTTCGAAAACTGGTTTCTTTGTTGACCACAGTACACTGCACTGCTGTGCCTACTGTATACACAGTTTTGTGAAACAGCAAACTTCGGGACTTTGACATATAAATGAGTGTTCGTCACACTCAATTTTCCTGCCAAATGAATTCACACAGTGCTGTTCATCACATGGGAAAGCTCTCTGTATTTAGCAGTAGACCGGAGTTGTGTCTGGTGTCCATGCCGACTTTCCCATGGTGGCACTCTGGTGATGTGTTTTACGTCAACCAGCCAGAGCTAGAGGGGCCACCAAGGGGCGAGAGACGATTGTGACGGAGCAGCAGCTACAGGAGTACGGCCGAAAGAAGCTTCTGGAGTGGATGCTCCAGATAAAAGAGAAACTCAAGAGGAAGGATTGAAGTTTTTAAAAAAAGACAGCGATCGACCACGAGGACAAACACTCCTGGGGACGGGGAGTAATGCGGCGAGCTCACCTGCAGGCATACAACGGTGTTTGTGTAGTTACTCCCACCGCCAGAGGGGGGAGACAAAAAGTCCAGCTTTCAGGAAACTTCTTCGACAATGCATGCTCAACATTTAGAACAAAATCAAATGTTAGTCTGGCTTTGTAGTATTTTAAAATCTCTGGTTTATGACTGTCATGGTGGACTATTTTCTATTGTTTTTTTGATATTTGCTGTGGTCGATAACTTCTTGTAGTGATTTGGGATTTCAATGTGGATGGGGAACGTTTTCAAACAGCATTTGCAACATGCAACATGCTCCCTCACTACTGTGCACAAATGAGACCGCATGGTCAAGATCATTTTTACCCATTCATTTGACATTGTAACTATTGCTTCTTCTTCCCGATCCAAGGCCACATTTCCCATAAACTCTGCTCCTCGTCACCCCAGCAGCTCTGTCAATCCTGCAAAATCTGATGCAGCTGCACACAATGCAAGACTCTTCATGGTTTGTTTTTTTAGAAGTTGTTTGGATGTGGACTTTTGGATGTTAAAATGCTAGATGTTTCACCATCGAGTATAAATATGCAAGATTTGATAAAGGCTGCGGCCTCCTTCTTGCTGTTTTGACAAAGTGCCAAAAAACGCTGCCCGATGAACTCCTCCAGCAGCTTTCTACCAACATCAGCAGCCAGAGAGAAGAGAAACAATGGAATATAGAAAGTAGAAAAAAAACTAAATAGAATTATGGTGTGTGTGTGGATGTAATGGTAGCTGATGATGGGGCCACAGGAAGCAGTAAATCAGTATAACTCAATCAGTGCAGTGGTTAATTATATCAGGCTGGTACCACCAAAGTGCGTGTTATACCGTGTCCTCTTTCCTTCTTTTTGCCCTTTCTGTCTCCTTCAACACACCTTTGTGTGTGTGTGTGTGTATGTGTGTGTGTGTGTGTGTGTGTGTTTGCCACTTGCCAGCAGCGTTGGAGACTTTTGAGTGTGTTTCTGTGGTTTCCTGTTCAATGTGTGTGTTTTGTGTGACAGAAAGAAGCTATTTTAGACTGGAAGTGAGGATCAGGCTCGGTCAGAAAAAAAGAATGTCCACTGCTCGTCATCACACACTTATCGCTCTCTCTCTCTCTCTCTCTCTCTCTCTCTCTCTTTCTCTCACACTCACTCACACACGTATACGTATATACATATATATCGCCTACCCTTTTTCCATCAGAATATGTAGGTTTAAATCAGGGTTTAAAAGTGACCTTGTCTTGCTTTTGTTGGGCCTCACTGTTGAGTTTGCTTTGTCTGTCAACTCACTTTGTAAACTCTATTTATAAAGCACTTTTAAAATCAAAGTTAATATTTTTTGCACATGTACACCCTTACACTTGTGCACGCAACAAACGATTGAGGGTATCTACAGTTTTTCAAACATATATTTATTATTTTCTGGGAAAACTGACGTTGAACATTTGTGCGAATATCAGGCATGTTGAGTTGAAAATTGGAGACTGTGTGTGTGTGTGTGCGTGTGTGTGTGTGTGTGTGTGTGCTGGGTGTTTCAGAGGTGTTGTAACACACTGAGAATCTCTATGTCTTTGGTCTCTCAGGAGTTACAGGCTCCTCTGGTCCCCTGAGGCCTCCTGCTGCCTGCGTGTTTCTGCAGAAACCTCATAATGAGTGTGTTGTTTTACACGTATGTGTGCTCTGCTAACACGTGTGTGTGTGTGTGTGAGTGTGTTAGCTAGGTGTGGCTGAGTGATAACAATTTGTCTCCTCTGAGACACGGGCAGGGAGTTGCACGACTGCTTGTGTTCATCCATCCGTCTGTGTTCCTGTGTGCTGCCTGTTTCTGTTCGAGATCATGTAAAGCGACACTTAAAAACAACATTTGTTAATTAGTTAGTCAGTTAAGGATGTTATTGCTCAGTGACGAGGTAACAAATGATAAGTTCTATGCAGGCCGAGGCAGTGGCGTTAAGCAGGGACGTTTTTTGTCCAGACACAAGGCCATCATGAAATGTAAATGTAAAAGTTGCCTCGGAACATAAACAAGTAGACATTTATCTGAGAAAGACGTCTAAGTCAGATGGGTCATGAGAAAGGGAGGACCTCTGGCATGTTTTCATGCTTTGGTTGTGACGTTCTACAGAGCTGGACACCGGACGACTTCAGCTACAGCATAGAGAGCATATGGTGTGTGTGTGTGTGTGTGTGTGTGTGTGTGTGTGTGTGTGTGTGTGTGTGTGTGTGTGTAAAGCTGGCATGTCCCTCCTCGGTACCACTGTGAGGTACTTGGCCTGTGGAGTTGGAGAACCATATAGATGCTGCAGTCACAGGTGTGTGTGTGTGTGTGTGTGTGTGTGTGATATGATTTTTGGGCATAATGCAGCTCACAAGATGAAGCCTACAGATGACAGTTAACAGATCATGTTTCATCAGATCACAATAGACAACGTATCTTTAGAGAACGGTTCGTATGATACCTTACCAAAAAAGTAAATCCAAATTTTTCGTGTGTTTTCTTTTAATACGGAAGTTCAGCAAATCCTGTCAAGTTCCAGTTGTCACATGATACAGTCTTTTCAAAATAAACTTCCTTCTTCACGGGACACTACTTAGTTAGGTTTATGAGAAGTTTGTGAAATACTTAAAGTTCAGGCAACAAAACTACCTGCAACATATCCTCATATAATGGTTTGTATGACACCTAATGAAAAGTTATTTTTTTGTGCATTTTCCATCCATCCACAGTCGCGATCTGTCTGCCTGTGCAAGCCCCTGCAGAGTTTGGGTTTCAATAACTGTGAATCGTAGTTACATAAGTGCGGAGGTTACAAGACAAACAAATCAACGCTGACTTCTCATTTTTCACCGGGCCTTACAACAGTCTTTTTGGTTAACAGACAGTTTTTTGTTTGACCCACACACCTCCTTTCCCATCCGCCCTTTTGTGATCTTTATACTTCCTTTTGTGTTATATCTACGTATTACAGTGCATTCATTTTCATAAGTATAGCTATGAACGCTGTTTGAGAACAGCCTGCATTAGGCCATGTGTCTCCTGTTACTGTATTCCTGTACTGTTCATTTTTTGTCTTTACATGACATGTCTGTGGCTAAGATTAGTCATCCTACAAGATGACTGGACAACATGGTACATTTGTTCCTGAGATTCCACCACTGCTCTCACCTTCTCTTTGGTCCTTTCAAAGTCCTCATCCTTGTGTGTGTGTGTGTGTGTGTGTGTGTGTGTGTGTGTGTGTGTGTGTGTGTGTGTGTGTGTGTGTGTGTGTGTGTGTGTGTTTGTGTGTGTGTCTGCGTGTGAGCCAAAGCTCGCCCGGCTTCTCTCTGAGAGGAAGCAGAAGCTTTCAGTCTCCACAGGTGAGCAGCTGATCCATGAGCGCAAGTTTTTCTGGAAGACAAAGTGTGTGTGTGTCTGTGTGTGTGTCTACGTGTATGTTTGTGTCGGAAGCGTAACGTTCACTGTCTCAGTAGGTGAGCTGTTGATCTGAGTTCTCTGAGTTTTCCTCAACCATCTGTGGCCTAAAACATACACACACACACACACACACACACACACACACACACACACACCCTGCAGGATCATCACATGACTGCAACTACCTGCTTGTTGACAGGGTACCAAAAAACGACTTGTCAGCATTATGGTAAACAAAATGTGCGTTGTGTATGTATGTATGTATGCATGTGTGTCTGTTTGGATGTGCGTGTGTGTGTGTGTGTGTGTGTGTGAGTGTGTGTGTTGGCTGGCGTCCCATCGTCCGGGCCAGAGAGTCCGGCTCTCACACAGGCCGTCCAGAACGCTCTGGTTCTCTGCCAGAGCGCTGACGTAGCTAGCTAGCTCCCCTCTTCCTCCCCTCTTCCTCTCCATTTCCACTTACCGTTACTCTCATGTTCCTACCGCTCGAGTTGAAGTGAGGACAAACACCGTGTTGAGGTTTCTGCCCCGTACCGCTAATTAGCAGCTTCGGTATATCTCGTAAACATTATGAATGGATTCATCACACGTCTTGCGGGAGCTGTAATAGTGCATGGGAACGTTTTCTCGGCCCGCACAGGACCCTGCAGCATCGCAGCAAACATAAAGCCTGCTGCTGACCAGGTGTAATCACCCCACCGATGATGCATCTTTCAGCATAAAGCACCTTGTCTGTGTTACGCACCAAGAACATGAGCGTCGGTTTAGTCTCCAGATCACAACCCCAGCACAGAGCTTCAGCCTCAGGTTCGACATGATGAATGTGAATGTGCAACGCTATTAAATCAGCAATAATCAATATCCACCTATAAGAGTATCATGTATGGAGGCTCGGATGATCCTGAAACTGAGCAACTGCAGTGAGAAATATATGGTTCTGTGATCAGAACCGGTAATAAACTTAAACGCCATATTTCCTTCTTGTTTTCTACATGATTTTCCACTAGTTCTGGTTTGACTGGCTCTTGTTGCACCTTCTTCTCTACACCATAAAGCAGGGTATGATTTAGGGCGGGGCTGCTTTGTGGTTGACATCTCTCTATCAGAGCCGTATGCGGCGTCTCTACGTCACTCATCCAGAGTCCAAATATGGTCACTTTCTCTGGTTGAAAAAACCAAGATGAAAACAGCCGAAATGCCGAACTTCAAAACGGCAGTCCACAAACAATGGGTGACGTCACGATGACTATGTCCATTTCTTTTAGTCTATGATTGGCACAATCAACTGTCTGTTTCTATGTCATACGTTGATGGAAACACACATCACTTCGCATTTTCTGTTGCTGATTTTCAGGTAATTCTGTATTTTCTTTTTTTGGTTCTATTTTGATTGGAAACCAAACCAAAAGACGAACACGCAGTAAGAAACTTCAGAGCTGAATCTCAAGATCACGCTTTGTAAAAACCTGATAAAAACATCAACCGCTTTAACTTTCACATTGTGGCTCAGTGTCAGATGAATTCATCAACTATAGCACAGTGTTTTGTTTCCAATTTTGCTGTTGAACTAAATTTGCACCTTTGACTTGCTTCATCTCAATAAATGAGGCTATCACGCTGAACGCCGTGCAGGTATCGTAGTATTTACATCTGTAATACCTAACTGACAGAAACATGAATTCTCAGAAACTTAATTGAAATAATCAATAGTATTATTATCATTTAATTATCCCCCCTCCCCCCATATTGATGCTGAAAGTTGTTAAGTTTGAAATGTGGCAGCTGGTGACCGCGGAGCTCAGAAAGTCAGATAACTGTCTAAGTCAGTAATGAACTCTTTTAATGAACAAAAAGAAAAGATGCTATCCAACCGTAGATCGATTCATTTGGGTTAAGTGAGTGAATGTTTCTACAGCAGAGCCAGTAGGAGAATGAAGCGCACGCACGCACGCACACACACACACACACACACACACACACACACACACACACACACACACACACACACACACACACACACACACAGCAGGGGAGGGATGTATGTGAATTATTAAAGTTGCCAATTAGACCAGCTGACATTTAGATCAAAAACACCATGACATTGGCCTTTAGCGAGCTCTTTCTTTCTCTCATTCTCTCTCACACACACACACACACACACACACACACACACACACACACACACACAGAGTGCACAAGCGCTCATTGCTGCACCCTCACAAAGGGCACCAAAGGTAGCAGTGCTCTCTAATAAATGAATTACCACTGAAGAAGGGTCAAGTCAAGTGGACAGAGAGCATTGGGGGACACGTCTGAATGGTCAGTTATGTTTTAGATTTGACATTTGACATAATTGGCAAAAGGAGGAGTGTTTTTAAACAAACTGTAGCTATTGATGGATGAGGACAAGCCTGAGATTTTGATTCTTTTTCTGAATATCTTAGCTCACCGAGACTTGTCCAAAACCAACACTGTCCGTCTGTAAACAGAAAATACCCACAAGGAAACAGAAGTGCATCCAGACTCCACCATTGTTTTTCTCACGTGGTTAACATTGTGAAACTATTGCGGTTTGCGTAGAGAAACTAGTGTGAAACTGTTGTGGTCTTAAAAATGACGTAGAGTTCACATTAGAGTTACGTCTCACGCAGATGATGAAGTAATGCTTGTGTGTTGGTATGAAGACGCAGAGGGCCACATGCCCAAGCGTTGGTATTTTGGCACCCTGGGGAGAGAGCACAGGCTGGAGTACCTTACCGTTACCATAGATTCACACAAGTTCTTACCGTGGCGGTGAGTCGGGGTACAGGTTGTTGACTTGTGACAGAGTCTCTCTGTATGAATCAAAGTCTAAACCAGGAGGAAAGTCTTCTAAGCAGGTAGATCTCAGTTCTCCTACTGAGCCTCCATAGGAAAAACCATCCAGACCTGCAGAGACATGAAGGAAAAGACACATTTGAATTGAGAGTTTTATTTTTTTTATCTTGTGCACATATCTCATGTACATATGATATTTGTATACAAAGAGGCGACAACATATTAGAATAATTTCAAAGGACAATTAAAAGGATCTGGCAGCAGCGATTGTTTAATTGTTGCTGAGTGCCTTTGAAGGCTTTTGATTCTCTGGAGTAACTGAAAACCTGCTGAAGATTTTTGGAAGCAAGCTACGTGTGTGAAGATGTGTGTAGGTGTTTCCAGACCAACATGAGCAAGAAAAGTGTGTAGGAGTATTTCAGCAGTTATGTGAGAAAGATCCTGAATAAATGGGCCATAGAGTGTTACATGCTACAACACAGTGGACCTGTTTCTATTTCCATGTTCTGATGATTGTAATGTTTTCAGTCTGTGGTTCAGGTGTGGACTTTATTAAGTATGTTATATTAACAGCTACAGTAAAACCTGAGATGAACCGAATGCTTCATCGTGTTCAGTTAGTCGCGGACTGACCGTAGCTCGCTCGGAGGTGCGGGTTTCGGAGTCGACTGTCTTTGCGCAGGCTGCCGACGATGATGGTGATGCAGGAGAGGAAGAGGACCAGACCTATAACGATCCCCGCCACCACCAGCGGAGACACCAGGAGAGACGCCTCCCCTCCCGAATCCCTCTCACCCCGGCAGTCCGGGTACTCCCCATGGCTCTGGTTGGAGCTCACTGCAGAGAGATGGAGAGAGAGATGGAGGAGGGTACATCTATGTTCATAAGTCCAATATTGACCGCTTTGAGCTCCGTTTTGGTCTCCTCCAAACCCTGAGGGAAATCTCTGTAGTTGCTGCAAAGCCGGTTATTCTTACAACTTACAAGACGAGGGTAAAGCAAGAGCACCTTGACGGCTTTTTCTGTGTAACTTGGTCCACTTTGATGTCTACTTTGAAGCCTGAGGCGTCTTTTTGTAATTTTGTAAAACGCCTCACATTTTAGCAGGACCGTCCGAGATGAAAAAGGAGAGTGGAAAAAGCACCCAACTTCAAAAAGTGTTTTCTCTCATTGTGCTGACTTTTGCTGGATGCCCGGAGCTGTATGACTTCACCAACCGTAGTTACCACGATCTGACCGGGAAACAGTCGGCCTGGAGAAGGATTAGTTTGGTTCTTAAGATTTTGGTTACATTCATTTAAACTGTACCATTAACTTTTAGGTAGCGTACAGTTCATAGTTTGTGTTAAAGTAACTTAGCACTCATTCCGTGGTTGATAAAAAAAAAAATGTCTTCAAAAAAGACAGAAAACTGCAAAATCTGTCCAGTCCCAACCATAAGTAATGCTACAGGTGCACCGTGTCGTGTAGTTCCCAATCTAAGATGAGGAAATATAATATACAGTATATAAATACACAGTGACCAGTAATTGGAATATGTACATTTTCTCTTTTAAGGTAATATACAAAATAAATCTTAGCAATAATAAATCACCTTACACTTTAATCTATCTCACTATGTTCACCTGATAGTCACTGATTCTGTCTGTTAATTAACACGTATATTTTTGCTTGAATTAATCAATTAGTGCGCTGACATTTACGGAGGACATTAAGTGACGAACCATAAATAAACAAAATCAAACGTAACAAATGAACCATCTGTGCGTCTTTCCGTCCGTCCTTATGGCAGCGGTGCACTAGGGGGTCGTGTTGCGTAACGGCTGACTTGCACTGCACCCGTCTCACCCACTCCGTTTCTCTGCTTCTCTTTCCAGCTCTCGTTCCCTGAGGACTTATTCCATTTCAGTGTGTGTGACAGATAATTAGAGCTAAAGTCAACACACACACACACACACACACGCACACACGGTCTCTAAGTCATCATCATTAGATTACAGAACGATCCTGTTCCTCTCCATTTCTATTTAATGTCTCATCCGTCTGTTTGCTCTGCCTGTCTCCCTCTTTATCCGTCTCACTGCCATTCGCTATCGTCTGTCTTCATTCACATCACAGCTGAGAGAGGAGGACGCTCTAGTGTGCCTTTTTGCTTTTAAAGTGTCCGGATGCTGTTCTTCGTGCCCTCTGTATTGTATGCGACACAAACCTGGCGTTTCCTCGTAGATACGAAGAGCACAGAGCTGCGTGGAGTCGCATATTTCAATTTCAGACCTCAGGTCATGTGATACTCAAAGCAGGAAGTTAATTCTGCAGTCAATTTTTTTTAAAGCAGTTCAGCTAAGGAAGTGTTTATCAATGTAACCATGATGATAAAGGTCTCCTTACCTGAACTGTTCATTGTACCTCAACCTTCACCAAATACCCTGCACTGCCATCCTCCATCCATCCACCAGATGCCCTCAGACTTTTCCACCTGTCCAAGTCACCTGACGCTCTCATTTACCTGCTCACCTGTTTCCACTTTCCCTCATCAGTCCAGCCGCATATAACCGGCCTGGTTCCACTCATTCCTGCTCTATTGTGCTTTTGTCTGCATGCGAGTCCTCCTCCCTTTTTTGGGATTCACCGGCCGAGTCAATAGTTCAGATCAGGAAACACTTTTTTCTGGAGGCCATGGATCGTCATATTTTGGCTTTAAATATGTTTATTAACATCCTGTAAGATATTAGCAGTCACCAAAACAATCAAGTGATCACGAGTCCCCGCAGTGTGAAGAGTTTGTGTGTGCAGTGCAGAGTGGATATCATCTCTTCGTGTTTCATACATCTACAACTCGTCTTCCTGAAATGCACAATACATCCATCACACTTAAGTATTTTGCACATTGAATGAACAGTTACGTTGCATTCTCGTGAGCGTGATATCTCAGGAAAACCTGGAGGGAACATCTTCAGATTTGGCACAAACTTGGAATGTTGAAGTGATTTTAAATGTTGATGAAGTGATTTTAAATGTTGATGAAGTGATTTCATTTTAGACAGACGAGACCGGTCTCTTCATTTACAATCGTGAATGTAGCTCTCAAATGCAGATTAGAGTCCTTTCTATCTACTGTTCTCTAATACTACACGACTATTAATCCAGAAATCTCTTTTGGAATATCTCTCACTGTTGACATGCTGGGTGTGAAAGCTTGACAGGCCTAGCAAAAGTAACCAAGGGGGGTCAATTACGCATCTCAAAACCTGTAATTTCTGACACTGACATTGCATCCTTTGTGCTGCGAAGCGTGTTTTCTGCCATCATCAGTGCTCTGACTATAAAGCAGGAGAAACAATCAAATGACTCCCAGTATCGTTTTCATTTCAGTCTCTTAGTGCCGCTCTTATTGCTCATTTCTCATCTCTTTCCCCCCTTGAACGTCTGCGTCCGTAATGCTGTTGTCTGCAGTAATTTGGTTTCACACAGATTCCCGAGAACAGGAAAATGTTCTCTCACCCCAAACGATTCCCAGCAGCCCTCTCTGCTCTCTCGGTCTCGTCTCTCACACTCTTCTTTGTCTCCTCTTTCTCCCTCTTCTAATGTGATTTTCTCTTCATTTTCGCTTCTCACCTCATCCTCATAAACTCCATTTTCTTTTGTTCTCTCCAGAGAGAACTCAGAAGGAAATCTATATTTATATAGATTTAAATTCACATAAACCTCGCTCCCTTTGTAACACACACACACACACACACACACACACACACACACACACACACACACACACACACACACACACACACACACACACTAGCAGCAGACAAACTCTCATAATAATCTTGGTGGGTCTGCTCATCATGCTAGCGGCTCTAGGGAAGGCAATGTCAGTCTGAGTGTTGATCCACTTTGGTCCAGACTGAAATATCTCTGCGACTGTCAGATGGATCACCATGAAATGTTGTACGGACAGTCATGTTCCCCAGAGGATGGATCCTTGTGACTTTGAAGACCCTCTAACTTTTCTTCTTGCGCCACCATGAGGTTCATATATCAATGTATATATGTATATATTTTTATAAAGTTTCTTTGAGGAACTTTTAAATGATCCTGAACCAGTCTCAGTTTAATCCTGATCCTCTATATGACCTACATCAGTAAACGAGTTATTCTTGATGCTCGTCATCGGAGCCACCGGGTCGGATTCTGGTGAAACCAGATGAACTCATGCAGGTTCACCAGAAACTCCTTCAGCTCAGACTCCAGCAGAGACCGGTCCACCGCGGACAGACCCAGATCCTCCAGCAGAGACCGGTCCACCGTGGACAGACCCAGATCCTCCAGCAGAGACCGGTCCACCGTGGACAGACACAGATCCTCCAGCAGAGACCGGTCCACCGTGGACAGACACAGATCCGGCTTTACTGCAGCCTTTGTCCACAGGGACCAACACACAGTCCACAGGGACCAACACACAGTAAATTAAGTATTTCGAATTGAAAATGAATTCATTTTCAGCCAGTCACAATGCAGTGCAGGAATTCAACGTATCCTTAATTTCGTATGATATCAAAACGTTATTATCTTCCATCAGTGTCAAGCAACACAAGTCCTACTTGGTTAGGTTTAGGAGAAGATTGTGGTTTGGGTTAATATAACTATGCAAGCGACATTAGTGAAGTTTGGAAATTATGTGACAAACAAATCCACGTTGACTTCTGGTCTCACACGGGACACAAACTGTGGTCTCCTGGGTGAAAGTCCTGAGATTTTAGACCCACCTGTCCTGGTACACAATTATGTTGATAAACAAATTGATTATGTGAGTAATATATGATTTAATGTGCTTTACTTTCTCATGATATTTCTTTGTACCACGCCATATTTACTAACTTCTCTTCCCCAGAGAAGAGGCTTCTTCTGCCCTGTAAGCCCACCGGACCAAACTGGTCAGGAAATGTCTTTTTTTCTCTCTCTCCACTTTAGTGTGATTTAAGACAGAGGAGGGAGATTTTAAGAGACACAAACAGTGGAGTGATGGTCGAGAGGGGAGGCAGCCACTCTATACGATTCGGGGCAGAGCGAGGAAGAAGGGAGACAGAGCAAGGGAAAAGATTGTTATAAATGGTGATAGTGTTATATTTCAAACCCCTGAGGGTACGGGACCCAGCTGCAGAGAGGAAGCAGAGAAAGGGGAGAAATCTGGTTTGTGTGTGTTTGTGTGTGTGTGTGTGTGTGTGTGTGTGTGTGTGTGTGTGTCTAGTATGAGTCGAGTGAGAGTGTAAAAATATTCGGCCTACACGCCCAACCCATGAAATACATCAATAAATGAACAGAAGGAAGCAGGTTAACAAGAAAGCTATAAATCTTGAGGCATCCAACATTAGTAAGTCATAAATATTCTGTGCACTGTGGTGTCACAGGTGCACGACATTTTATTATGTAACTGGCAAACCCGACAATGTGTCTGACAGAACGACACCTTCAGTGTGAAGCTGGGAGAGATGCGACCATCTTAGGTTTGTTTTTCTTTTTTCAACCCAATTTAAAGGGAAGGAGAATAAATGGCAAGATCATTTCTACGTGTCATTAATACACATTTAGGCAACACAACCACTTAGTTAGGTTTAGGAACAATATGATTGGGCTTGTTAACATTGCTGTCATTACAGACTACATGGTGTACAAATGACATGCAAAAAGCAAGAACGGAGTTCCTATTGCATGCAAAAGGGTCCTGTGAGTCCTGTCATTCGTTCGGTAGGTTAATAGGGTTTGAAGCTGAGGAGAGATCGCTACCAAAAAAACCCACATTAATAGAAACTACCGCACATTCACTTCTGGAGGAAAATTAATTGACTATTTCTTGAGAGAAACTGTGGATTTACTTCGTCACAAGAAATCTTTAGAGCCAGCATCAAGCAGCTATTTGTGAAACTGCACCCTGAAGCCTTTCTGCATTGACTACTTGTCAGGGATTCAGCGTCGTGCTCAGAAGCACTTCAGCAGGGCTCTTGCTTGTAGGCCCTCTGCATGAGAAACACACAGTGACCTACACCACTCTGTGTGTGAGAGAGTGCTATATGTTCATATATAATGAAGCAGCAGCAGTGGTAACTCACTTTGACAGCTTGTCACTAATGCTTACTGTTCAACATGCGCCCACCCCATACACTGTATACCGTAGTGTGCTACAAAAAGCTAGTATGTAACCCAGACGTTGACCCGAGGCTCATTTAGAGGCCATTAAATGTGCATGAAGTTCAAGTTGTTTTTATTTTTTACATGGTAACATGGTTGAAGTTTGTTTCATGAAGAAATTCCCTCGGCTGCAAAATATTTGATTAAACTGAGTGACTGGAGGATTGAGATACAACATCCTGAACCTATAAAGAAACAATGTACTTCTTTATTAAGCATTGTGCTGAAAATTATTCATTTTACACTTCACTTTTTGGCGGTTCCTCAAAACCAAAAAGACATTTTGTGTTGAAGTTACTGCACAAAGAGAAGATTGTAGAGGAAAACAAAGCAAGGGGCTTCACTGGTGTGATCACGTTACCCAAGAGAAGAAGAAATAATATGCAGGAAGTCCACTTTGAGTAACGCATCCATGAGTTTAAAGGTCTCATTCCAAAACACGCCGCAGTAGTTTATACAGAAATACGATACAGGGTTTTACACCTCTGAAAATATAAAATGGCAATAATCATTTCATCAAACGAAGAACGACATGATGTTGCAAACTTTACGCAACACTTTTGTTTTCAATAAATTAGGCTGGTTTTTTTCTTGCTGAACGCACCGGGAAGGCCAACCACATATGTGCACCCTGTGTCTAGTCTGAGTAGTATCCACCAATTATAAGAGGCGTTGGCCGAAATGCAATCCCCGAAACCCATCGGCTATCGTCTGATTGTAAACTTCTTGTGAAACAATCCGGTCATCGCCGTCGTCTCTCAATTCCGATTCCATTCTTGTGTCTCAAGGAGCTGATCAGACTGTAAACAATGGCCGACGCATTGAAGAGGAAGTCTTGGCCTGGGCAGCCGTTATCGGACACAGTACAGCCAGCGGATATCCGCTTAACAGATTTGTTATATTGATATATGTTGGCCAGAAATAAGCTGAATCGTCGTCAGAATGATTGACGATGTGTTACGAGATATGAACTCCTTCTGCGGCGATGCAAAGCCTCCTCATTTAGTGTAATGAACGGTGGAGCTGCAGTCTTTGCTGCAGTGCTAATGTCGGTCTGCACGCAGCCTTTTATTTCTCTGGAAGTTACAGAAGCCATTCTGGAAAAAGACACACTGCAGCTAACTGAAGGAGAAGCAAACGAAGAGGAAAGAATTTGTCCAACAAAACTATAAATTGCTCATTAAATTGCTTGTGGAGCTCAACAAGTAGATTAGAGAACTAATATTTAATAGTTAGTTGGATTTGTCTTCAGTGTAAAGTCGAGATAAAGCTGACGGAGAGTCATCAGAAGAGTTAAATGTAAATACAGTGTAAATGTTAACTTGTGTGTCGGGTTGAGAAGTGAATCGTTATGTTTTGTTAATAAAAGTTTCATCTCTTGGGCGTCAAGAGAGACAAACGCACAAGGGAAGACCAGATCAACATATAGGTCCCATATTCTGTGTGTGTGTGTGTGTGTGTGTGTGTATGTGTGCGTGTGTGTGTGTGTGTGTGTGTGTGTGCGTGTGCGTGTTTGTCCATCCAGATTGGGGCGTCACATGCAGTCATTTATTTCAGGCGTCACAAGCTATAAAGGTTAAGAGCCTGTGATATTGACTGCTGCTGCGTACACTGCATCACTTTGTACATTAGCTGCATGCATTATACAGAAGCATCAAGCAGCCACTCAGATTCAATGTGACAGCTTGTCATTATGAGTTACAACCAGCTTCTTTTCAATATGAAGTATACCATCGCGCTGGCTGACTGTACATCCAGAGACACGGAGGTAGAAAGAATTCCTCCGGGCAGGACGCTCAATAAGAGGCGACGAACAAACTCGACTCGCGCCAACGTCGATTTTCAGTGAGGGACAAAAAAGAAGGAATACCTGGAGTCTTAAAGAACCAAACCAATGTCTCAGAAGTATGTAGCTACATATACGTACAAAATATGTTGGAGAACTGTGTAGTGCCATGATCTTTAAACTTCGTGCTACTTTAGTGTCCGATGAGGAGCATAGCGCCATCTGCTGGAATGTCACGTCCGTTCAGTTTCTGTGCTTCAATGATGCTGCCTCGTAAAAAACTAAACTTTTAGGTTCATGTTGTTGTGTTTTTATTAGCTTTTTAATCAGGCGATATTGTTTCTGTTTAGCCTTTAGTTTAGGATATTTGTTTTTGATATTTTTAACTTCTTACTTTATTATTTTTACTATATTAAACCTGCTGCATGGTGATGAGTCATGATTGATTCCTTAAAAAACACACTTGGATTTGTCACAGAACTTGCAGCAAAGTGACGACGCTACAATATATAACGAGCAAGAACCTTCACTTGTCATTCACCCACCAAACTACCGTGTCCTCTGTCCTCCATCGCTCCTCCTTCCTCCACCTCTCTAACATGCCTCCCTTCAGCCGGTCATCCTTCCTTCTTTACATTCCTTCACGCTGCGCTCCAGTAGTCGCGGGCCGTTCAGAGCAACCCAACAAACCACTACAGACTTTCCTCTTTTCAAAGCTGACAGCTGGACTGCCCCACACACACACACACACACACACACACACACACACACACACACACACACACACACACACACACACACACACACACACACACACACACATCCCTCCTGAGACTTCAGCTTCTTCTTCAAGGTCAGAACAGTCTTCAGGCTCTGTTTAGTCATTAAGAATGATCTGCATGGTGGAAATGAAACCAATATAAAACTGTTTTGTACGGCACATTTACAGTCAAATTTACACCCGCTTTGGGTTATAGCTTAATCTTAATGTCTTTCTTAATATATAAACCATACTTTTAAACAACAATTAAATGTAGTTACAATTGTGAATTGCCTCAGAGCTATTGCCCAATTACCAGTGAGTAAGGCTTTTAAACTATTGTAATTGTTGCAGACATTTATTTAGCTTTTTGTTCATTTACAGTATATGCAATGTACAGTAACACATCGTAGCTCCTGAACAAAGATGAACAAACTCCAACTTACAATCATCCGATGTGATAAAGGCTGAGAGAAACATCCGCGAGAGACCGTGAAGCAACGGAGAGAATTTAGACCGTTACAACATCTGTACTTCTTAGCTGATGTATTTTAAACAGACCAAGGCTGTGTGTGTGTGTGTGTGTGTAGGTCTGTGTGTGTGTGTGGTGTGTGTGTGTGTGTGTGTGGGCTGGAGAGCTGAGTGGGATCTGATTCAATGACCTTCAGTCACCCATTTGTTGTTTCTCTCATTCACTAGCATTCGCTGCCTGTGTGTGTTTTTCTTACATGGAGCAAAGGAAGTGTTGTTGTTGTTGCCAACGAAACGGCTCAAGATCCCCAAACTAACTGTTCAAACACTGTGGAGAAAGTGAATTGTTAAAAAGCTTAAAAGAAACATGTTATACAACTTTATATGAGGTGACTGATTTGACTTGGCTCTGTATGTTTAAGGAACTTGTTTAAAATGAGCCTAAAACCCTAATTAGCTAATGGACAACATTTATCACGTTTGACACTGAAGGCTAATTAAGCCGGTCGCACATAACAATCAGTATCACTGCAGTCAGACCAGACATGCTCATTAGGATGCATTAACATCATTGCAGATGTCTGACCACACAGCTGGATCTATAAACCAATCTGCTGAAGTGATACTGAAAACATCTCACCGCAGCATGCAGTCACTCCTCAAAGCCCTGACATGGAGACCAAGAATAATACACTTTCCTTCCCCAAGAAAGGAAGAAAAGAAAATATAAATATATTAAATAATAGAAATATTATAATATTATTTCTTGCACCCAATAGTTTCTTTTGTAGACTCTTAATTTCGAGTTGAGTGCCTTGAACAATGTTTCAGAAACAAACTCATAAAGCATAGAACATTTCTGCAAAACACTGGATATGTTGAATGCCGACGTTTCTGACCCAAAAATATGTTTGGTAAATATGTTTTAAAGGCACAGTGACAAGTGTTCAGAATACGCATACATGTAATTTGGCTCCGGTTTCCACTGTTTTTAAAGGACAAAGACGTGAAAAGATTGGTTGGATTTAGGCAACAAAAACACGTTGTTAAGGTTAGAAGATCATCGCGTAATAACGTAAAGTAACAACTTGGCTAGAGTGAGTAAATAACAACAGCCCTTAGCAGACTTTCTTACGTAACATGTAAGAAGTGTAACAACGTTGCATAACGAGCATGAAGTCTACGTTTACTTTTGGTTTCACATGAGACATGAACAGCGGTCTCCTGGGTGAGAGCTTCTTATACTAATTATTATATCACGCAACTTTCAAAAATAACGGTTTTCACATGACCGAATAGAAAAACATATCCGTGTTTTGCGGAAACGTACAGCGCCAATATTTATTCCTGCCGTCTGGGCAGCTCTCAACTTCATTCGGTTTTTGTATATTTCTTTAGCATGTTGAGAGTTTGTTGCACTGTTTGATTGGTTGATCGCTCCGTCTATGGCACCAAACTGGACCTGTTGGACCCGTCGACTATTTTATTCTGTCTGTCATGAGGCCAAGGACTTTTGTGTACCTCACGTTGTTTCTTTGCTAATCACAATAAGCGGGACAGAAGGCCGTGAATCAAAAAATAATAATAAACGCTGCGAGGAGCAGATTTTTCTCTGCATTCAAGTATGGAAAGTTGGCACCGAGCATCTTTAGCGCCTCCAGATTTAAGGACACTGCTCTCTCTCTCTCTCTCTCTCCTGAGTCATGACCAAAGTTTCTTCCTGTTTTCTGAGCTGGATTTGCATTAGCCAACACCTGCACTAATTAACCTCTCAGCTGGTGTTGTTATTGTCCCATTACAATATTATACTTTTAACATTACGACTGAAAGAAGGGATTTATTTCACATTCCTCTTTGTGTGGGGTTGTAAGAGATGAGGTGAACTTTCAGGACCTCCCAAGAGGGGAGCAGTTTTTACTTTACTTTACTTTTTAATCATCTTTTTTAAATGATCTAGAGAGGTGTGGATAAAGGAGTGGATGAGCTTCAGACTACACTGAAGGGTTTGAACATATTTTAGTTTCACTAGTTACAAATAACTACATTTTACAACCGAAGACTCCTGTATTTCCACTGTTGCCACTGAATGCCGCAAGTAAACCATTATTTCACCAGTTTAAACATGTACAGTTAATAGCTCCATGCTTTAAACATATCAAATCATATAAATGCTCCAGGTGAGGCTTGAACTCACAACCTCGGCATGACTCTACAGTGTACTGTCTTATAAGTACCGCGCGCTGACCGATTGCGCCACTGGAGCTCGTTTCTGATGTTCTTTACATATAATAGTGAATCTAAACCTGTGATAACTTTGCGTGTGTGTTAACGGGTTGCAAAGTGCTGAAAAAAAACCTTTTGAGGCGCATATTCTGAATGCGTTGTATACACGTTCAAAGAATATTTATAAAACCAGAATAATATATCGACATATCCCACATGTTTTAATCGTAAAATGCTCCATTCAGAATAAGGCCTGATTGAGTCATTCCAAACGGAGTATATGGTGTTTACATGAACCGGATCAAATTTGGAATATTGTCATATTCGGAATGACAGTGGAATATGAGACTGCATGTAAACGCAGTCAGTGTGTGTTTCTCAGTGTGTGTGTGTGCGTGTGTGTGAGTGTGTGTGTGTTCATGATCAGAAGCAGCAGGATCCAGTATGTGAACCCCTCAGGATGCCAGAGATATTCCACTGCTTGCAGAAACAATGTTGTTCCTCCTTTTGTGACACGTGAGCAGTGTTAACACTATAAATATCCCTTTCAGAAAGACTCCAGTAAAACGTGCCTGTTTCCATTGAATATGCAACGGTAAGGGAGGCACTGCTGAGTTTTACTAAATACTACCAATTTGCAAGGCAGCACTGATCATAACATTAACTGAGATGTTTAAACATCAAAGCTTTGGTTTTAGAAGCTTTGACAGTAAAGGATGCACGGTATCTTTTTTGTCTTTGTTGTGACATAAAGTGACAGATGTTATCTCCTCACTTGTGCAGTGTGCTGGAAAAGCTTCAACCTTCCTACAGCCTGGTCAAAGGACAGCAGCGGGCTCAGAGAGGACATCTTTCTCTCACACACACACGCACACACACACACACACACACATCCTCCCGTCTTGCCGTTCCTCTTCCTTTTCTCTCTCTGATCCTTCCTGTTGTATTGAACAGATGTCAGGAGGGCTTTGGTGTTTGCAGGAGGGAGGACATTGGCCATTAAACCATCATGTTTCATTACCACTGGAGCAGGGAAACTAGGAGGAGAATAAATGGAGGAGGCCCTGCTTCACCACACCCAGCAGTGATGTCAGCGGGTCTTGGAGGACACCTGTACATCACTGCAGCAAAGTCAGAAGTTCAACCAGTGGAGCTCAGCAGAGGAGGTCAGGGGGCGATAAAGAAGCAAAAACTATGCTGTCAGTCTGCCCCTAAGTCAGGCACATAAGCTCCATGCAATACAGTATTTGATTGGTCCACAAGTCAGTAACAAAGCCCCTGATTGGTCGACAGTCTCAACCCAAGGCATCAGGAAATGCTAGTGCTAACGGCTAAAACCAATAACATCTATTTTGATGACAGAAAAATGTATTAATAATCACAGATCGTTGGATTTATCAATATTGATTTATTGACAAAGTCTCCAAAAAGGCGCTTCAGTTCAAGGCTGGATTACATCAGATACGATCGCACCAGAGCTCTGATTGAAACAGCACGACGGTTAGCTCCTCGGCTAAAAGTCAGTCTCTCGTATGCAACGTCACAGCGATATTAAGTTTAATGTATTTGACATACCTTCACCTAAAGTCTACAATATAGTAGGCTTCAAGTTATATATCACTATAGTTGTATTTTAGCATTGTAAAGCAAATTGATTTATTTACTGCTGGTTTAACGGACCAATGTGTAAATTTAATTGGGTAAGGAACATCGAAAAGGTTGCCCCTCCTGCTCCATGATCTGTAATATTTTTGTTTTTTCCCATCATTTCGAGTAATATTGAACAGTAACATCGATTTGCCCATTTAACAACTGCATTATTGATGTGCTGTGAACACAAACAATCAAATTACATGTGACTGTCTGGCAGACCTGTTGCTGTATGTGGTGCTACAATCCTGAACACTGAACAGTGGAAATCACAAATCATTTCACTGATTCAAATCCTTTTGTTCAGTTCAAAAGATTTCTTCGTCACTGACTTTGTCTTTCAACTCTTCCCTGAAGCTTTGCGGCAACATAACCGTTCAAATGCGCTTCAGTTCGTGTGTGAGTTAGTGAACGCATCACCATTCAAAGGAACTCCAGCATGTACAACAAGGTGAACGCATCGCCGTTCAGTTCAACAAGACATCCACTCCAAGCTGTCACATCCAGCTCGGTGTCAAACTTTTCTCTGCAATGTCAACATTGATGAGAAAATGTATGAGAGGCATCACATGTGAGCAGCTGAGGCCGCTGTCCCTTGTGGTCACGATGGTCATTGATTAACGGCAAAATAACCCACAGAACACACACTTATTCCCTAATATTCATCTCACAGCTTGGTGCTTTATATTGTGCAAGCATTGCATCTCTCTTCATAGATGTCCTGTTATGTCTGAATGAAGTCAGGAACATTTACATTACTTTGACAGAAAGATTAAGCCAGCTATGTTAGTATTTCATTTATGAAAAGGGCTCCATATGCTGCTCTGTTATTCCTGCCTTTTAACATCTACTTAAGTGAATGATTAATTTTAGGGCGTAATGTAAAAGCAGTGCAAGAAGACAGCACTCTGTTAAAGTGAATGGACTATTAAGTTACATAGAAGCCCATCGTTTGCTGTGGGCTGGCCTGCAGTGAGCCGTTCGTATCCAGATGTGGCCAGCAACATCACAGTGGAGTCCGGTTTACCTTGCTAAAGGCATACACCCTTGTTTCTTTATGCTTTCCAATATTACTGTTGTTCAGAAGACGTTTTCATTCTTTCCATGCAGAAGTGTTCACAGTTTGTTTCTGCGAGGCCTGTGGATGCTTCACACACACATTGGTTCCCTCAACCTCAGGCCTGATGCTGTTTCAAGGTTGACGGCTCATCAATATGAGTGACAGGTGCAGTGGCACCGAGTGACAATAGAGAGGGCGAGACAGACACGTCGCTGACTCCCGGCAAAAAAAGTTGCATACAGTAGATTTAAATCATAGCTGATATTTGATGTTGACAGACAGCGATGACATACAGAGTTGATAAATGTGAGCAAAGCATGACATCTGAAATCCTGCAAATAGAGCTCACTCTTCCTGTTTTCCTCTCTCTTTCTCCGTCTTAAAGATTGCATACATGATCATACAAGTATCCTGCTGTTTGAAACGGCTCTATTTTACCGGAGAGGGGGGAATCAGAAGATATGCTTTAGCTGAAATCTGATTGTATCATAGATAGATTACTGAACAGGTCTGAAGAGACTGTGTTCACTTTGCCTGTCTTTGTTGTTGTGTGAAGATAAAAAAGTTTAAAAGAGGCAAAGAACTACCACAGAGACATAGAAAGTGACTGTAAAGAAATGTAAAATTACCACAAAAAGATGCAGAAAAAACACAAAGATAGGTCAAACGACCGCAAAATAACATAAAATACCTACAGAGAGACAAAAAAGACCACCAAGAGACACAAAATGACCACTAAGAGATGCTATGTGACCAAAAAAGGGACGCAAAATAACAACAAGGAGATACAAAATGAGCACAAAGAGAAGAAGAGACACAAAGTTGACAAAGTGATACAAAACATCCACAAAGAGACATAAAACCACAACAAAGAGACACAAAATGACCGCAAAGAAAGACAAAGTGTACAAAATGCCACAAAATGATGAGAAAGACAGACAGAATTGCCACAAAGAGATGCCATGTGACCAAAAAGAGACTGGGGGGGGGGGGGGGGGCACACTTGGGTGTAAATGACTGTTAACAGCTGTCACATTCAGTGAAAGAATAAATGATACTCACTGTCATCCAGTGAGCTGCCACAATCCTCAGACAGAAAAACCTCAGATGGCCTCCATCTCAATGTAGGTTAACCGGTTCTACGATAGTCTAAGTACAATAGTGCATTCAATCTGAACACACATATCGGTATTACAATTGGGATGTGTATTTAGATGAGGTTGTATGTGGGTCACAAAACATCACTGTGTGTGAATATGGGTCAGAATACATCATACATCCCCTTAATCTCTCCCTCTCTCTCTCTCTCCCATGTGGGATAGATGGCAGAGAGACAGATTATGCTGGCCCACATTCCTGCCTTCCTCTGCCTTAAATCATCCACCTGTTCCTCACTGGTTGGGCTCCCACCATCCCTTGTTGTTATTGTTGTGGCATCCCTTATTTGGATTGTTTATATCTCCGTAAAACATTTCTATTTGACATCACCGCTGGTGAATTATGGGAATTGTGATTCAGAATAATTAGGTGTTGAAGTCTTTGTGATTTTATCTGTGAGAAACTAGACGACTAGAAAAGTCAAATCAGTTTTTTCTTTATTATCACAAATCATAAATTTATCTCAAACTTCCCCCCAAAAACCCCTTTAATGTGAATATGAGAGGATCAAGAAGGTATACCTTGGGTACGGATGGCAGTTTGTTCTGCAAAACGCTTCCTGCATAAAGTCCGTCAACCCGGGCTGGGACACATTTGCATCGCAGGCCTGAGTGATCGAGTCCTTCCAATAATCCTTACGCTCGTTACATGAGAGGATCAATAGCAATCAATGTAAATCTCTTTGTATTCAGTGTTGAGACTAGAGTGGCTTTAGTGAATCATTATGGGAACATAGTTATGCACATGTTATCAGGTAAAGTTGCTCAGCACAGGTTACAATATGTGAAGGAGAGCTCTGGAGTTAACAAATTGAGATATGCTCCAGCAGTTCCTCCTACGATACGTCCAGTGTTTACGATAGAAGAATGTGCATTAATACCTGTAAGGTTACCTGGGCGTCCTATATGGTCTGATTGTATCACTGCACAGAGTTGCAGAAAAAACAGTATGAATAAATTATGCCTAAAATATGTATGTCTGTTAAACAAATGCAAATATAGATCACACAAACTCAGTGTGACTCAGTGTGACTCAGTGTGCCTCTCTGTGACGCAAACCAAACAGAACATAAATCCCGGCAATGACTGCAGTGTATCCTTCTGTGATTGGTCAGTGATCTCTGTAAATCCAGCTTTGATTGATCGATCAACTCTGCAGATCAAGTTATGATTGGTCGATGCCCATGAAACGTCAATTGCTGATTGGTGAGTGAGCCTCATAGTTTCAACCCCCGAATGGTCGGGGAGCACTTTAAATCCAGCTATGATTGGTTAATCAAGATGGAAAATACAATGTTTGATACATCCCACACCTGTGTTCACACACACACACACACACACACACACACACACACACACACACACACACACACACACACACACACACACAGCATACATGTACACACTTTCCCACTGAGGCCATCTGCTAAAATTGAGGAAATAAGCTGTGATTAGTTATTTCACTAGAGAGTGTGGCTCTGATGTGTTTTGGGAACAATGTGACTGATTTCCTGTTGCCATCTCACCTCGCAGCAAGTCACAACACGACACCTGTCCTCTCTTGAGCCCTTTTTCCTACTGGACCAAAAACCCACTAACATCTGGCTTATGTCTTCAGTGGGAAAGGTTTCATTCGGCATTCATTCCCGGGACAAATGACTCTACAGTAGTTACAGATTTTTATCGACTGCAACTCTGATCGGCAGCGATGGAAACATGACACCCAGGTGGTCATTTTCGCCCCTGTTTCGGCGCTTTTCTTTGCCGTCTCTGCCACAAATTACGTCCGTCTTCATCAAAGTAGCGCTCAAACTTTGTTCTAAATTAGTAAGGCACTGAGTTTGAAGAAAGACTGAATAAGTAACATTTTCACTGCTAACTAATCTTGTTTTCTGCCGCTTATGTGAAGTTGAACGTGACACACCAGAAAAAAAATGGAAAAGCGTACTCGTCTACTGACAATGGGAAAGGAGTATATCGCCTATTTTTTTGCAAGTTTTCTCACCTTTAAAAACCCTGAATATACTAATTTGGGTGGATAAAAGGTATACATCTTCTCTTCCTTCCAACCTCCGATGGTTTAGAATATTTCGCTTTTCGTCATTTATTTTTATGGTTTTAAATGTTCGGAAACTGTGAGACAATGAGCTGTTTCACTGCACCTGTGTGCAATAAAACCACGACAGCTGGAAAATATGAACTTTGAGTAAATGTTGAATCTGTTCACACATCCGCCTCACAGAAGAAGAAGCACCCATGTCTGCCTTTACTGTTTCTAAGACTTTCTCTCCTGACTGACAGGTGTCACATTCAGCTGAAGTGGTCGGACTCACTTGTCCCTTCGTCTCCTTTGAGGCTCACTTTGTTGCTCACTTTGTTGCTCACTTTGTTGCTCACTTTGTTGCTCACTTTGTTGCTCACTTTGTTGCTCACTTTATTGCTCCTTGTTTTCTCACCCAAAACAACTGTCAAGATGGGAAAGTAGTGTGCATCAACAGCACACTCAACAAACAACCTCCTCTTTGTGTGAGACTAAGACCCAGTAAAAAAGCCAGAACAGGACCTTCAAAAAGGTGTATGAGCCCAAGACGGATCTCCAGTACTACGACACTGCTCGGGGACATTTAGCTGTTTAAGATCTGAGAACAGCAACATGAGGATGGACCCACAATATAGACGTTGTCTACTTCCCACCATACTCATCCGGTCACTTATCTTCACTTTTGGAAGTGCATTTGTAAAGGAAGAAGGAAGACAGAGCAGCAAACAACCTTTTTGACGGTCGCCTGATGCCTTTCCTGTCGCGCAGTAATCTGTCTAACGACATCATCACCTTTCTGGCCCGGCTAGACCCGGGTGAAGCTGTGAAATTGTTTTGACATTTCAAAGAAAGACGTGGATGCACAGGTGTCCTCGGAGAGAGTCTTGACAGGCAGCCACATGCCCAAAGTTTCACATGATGGCGAAACATTCATCTCAGAGCAGCTTTACAAACCATTCTGAGAGATATCAAAACACATTGCTGTGTTTTCTTTCTTTCATGGCATCGTGAACAATATATATTACGGGGTCTTTTTCAAATCAGGGAATTGCGGTCCGTCAATCTGTCCAGTGACAAACCCGTCACACAATCTGAGGTGTTTCTATCTGTTCGTCTGTCGGGCCGCTGAAGGAGGATTACATCCAGTTGGGGCCGGTGGCTCAGAGGCAACAGTCAGACGAATAAAAGTCAAAATAGTCCTAACGTCATATCACAGAAGCCCATTTCAGACAGAGCTCTCCCTTCTGAATTATAAGACTGTGATCTCTTTCTTTCTCTGACCTTCCTCCTCTCACACTCTCTCACGCTGTCTGCGTCTCTTTCTGTGTCTATATGTGTGATTCCCTGTGTGGCTCTCGCCCTTCTGCTCATCCCTCTCTCTCTTTCTTTCTTTCTTTCTTTCTTTCTTTCTTTCTGCCTCCCTCTCTCTCAGAAGTGCTGTGTAGGGGATAAAAGGTGGAGGAGAGGCGGAGGAGATGATGAAAGAGGTGGAGAGGGAAGTAAGAAGCAATGTTTAATCATGTTAAAACGGCTTCAGCACCCCCCCCCCCCCCCCCCCTCTGTTTAGCATATACCTTTGAATGCCAACATTTTCTTTTTTTTTTACAACCAATGCCAACGTTTTTATTTTTTTTATTTTTGCTTTCGAAAATATCTACACACTGCAGGGTTATGGAGGATACAATATTAGGATTAGGATGTTTTTTATTAAGGAATAAAAACTAATTCAGTAATAAACTCATTGTATTTCCTATACATGTGCTTACTGGGATCAACAGTAACTTACTTACTTTCTTGCTTTTTAAAACCTGCTCATACAGCCTCATTTTGGTGGGAAAAGGGTTCAAGTCCTCTCCTTCAACCTCTGAAGATTTAGAGTATTTCTCTTTTCATCATTTAACTTAATTGTTTTAAATGTTCAGAAACTGTGAGACAATAAGCAGTTTCACTGCACCTGTCTGCAATAAAACCACGACAGCTGGAAAATATAAATGTTGAATCTGTTCGCACGTCGTCCACCTCACAGAAGAAGAAGCACTGATGTTAAAAGGTACGCCATCAGAGCAGACTGGCATTTTTACTTAAAGATACAGACGCTAAAACGTTTTAGACAAAGAGAGAATACAGGAATATTCAGACGGACAAGAGGAGAAAAATTATGTGTTTTTTGCACATTAAAGTATGAAAACATGTTCTAGTAGAAAGCCAAAATACAAGTAGGACCCTGAAAACGAGTATGACATGTCCCCTTTAATGTTTGACACTCTGCACATCCATCCATGGTGACATCGAACAGCTGAGCCAAGACGTCCATTTCCAAATGGCAGAGTTAATGAACTGAAGAAGAGGATGCAGCGAGTGTGGTGAAGTCACAGGGAGCCAGTTAGTCAATACGGGCACTAAAGACATTAGCAAAGACATTTACCCTTCACTTCTCCTTCCTCTCTCCCTCCCCCTCTCCCCCTTACCTTATTCTCTCAAACGTTCCAAGCCACCTCCCTCAATTTCTCTCTCTTTCTCCTCTCCTTTCCCCTATTCCCCCTAGAGAGTGATGCTGTGTTTCCTCCGACGACCATTTCACTTCCTGTACTGTACCTCGCTCCTGTCCACTGCTCTCCTTGTCTCATCTATATCTCACCCTTCCTCACGCCTCATCACCCCTCACCCCTGGTTCTTCAGGTGTTTTATTATAGACGGCTGGATGGATGGATGCTACTTTGGCCGCTCTTTCTTCCACAGCCGCGCACACACATATGCAAACTTGACCACCTGTGGTGTGTAGTAATTGTCTATGGGCCCTGATGGGGGTTAGTGAGGTGGAACAGCCTTGGTATTTGCTGACCTGCTGGGCCGTGAAATCTCCCTGCATATGCACACGCCTCATATCCATTTAAATAGATTCAAATAAACGACCTTACACTGTGACTGAGATTGGACGGGAGCAAAGACGGATGGATGGAAGGACGGACAAAGAGAGAGGGAGGTGGATGAGATAGAAGGTAAAACGCCATTAAATGAAGTTTTTTTTCCCCTCCCATTTCCACAAAGCATGGGAATGTGATGATTGATGGCTCGGTGGCGGCGAGGCGTCGCGGCGCAGCGCTGATAGATGGATGGAAGATGTGTGCAGCGAGGGGGAACAGAAGGAGATTCCATTTCAGATCTGCCCCTCATCTGATGCACGCGCACGCCAGTGCTCTAATATGTAGATTGTGTTTAGCCTTTATCTTTTGAAGTGATGTGAGAGGGTGGGGCAATAACACACACACACACACACACACACACACACACACACAAATACACTCGCACACCAACGGCCCTTTAAATTAATGTGTGCACGGCATGCACGCAACTACTTATGTTTGCTAAAATAATCTGTAATATTTATGACACTGTCGCATCTTTATTGGTCGAGGTCATGACTCAGATTGTATTGGACTATTTCTTGATGTTTGTTTGGCTTGAGAAATTAATCTTTCAACATATCCTCATGCAGCATTTCGTATGATATCTTAAGAAAAATTTCCTACGAAAGTGCAGCGACACGTGTCAATTTCCACTCGTTACATGCATACACTCTTTTTTTTTTTTTTAACTTCCATCTTTTTAACAACTTAGTATTTGGAAAAGATCGTATTATTGGTTAAAACACCTACGGAAAATAAGACCGTTTTTGTTTTTACCCAGCTGGAACTGTGTGTGTTTTGCGGCCTTTATACTTCCTGGTTCATGATTATATATGAATTGGTTTTGTGCAATACCTACAAATTACAGCGCATTCATTTACGAATGGTGTGAGAACCTCCAGTGTTTTAACAGCCTTCTTAATTTGAACACGAACACAAAATATATAAGCAATATATAGAAAAAACAATCACTTTTGAGTCGGACATCTACTCTATAAATACGTTAACTGTGACTTTCCCTCTCTTCCCAACATGAAGACAGATGTGGATGTTTATGCTGGCGGTTGTTTATACTGCATGCCCTTCTCTGGGGCAGAGCAACAGCAACCCTCTGGCACAAACAGCTGCCACGTGGAACATGTCAGCCTCTTTCACACCCTGCAAAAGCACCCAAAGGTGGGTCAAAACGAATTTATAGAATTTGTTTAAGTGGGGAAAGTTGGGTGACTTTTTTTTTTTTAACACAAACTTGCATTAGGTGGGGGATGCAATCATATTCTTCTACCGGTGGTCACTAGCAAAATCAGTAGTTTGGATTTGAGTGATACATCTCAACAGCTTTCTCTGACAGACAGAAAAGAAAAGCTTCACAGCGAAAACCTGGACTTTACAAAACACATTAAAAGGGAAAAAAATGTAATGCAAGACATATTACATCCATACTTGCTTTATCTCCACAGGATAATCTCATTCACTATCTCTTTCTTGCTCTCTTTTTTGGTTAAAATAGGTACATTTGTAATGTAAAATAAGTTTGTAAGATAACTTAATTATTTAACTAACGTATGTAAACAAAGCGACAGTAAAATAAGTCAACGTTGGCTTGGTTTGATGCGGGACACAAACATCGGTCTCCTGGGTGAGAGTCCCGTTTTTGTTTGACCCGTCCAACCTCCCCTCCCTCCCTCCCTTTTCCGCTCTTTATACTACGTCAGTTGCTCTGATGGTCTAGTGACGTGGATGAGTTTACGTTAGAGTTAGTTGAAAGCCTGTGCGTCTCATACAGACTTTAAGGCTGACTAGCTGCATTGGTATCAGACGTCAAGAGCCACTGACCAAGCGTCCGCTATTGACGAGTTGGGAGTGAGAACGGGTTGCATTATCTGCTAATATCCAAAAACACCACACAGCTGAAGTTGCTCAGGTGTGTTTGAATATTTCCAGTATGGTGTAACATCTGGTCTCAACATGGTTGGACTCGGGGATCCGGCCCTTTTTAAAGAATTACACAGGACTGTGTAAAATGTCAACCTACACAATAAGCCAGATGACAGAAAGCCTTGACACGTCTATAGAGCTGCCCTTCCCAAAGCTTTTTTATCTGTCTCTGGCTCTGTTCTTTTATTCATCGCTCCATTTCTTTTTCCTTGGTGGAAAGCACTGTTGGTGGAGGTCTAAACGCCCGGAGCCGACGGAGGGGATTTCAGGTGTCAAGGGAGGGAGAGAGGGAGTCAGGGAGGGATGTGAATAATAGATCAGAGAGGGGAAGAGAAAGTGGGAACGAGACAGGGAGGGGGGGAGAGAATGAGGGAGTCATAAAAGGTGCATGGAGAGAAAGAGAAACAGATGTGAAGAAGGTGTCAAAAGAACCGAGAGACACATAGGGGAAGCAGTCTGAGGAGCGAGAGAAAGGAAGGAGGTAGGATTGAGTATTATCTTGGAGGGCAACCCGTGACGGGTAAACACACATCTGTCCATCCGTTCATCTGTTCATCCATCCATCTGTTCCTCCCTCCTCTCTGTCTCTTCCCTGCCTCCAGTGTGGTCAGGAGTTGTTGCATAAGACGGCGATTCATCTTTTATTGAGATTGGAAGCTTCCATAAAAATGTCTACCTTGTTCTCCTGAGTTTAAAAGCTCAACCTGTAATCCAACTAAAAATAAACAAAGGAGACCCACAACAAATAAAATCATGCAGGAGAATCACGCTAGACACAACCTTCTTCAATTAGTTCAGAAACATGTTTTTGTTGACTGTTATTTGTATTTATAATTATAACTTAAAATTAACTTATAATTTGAAATCAAAGGATATATTTAAAGGCCAATGATTATTCTTGCACCGATGCTGCCGATGCCCATTCATGCGGATATTCATTTTACTTAAATTTGAATTACATATATGTTTCCTGCAAATGTTCAAACTGTCAGAGACTCAAAAACTGTCCAAAATGAGCCAAACTGCAGGTTTTATAAACTTGTTAATGCCATAAACAACAAAATGCATCATGCTAGAGTGCGTTACAGTATGTGGCAGGCTGGTCTCCTCCAGCATGCATAACAATACCTACGAAGAGTAATTTGAATATGTCCCACAAAATGATTTAGTATGTTGTCGAGGTAATCATGAACGAGGAAGCACACACAGGGCTGCAGCAGTCTTTATAGGTTTTAACCTAAACGACGGCTACGAACTAAGTAGTTGTGTTGCCTAAACCCAACTTTCCTGTGAAGATGGAAGTTTATTTTGAAAAGACAGAAATGTACACGTGTTGCAGGCTTTCATAGGAAAACAAACAGAAAACGAGGAGAAACGTTTCATAGGAGCCGTTCTATGAGGATACGTTGGTGTTGGTTTATCACGACAGGACATTTGGTCTAAATGTATTTATATAGAACTGTACAAAAAGTACATTTATTTACACTGACAACATTGCTTATATTTTGATATTAAATAACTACACATCGATAAACATCTTTCTATTTTGCCGTCTTTGTTTTCCAGAGGATTACCAGATTCAGCCTTTTTTTTCATCACCTAAGAACCACGCTTTGTGTCTTTCAAGAAAGATGTCCTCCCGTCTTGGTATCCAGAGAACAAATAACAATCGATGTCAGGAGACCAATTAAAGCATAAAAAACAAGATGAAAGAAGGAGGGAAGACTTGTTCCTTACCTGAGCAGATCAATTTCATCAGCATGAACCCCCTGTTCACAGTGTTTCCTATTGGCACATCTCAACAGGCAGGAAGCCCACTTCAACTGGTCTCTACCACACAGGGCTGCTACATACGTAACTACAAAGACACAGAGAGAGAAGAGAGAGAGAGAGAGAGAGAGAGATCAGCACATGAGTGAGAAGACGATGTGGGGAGCAGAAAGAAAACAAACAGCAGGCAGGTAGATGGAGAATGAGAGAAATAAACGAAGAGAGAAGCTGTGAGAGAGAGAGACTGATGCGCGAGTCACAACCTCCAAGCCCGGCTGTTTATAAAGCCCCAGGCAGTGTGTGTGTAGGTGTGTATTTCTGTGTGTGTGTGTGTGTGTGTGAGGCAGTCAAGTGGCCACCCACGCCACCCTGTGTGTGAATACGTGTGTGTGTGTGTTCATTGCTCTTTCCGGAACATGGCCACAGGGTTCAAATGTTCCAATCAATACCTGAACCACGCACACACGCACACACACACACACACACACACACGCACATACACACACACACATACACACACATAAATGCATACAGTATACGCAAATTCTACTACTTTACTACAGAGGTGTAAGAATACGTAGAAAATATGAATATACTGTAAAAACGAACTACACATGTAAATGAAGGTTTTCCCAATTGAATACACTTTAATGCGTCATCGCCTCTTCTTTTCTCAAGTCCTTTTCTCTGGAACAAACTTCCTTTTATCTTTTGTTACCGCAGCTAAACTCTTACTTCCTGTCCCTGCTGTAGAGAGTTTAGTTTAACGTGACTCAGTTGGAGGGCGTCCTTCATCATTCAATCCACCCTAAACCTTGCCTACACATCTGTTAAGGCACAACTGACACTGGACGTGTTCCTGGATTCATTTGATTGCTCTTTTACTACATTAGTAGAGAGCGCTGCAGGGATGACATATTTTTGAAGGCCAACCAGGAAGTTAGCATCACACTGGTTCCCCTCCACAAAAAGCCAATGGGATTTTCTTCCATTATATTTTGGATAATTGCAGAAAATAACCTCTGTGGCAAACAAACGTTATCCATACTTACATATTTTGCTCAGCAAGATAATCTTCACAAATAAACACCACTGTTAAAAGCATGAATGCAATCACTAGACCTAAAACAAAAAGCTAACGTTAGGCTATAAACAAATAAAATCATGGTCACATGATGAGTTTACACAACTAGACTGTTACGGCCGACTGTAGTGTTTTTTTAGACACGTAAAGTTCACCAGAGGGGTGTCTACTGATATATGTCTTAGAACAAAGCATTACATTCTCAAAAGTGAAACGATGCTGACTCATGTCCTCTTTTTAGGACTCATTCCTGCAGCCCTCTATTGGGACCTACAATGATCCCATTGTGGGAGTTATTTATTTAGGACAGTTTAACTGAGATTCTTCAGAACGAAAATATTTTATTTTATTCATTTCGTTTGTTTCTTTTCATGTTTGTGGCATTTCGTTTTTTGTTGTTTTCTTATTAATTTGCTTGTCTTAGAGATCATCGCCATCGATCACGGACCTTTGCGCATGCGGGCCTATTAAAACACATATTGAGACATTGTTATATGTTAGTGGTCTCGACAAACAGAATTGAGCTGAGTAAACCCGTTCATAGGTGTCAAACACTCTGTCACTGTCGAGTCATGGCGATGAGATGTCATGCCTCACTTCCTCTAATTCTGATACATCATGAATGCTGTGTAAAATCTAATCCCTCACTTCCTGTGTGTGTGTGTGTAGGTGTGTGTGTGTGTGTGTGTGAGTAGGTGACTCATGTGAACCTACGATGCATTCTGCTTTGTTGTTACATAACTGTCGCTGCTCACACAGACAGATATTACAGACAACACACTCTGGCAGCTAGACTGAACTATCTCTCTCCCTCACACACACACACACACACACACAGTACAAGACTGGGGTGTGTGTGTGTGTGTGTGTGTGTGTGTGTATGTGATTGTGTGACGGAGAGAAAAAACAGAACTCAAAGGATTTGTGTCAACTCCAATCCGACTTTGTAACGCAGGAAGAACTGAAGGCAAAGAGGAGCAGCTACAGCATGAGGAGTGAGTGAGGGATGAAAACACAACATGACCTCTTCTAAATTACAGTAAATGAGCTTAATATTATATATATATATATATATATATATATATATATATATCACAGAACTAGAAAAGAGCACTCAGGTGCAGATCTTCACCAGGTTTGTCTCCCTCTAGCCTCCAAAACATCACAGTCAAGATGGCATCGAAGATAACAAAAACAGGGATTTAGGGATTTATTTATTCATCTCGTATCATGAAATTAATCTGCAGATGCTCCAGTTCAAAGATGTACCAAACTTTTCTATGCATGTCAAATGTTTTGAGCTAAAGACCTGCAACAGACTCGGTAAGGCTTGATTTTAAACTAGCCCATTGCTGGAAATGCCTTTTAGCTACTAAAGCAGGTGTTGATCACTTGCTGCGCCTACTTAAGAGCAGTGAGGAGTTAGCGGTCAAAGACACAACAAACCAGTCAATAAAATACCACGAGAGGTCCTCGAGCAGACGGTGATGAATGAGCACAGAAGATATCAGGGTGATGGGTCCAGTAGTATGGGAGATTGGCTGCGGACAGACGCACACACACACATATGGCTGAACACATGATCCCCCCCCCCAGGCTTACGGCTGGTAATAACATAACTCCTCCTGGGCTGTGTGTTGTGTAACATGTTAGAGTGAGCAGAGTTTTGTGATATTATTGATTCATTGTTATTGTCAGATTGTTATTCTTTAATAATATGATGAATAAATGCATTTTAATTGGACAATAATGCGATTCCATATGCTATTCCTGTAAGTGCAGAGGCCATTTTTGTTCATTCTGGTGAACATAAAAGTACTCTGACAAATGAATTTAATGTATTTAGTTAAGCGATGAATTAACGTCAGTTGAGCTCATTGTTCCCATATCTTTGTGCTGCTCCACACAGCAGGAAGATCTCTGCATCAGAAGAGTTTAAAGACGCATTTCAGGACTTTCAGCTGCTGCATTGAAGCATCATTATGAGCTGATTACTGTCACCACAAACTGAGCCTCATTTTAAATAGAAGGCTGATGTTTTATATCGTTTAACAGCTGCACTGTAACCTTTGTTCTTGAGACGCTGGATAAAGCTGAGGATTATCAGTTTCCAGGGTTGTCAGAGTGATTTTATTTAACCTGTGTAAATTAATTCAGATTAAAATCGTATTCATAACCAGCATGGCGAGAGATATCATGATGGGGAAATGTGTTTAAACGATGACGTCAAGACAAAAAGGCAAACACATAACGGCTACAAAGAAGACTGATTTAAAAACAAGTAAAACCTCCAACATGCAGCAGACATACAGTAAAACTCACTGCGTCATCTGATGCATTTCCAGAAAGAACGAGAGACAAGGAGTTCAGATTTTTATAGACTTGAATGCAGTTTCATAATGAGAATGATATCATTTCTCTTCTGACTTGCTTATGGTTGCCAGCAGTAGGCTACTGCCAATTTCTCAAAATCACATATAAATGTCCTTAGAGAGAGTTTGGTTTGAGATAAAAAGGCTTCTGAAAATCCTAACTGGACAGTAGGAGCACAGTCAATAATGCTCGCTGTAGATTGCACAGAAACTCTGCTCCTAGTCTGCATGTAAGACAAAGCAGACTGCACACACTTGATGACAAACAGATGAGAGTAACTCTACTGTTCTCTCAGAGTAGCAAAGGCAGAAGTAGCGTGACATTACGATACTGTACAATCACAGAACGTCTTAGTGAGGAGGTTGCTTTCTTTCATCTCTGCAAAAAAATGAGGAGAAACTTTTCGTAGGATATGATACAAACCGTTTTATGAGTATAAGTTGCCTAATTGAACCAACGCTTAACCATAGAGTAATGCTGTTGTGAGGACTTGATGAAATGGGAAAGAAAAGTGTAAAAGCAATTATTGTATAGGTAACTTGTCAAGTTGCCACGAAAAACACATTTCTAGGGTGTAACACCAGCGCTGGTAGCAAAACATGTCTGTGCAGAGCTTGTAATACTCTAGAGGTTAGGCAAGAGGAAAGAAGGGGGGGGGGACAGGACAGTCAGAGACAGAGACACTGAGGGAGTCAGGTATTGCCTGTAGCCACAACAGCACTCCATCATTTCTTCATCTTTCTCTGTGGTATTTCCTCTCTCTCCGCCCCTCCGTCCCTCCTCTCATCCATCTCCTCCCAGCTCTCTCTGACAGTCTATTTGGCCCACACAGCCCTGTCATCCATTCAACATGTCAGCCCCGGCGACGGCACCAATCTCACACTGACTGGCGTTTGTAGCCGGGCAGGCGGGACCCGCGGTAATAGAGCGCCCGTGCCGTCGCCGAGAGCCCGTGGGTTCAACTCCCATGACACCCGGGTCACAGAGTCGACCCCACAGTGAGAAGACCAGAGGTTCAGTCCTCGTGGGTCAGAGAGTTCATCGCCTGGTTCAAGGTTTATTATGCAATCTGTATCCACGTGACTGTGTTTAAGGTTTCCTTTGAGAACTCAATATACCAGCAACTTATTTTTACTTTTACAGTTTTGGTTCATCATTGATATCAGTGTTCATACCGTTTTACTCAGCAGCTCAGTGAGACGCGGAGTGGACGAGGAAACCAAATGAACTGTCAGTCCGAGTTTAGTCGGGAGGGAAAACTATGATCAGTGACATTAATGCTTGTGTGTGCAACTAAGTACATTTAGTCTCTCTGCTAAATAAAACGAATGTTTACAGCAAACATTTTGGGTCATTTTGAAATTACTTTTTGTCACATCCTGCATGATTTTGTTCCAGTAACTTTTTAAATAACATGGCTGTTGCTTCATCCTCCCTCCTTTTGTTTGTTTGTTGAAATAGCACCGAGCCAGAACCTGCCTCACACTCTTTACACTACTGTCAACTATTTGCGCTGACGGATCAAATCTGCACTAAAGATCTCATGCGTCCAGCCTTTAGCATACTGAACGTGTTAAACGTGTCAAACATGTTGCATAAATCTGTAAGTGTCGGACTGAAGTCAGAGGACCTTTTGTAGCGTTGCCCTTCATAGCTGAGTGGAGAGAGAAAGCCACTTAGATAAGACACAGAGGGGCTTTGATATCCTCTGGGGAGCCCAGCACTAAGACCTCATGCAGTCCTGCTACTGTGAGGCTCTTTACATCAAACTGTCAACCGCTATCTCTTGAAATGCATTAACACTGGAAATGTGGCTTTTAACACAACACAGATATCAAGGAATCCTATATTGTCTTGGTAATCCTTTCTCGGTCGCGATGCATTTCATTTGTTGCCACCCAGTTTCCTGCTGTCCAGCTCACGTGTTCTGTTTGTATCTTGACCCATATGGGTTCGTTACGTCACCTGCACCTGTTTAGATTTCCTCTCTTTTATATAACTCAAACACATGCATGCTGATCTGAGTAACCTACGAAAAAACATGCACTGTTGCTTTTAAGGCTTCTGTACTTCACCGCTGAAACAAGAGAGTTAGGAGTGTGTGGGAGGAAAGCCTGGGAGGAAAGCTGAGCGAGAGAGAGAGAGGGATGAGCCTTTTCCAAAAATCACTATAACACGCCTCCAAAAGCCCTACAGGGACCTACAGTGTGTTTGCTATAGTACATTTTCTTTATGTTACTTTTAATTGCTTCTAACGGCACCACTGTGAAATTATTAGATGAAGGAAACAATGTAATTCAATAACATAAGTGTCGGGAGTTGTTGTACATTGTTGGAGAGCATAACACACAGTAGGTAGTGTGTTTATTAGTATTTATATTGACTTCATGCCTTTGTTTCCCTCCTGTGTCACACTGTCCATCAATAATGGCCTGCAGGAGATCAACTGGGTTGAGATCTGATGACTATAAAGGACGTGTCATACTCAAATAATACAGTGACGCCTCATGCATCTGCATTCATTCGTCATGTCTCTGACATGCATTTAGATCATTTAAGTAAAAGTAGTGGAGCAGACATTTGAAAGTATTCTTTTACACTTTTACAAGTTAAAGTCCTGCATTTCAAATGATTTTTTCAGTAAAAGTAGAAAACTACAACTCTAAAAACTATATTCAGAAACATGTTCTTAAAAGATTCATATACATTTATTTCTAATAATTTATTGTCAATGTTATCAAGTATTGGATTATTATTGCTGATGCATTAATGCGTAAGCCTAGTTTCATGTTGTAGCAGGTTGAAGTGGAGGTCATTTTATCTACTTTATTTACAGTTGGGTAGTTACATCTGTAAGAAGGCATTATATATTATAATCTTGTTATTTTAATCTGAAAGAATAGTAATTATGGCTGGATATTAGTGGAGTAAAAAGTGGAGCATTTGCCTTTAAAGTAGTAGTGAAGTGGAAGCATGAAATTAAAATGTTCAAGTATTTGAGTAATATATAATCACATGCCACCAGTGTTTTTTACCTCCTGTTAGTGCACCTACTGGAATATTACATAATACCAGTGTGTACTGGAGGAGGTCAAATACTATGAGGATTATGTCAGCATGAACTCGCTCTTTAGCACTAAAGGTATGAACAATAATGCACCGCCCTATTCTAGTGTTGTGGCAAATATATACATATAATATATACTGTATTTAGGTGTGTGTAGTTTGACCAGAGAGGGGGAGAGAGAGAGAGAGAGGGAGAGAGACAGAGAGAGTTTAAACGGGGATATGGAGAGAGTGACATAGAAAGAGAGAAATTAGCAGCTTACCTGCAAAAAATGTAGAAATATGTGTCCACGCGCAAGCAGGAGTCCTTTCATCAGCTCCTTAATGTCGCTTCACATCACTGACAACAGCAGCAACAACATCCCAGTGTGATCAACCAGTCCGGAGGTCCTCTCTCTCTCCCTCCTCTCTCTCTCGCTCTCTAGCTGTCTCTCTCTCTCGGGACTTGGCCCACCTCCTCAGAATAGCGCTTCGTTAGACTCTCGGTGATACCCGAGATTTTACCCGCACGACGATCAACACTGAGCGTCCGAGCCTCCTCCACCGGGCGGTCCCGTCCTCACAACATCACCATCATCACCATCTTCATCATCACTGTCACCGTCCTCCAACCGATGATTTATCTCTCCTCTTTCTCTACGAACAGCCCTCTGTCTAAAGCATCAGCATCACCACGAGCTCTCGTCTGCTTCTCCTCGTCACCCTTCGTCTGACTCTGTCCTCGCGGCTTCCTCTCCGTGTCTCTGTCCCGTGGCTCAGCTCTGCAGCCCAGTAAGTGTGTCATGTTTGGGAAGAGAAGCGCATCATCCAGCGCAAGGCATATGCCGATGGTGAGACAGCCATCCAGGAAACGCCTCACCAAAAATACAAACAACGCGATGCTCTGGGAAACTAGCGCAATGGTATTAAGAATTCACCCCTGAGCTACAAGTCTGAATACTACTGAACTGTGAAAATCACATTAACACCTTTAACTCTTAGATACACAGGGGTTCTCTGTCTATGTGTTTTGCGTATTAACCCCACAAACACAGCTACATGTAGGAACGTTTAAATAATAGTCAAAATAAACTCATATCAAAATCAGCTTTTATTGCCAATATGGAAAATATGAATAGACATGAAGCTAAAAGCAAGGACAAAAAAGGAGAAAAAGTAGGCCGCTGTTTGTGACGCCGTATTAAACAATAATTCAAACGATGATCTATTTGTCACATAACTTGTACGTAAATAACGTCACTTCTGTATTTATTTCAACCTAAACCACAACTAGTCCTAAACCTATCTAAGTAGTATTGTTGCCTAAACCTGACTGAGTTGTTTCCTGTGAAACAGACGTTTATTTTACAAAGACTACGCATGTAACAAATACAAGTTGACTCGTGTTGCTGGGCTTCTGTAGCGAAATGCACGTAAAATGAGGGGTACCTTTTAAGACACGAACAGCTGTATTAGGATAGTTGATCCTCACCACGAGCTCTGGAGCTTTTACTGGCGCAGAATGTCTTCCATCTCGAGTCTTCATTTCAAACTGATCTATTTAGACAAAATAAGTGTTTGTCTCACCCTGATGATGTGATAGCTGCGTAACAAGCCATTGGAATTACGCATTTTAATTTAACGGTTTCCATTCATGTACATTTTTGATCACAAGCTTTGGAAATGACCAAATAATTTAATTTTTAATGTAATCTAACCATTAGGCAGTACCTCCAGAGCCCACTAGATGGCACTCTGAGACCCACTGTGAACCAGAACCTGACTGAGCCAGACTTCAACCCCCAGCATCAGTGGCCGATGTCTCTCATGCTCTTATAGCTGGATGTGAGTCAATCCCTTCAGCCAGGTTCCAAAATCTGATGGAGAGCCTGCAAACAGCAGCACATCAGTGCCCAGGGTTTAGTTACCACGTGTCCAACAGCAACATGCAGGTGTAATGTTTGGATCTGAGCCCTGCACAGCGATGCTGAATCCACGCTGGTGGTGATTTTAATTATTCAGGCTGATTAAACTCTTCTCAGGACTGTGTTGGCGCGTATTAACTGTTTGATTGATGGCTGACTCTTCCGTTTGGCCAGGACAAATGATATGGTCATAAAAGGCTATTTTTTAATGCATATATTTTGATATGTCAAAGTAGGAAGTAATACAAAGAATGATGGCTTGATTCCATGTCGTTGCATGGGGACACTTGAACAGACCAGAGCCATCATCATGGTGATGAGTAACACCTGTGCAGCAATCAAATAGAAAACACCGGTTGAGCCTTTGAGCGTTCAGAAACAGGTCAATTATAAATGCAAATCCTTCAATCATTGTTTATGAATCTACTGACAAACTGCATCAATTGTATTGTTGTTTCGGTTAAAAAAAGCATCCTGTAAGAACTACTTACTGAAGTCGTGTCACGTCCTGATATTTAAATCGAGTTTCTCCATTTTGGAAGACTTTAAACATTTTCCTCCACGATGTATTGGCGGACCCTTTGCCGTAGGATGGCTTCCTTGAATAAATTATGATGAATTTATATTTTACAGATTTAAAAAATCAGACAAAATATTTGTTTTAGCTACAAACTCAACATGATTGGGGAAAAAAAAGAATCCGAGTGTATTTTGTGCTTTGAACCACAGTGAGGCGACAGAGAACTGCCGGTTTTTAGGTGTCAGTTGGCCTTTTTCAGGTTGTTTTTCTCTCTCTTTGGTTGTTAATAAATGCTCTATTCTTGTTTCTCATGCTCATAATCACTATCTGAAATGGTAATACGCATTCTAAGGCATTTCAAGGCAATCAGACCAACAGACCTGTCTGATATTGACTCTTAGGTGGACAGTCACCTTTGGCCAGAACACTCTGTGACAGTGAAATGTTTGACTTGTTAAAAATGTACTTAGAAAAATCTTTCTTTCTTTCTTGCGTTGTTTCATTTCCTTGTTACATTTTACATATTTTAACACAAACCATGATGGTTTTTTAAACGTTAACCACGTGGCATTGTGCGTAAGAGTGATACGAGGCTGATAGGAAACGCATGAATGAAACGCATTCTTTCGACTCAGAAACGTCGACATGTGGTTTGCAGAAACCTACAATGCCGACATTTTTACTGGCAACTGAATCAACCTGCTACTCAAAAAGGGGCAAACAAAGAGTCTGAGAGGATGAGGAGAGGGGATATCCTCCCCTTCACATTGTTGAGAAGTATCCAGACAGGACGTTAGTCAAACAGCTACGGTCATTGTTGAAATCACCCTTTGTGTTTACATCTTACTTCATATCACAGCAGCTGACAAATCCGTCTTCAGCGTTGTAGCCCAAAGGCCAACAACTCCCAGTTGATTGGTTACCGACATTTCTGTCTTTCAATCAAACCTTCAGTGAGATGTTGGACCTCGGTGGTGTCTACATCTGGTTTTGAGCTGAGATTTGTTTGTCAGTGTGTCAGTGGGATGTTTGATGCAGCTCAGCTTTTGTGATGGTTGACTGCAGTGCCTCCCAAACCAGGAATGAGGACCAGGCCTGTTCCCAGAGGGCATCAACACGGGGATGGGCGCTGGTGTATTTGAGTAATCGACTTACGCGTAGGGTACTGAACCCCTAAATCTGGACACGTCATACCTTCTTAGCTACATGCCACAGCTTTATATCTGCCTTTGACAAAGACAAAAACACATCTGCTTTACAGACCGTGAAACAAAAGAGACCCAAATGCAAATCCTGATATAGCGTACGAGGCCAGAACCTGTGTGTGCCACAGTGTTTAGACGGTAGATGTTTGTGTTTCACCACAGTGAATTATTTGCACAGACAACCCCAAAGAAAACAGTTTTTCTTCTGCTGCAATAACAATAGAGTTTTTATTTACGAGATTTTATCAACAGATGTGGGCGAGGAAGGAGACAAGCTGACAGCTTATAGACAGAAACAACATCAGTTTGTCTCTGACAATGGAAGACATTCCTCGTGTTGAAGTGGACAGAGAGACTTTAAACCTTACAATATATTTTTGGAAAACTGGTTTCTTGTTTAATTAAATGTTTTCTGAATTCTTCTTCAGATAACCAACGTTTCCAAAGATCCCAACTACTGTAGTCCAGGTGCATTGACAGGGAAATGTGCATCACATTCAAATATTTTTGTATTTACTGAAATGGTTCATAAAACAGCAGTGTCTTGTGTTTTATATTTTGCTCTTTATGTGACATCTGGTGTCCAAACTATACATTTTTCTTTCCTTTGAAGTTTCCTTAGATTTTATTTTTATGCATCCAAAAATCAAGATCTCATTGTTATGGCTGCAGCACCATATTAAATAAAACAATTTGTGCACTGATATTTCTGTATTTCACCCTCATTCATCCAGGATCACAGTTAATGAACATTACTTGGGTGCATAACTTGCATCTGACGACCAAAAAGAAACCTGAAAGTTTTCAAAGATAAAAGTTTACCAACAGTCATAACCCGATGTTACCCTGAGTATGAATGAAGACGTATTTTGACAGATGTGTGATGTTTATACTCATAACAATAATTGAAGATGAACTCCATCTGCGTTCTTTTGTGGGGTTTTCAAAAGGAAAAGCCCTCTCAGCCGTTAGCAAAAAGCAGTTATGTAGGTTACCATAGAAAGCTAATCAATAGCGTTATGAATCATGTGAACGCTAGCACTGGTGAGTGAATGTTATGCTGAAAGGATTAGTTGGGGTTTCTTTGAGGTGGGGTTGGATGTAAACTCTTGTGTTCTGAGAGGTAAAATTACTGTTTTTGTCAATGGAATCCTGTGGCTTTCTGACGGGGATCTGAAGCTGTTATATCGCTCTCTTCAAAGCCACCAGACTCCATTCATTTCAGCTTGCAGAACACAGGAGTTGCTGGTCTGCCACTGCATCAATCGGTTAGTTTGTGTGTGTGTAACCTTTGTCTGCAAACTAAAGTGGTGTCCACAGCAGTGCATCGCTTACCTTCCATACCAGTACTCATGTCTGGTTCTCCAAACTGGGAGCGTGTCGACCGCCATCTAAGTTACAGAAGGAAATACACACTGACTGTGTTTGGATGCATAAGACTGTAGAATATCATCATGCAGAAACATGTCGGGTCACATGGGAATATGTATAGGGGCCTTGGGAAAATAGCATTTTGACACTAAAACATACAAACAGGTGATATGAATGATAAAAAAAACAAGACAAAGAAAAAGGAATATATTTTATGATGTATAATCAAATTTAAGGTGTTTTTGAATACATGACCCCAATGAAGGCACATTCCTGCAGTAAAAGGAGATGGTGTTTAAATTAGGTAACAAAAGAGAGCGCGGTTGTAAAAATACCCCCTAAAACATGCACATATCACAAAATCACATGACATGTGCATGTAAACATCAAATTTCTGTTGTCGCAACGTGCACAGGTAGGTGTGCTACTCGCTCACATTCATCTGAGATGTTTGTCATGCTAACAGACACAAACTGCTCGTGACAGGACGCAGAGCATTCTCTAACTGGATTACATGCCGTAGTCATGTAAACAGCTTCCCGTATCAACTCCTTTTGCATGTAAACACTCACTCTGGCCCACTTCAAAATTCAGACTTTCTTTGATCAGGCTTCAAAGGATTATCCATTCGCAGTCTCCATGTAATCGTATTCAAGGATAAAGCAAGCCTCAGTTTAATAGTCTGGTTTTGGAGTTTGGACCATAATGCAATGTTTGTACCACCCCGTCCTCGCCACAAGTCCACCGAAGTCGAGCTTGAGGTCGAGGGAGGAGGGAAGATGAGATGGCGGTATTCCGCTCTCCTCTCTCGATCGCCGTCTCTCTCTCTCTCCTTTCAGCCTCACTCAGACTCCTGCAGACATCAGTCACATCTTCCAGCCATCGTCCTCGCCTGAATAACTGATGACGCAGTGAAAGCTTTTTAAAAACCATTCCCTATTCCTGATTAGATGGCATTAGAGAGGGTTATCATAAAGGAAATATGAGAAACATATCAAGGATTGGATGGTGGACTGCATGGAATCCTTCCACTGTCTATGTAGATGTGTTGGGGGTCAGAATTCAGCTTCAAATGGTTTTGGAAACATATGTTTTTCAAGATTTGGATGTTATGAATGTTAACACGCTACTTTAGAGTGTCATCTGAATGCATATACTTTCTCTGATGTCTTTCACAATGCTCAAAAGAGTATTTAAAGCGCTGTTCCAGGCTGGGAGAGTTTAGCCTTGCAGCCCACCGTCCTGTCTACCTGTGCTGAGCTCGTTCTGCTCATTTCCAGCAGCTTGGGTGAGCCGTCAAAGTAACTGGCTGCACCTGAGAGATGCTGAGTGGCTTTGGGTATTTAAGGCTTGTTTCCACACATGTTTCACTCCTTTCCTGGGCAGCCTCCATGTCCTCCCATGTCCTTAATCAACTTCAGGTTTTATGCCTTGAAACAACACTCGTAAATACTTAAGTCTGTCAGTATGATATTGCACTAAAGTGGGTGATAAAACATGCTAGAAAAGTTATGTTCTGCTGGGGTCAACTGGAGATGGCACCCAAACAGGAAATTCCAAGAAGTTAAATAAAACCTCAAGTGCATGAAACATCAAAAGAACAACTTTCTTTTAGTTGTCTTTTCTTTTTAAGGTTTCAGTGTAGACAATTACGCCATGTATTTGACATAACGCATATTCCTTTGCTTGGTGTCAAGCGACTGCATGACTGCACAAGTAGGAAACCTTACATTTATTTTTATTGAACCTTTATTTATCCAGTCGAATCCCAATTACATTCAAAAACTATTTTACGAAGGAGTCCTGGCCAAGACGGAAGCATGAAAGTTTCGCACATGAAAACACAAATATCAGACTTAACGGCAGAAAGTAAAAAAAGAAACAAGAGACCAATAAGACTAAAACAGCAAATTGCATCAACCAATGTAATAACAGTGTCATTCAGTAACACATTCGGTGTTCAAATAATCCTAATCGTGTTTTAAAAATCTTGTATGCTAATAAAATACCCTTGTTTAAAGTGTCTCTGTAGCTCACACCACTATCCTCATACAACGGTTCATATATCTTACGAAACGTTACTCCTTATTTTTTTGTGCTTTTTCCTACAAAAGTCAGCAGCACCGGTCAGCTTCCACTTGTAACATGCATACAGTCGTTCAAAATTAACTTCTGTCTTCACAGGAAACTATTTAGTTAGGATTGGGATAAGATCGTTGTTTGCGTTAAAATAAGTTTGTAAGTGGCGTTGCTTAAGCACAGAAGTAAAGGGTAGGGTAACTTCATGTGTTCAGTTACTATCGAGGGTTTGCACTGATGCCTCTGATACTTTCCCACACAACAACAAACCAACAGGCGGTCGCTATGAATGGGCAGAACAGCATCACAGAGAGAGGAAAACATTGTAAAGGCCGTCTAATGACACTTCTTTAGGAGCGGTCACATGGATCATTTTGTAAGGCAGGAAGACAAATTACATATTTTGACGTTGAGGTATTCGGACTTGACAGGAATGCGGCTTCACATATTTAAGATTTGTCAGCCGGATCAAATTAAAAAATGTTGAATTTTTTTTTTCTTTGAATGTGTGTGTGTGTGTGTGTGTGTGTGTGTGTGTGTGTGTGTGTGTATAGTCCCAGTTGGGTGTCAACACAAGACGTAAGTCACTTTGGTATTTCCCTTTCATATTCTCTCTCTCTCTCTCTCTCTCTCTCTCTCTCTCTCTCTCTCTCTCTCTCTCTCTCTCTCTCTCTCTCTCTCTCTCTCTTCTGATCTTGAACACTCAGCCATCATGTCCTCATGTCTCATATGGATATGATCACATATATGGAGGTCTGACCCCTCGGTCCACCGGCCCCCCTGCAATAATACAACTGCATATGAACCTGTGGTGAATTTACACTCGGTTAGGAAAAGAGAAAAACAGGATTTCCTCCGACTCGCATGTCAAAGATCAAGGTGAAGGAGATCAGAGCTTTTCCTCACGCCGCCTCACAATGTGTAACAATTGACATGTTGGATCATTTTACACAAAGAAACAGAGCTGGACTTCACCACATGGAAACATTATTTATTTATATATATATATATATATAATTTCCAATGACTGCATAAAACACAATACTCAACCTTTAAAAACATCGAACAAAAAGTTTGGAAATTCGTGTTTGGTAGATTATTTCTCTGTTGTAACAAAGCTTCTTGGCAATAAATGTTATACCGTTGGAAAGCCTGTTCATTTACCTTTCAAACGGTGCCCCATTTGTAAGGAACATGCATTTGTGGGATGAGCAGCACAGCTGAGTATGTGGGTTGCGCCCATGAAAAATTTGCCAAATCTTCTCTGCCAATGCCAAACAGCGTATTCTGCTGTTGCTATTGACTCTTGTTTGGTGTTGTTTGGTGCATTGGATGATTGAAGTCTATCAGTAACAAGGAAGAAACAAGACATATTGGCAATTTTACAATGTATTCATTTAAACAGGAGCCTCAGTAGCGTGTGGAAGAACCATACACAGCCACAACAGCCTGGCTCCTCCTCCTCATGCTGGTCACCAGCCTGCTCACACACTGCTGTGGGATGGCATTCCACTCCTCAAGCAGGATTTGTCGCAAGTCAGCCAACGTGGTTGTGTTGGTCACTCTGGCACGAACAGCTGGTCCCACAAGTGTTCACTTGGGTTGAGGTCAGGACTGCTGGCAGGCCATTCCATCCTCTCTACTCCCACATTCTGGAGGTCGTCTCTGATAAACCGCTCTGTGGGGGCGAGCGTCTTCATCTTGGAGGATGGAGTTCGGTCCCAGACTGTGGAGAAATGGGATCGCCACTGGTTGCAGAATCTCATCTCGATATCTCTCTGCATTGAGATTGCCTCCAATGAAGACGAGCCTCGTTTTTCCAGTGATGGAGATGCCGCCCCACACCATCACACTGCCTCCACCAAAAGGTGTTACTCTATCGGTGCAGCAATCAGCATAGCGTTCTCCCCGTCTTCTCCACACTTTGACCCTACGATCCAACTTCCTTAGGCAGAATCTGGACTCATCGCTGAACATAACGTTCCTCCACATGTTCAGGTTCCAGTGCAGGTGTTGCCGACACCGGCAGAGAAGATTTGGCAAATGTATCATGGGCGCAACCCACATACTCAGCTGTGCTGCTCATCCCAGAAATGCATGATCCTTACAAATGGGTCACCATTTAAAAGGTAAATAAACAGGCTTTCCAATGGTATAAAATTCATTGCCAAGAAGCATTGTTACAACAGAGAAATAATCTACCAAACACTAATTTCCGAACTTTTTGTTCGATGTTTATTTACTTGGTGAAAATCTGCTATGAATCATAAATCTGACCCGACTTATTGTTGGGTTACTATCAGCAAATTCCAACTTCTCCTTTTATGGACATGAGGGATGCTTTTTGTCCCAAAAAAAACACACACTGTCATTGTTTCTCAATCAACCTTGATATCCAGATCCCAGAAAGTACTTTTATAATAATTCTGAAACACATGTTTTTGTAAATGAATACATTTTCTTTTAAAACAAATAATTTTTCCAACCTGGTCTCACTCCCACTTCCTCAAATACTCGTCTATTTCCGCTCGTTCGACGCAAACAGTGTATTTTCAAAATAAACCTGTTTTTACAGGAAACAGATTGGTTAGGTTTCAGAAAAAATCATTTGTTTGTGACGTAGGCCATGTTCTCTACGCAGCCTAGTAACGCTGTCATGTTAAGTAACGTACATGTTTTGTGGTGTTTTTGGACCCATCCATCCACTTCCTTACGCGAGCTTTATTGCGTTTTATATTACATAACCTGACTTAACTCCCGCCATAACTACGGCCACGCAGGGCGTCATAGTGAAACGCGTAGGGCCACTGACCAATTGGAAGTGAGAACAAGTTGCTCTTTACACCTGCTCTTGTTCGTTTTTTTTTTTTTTTATTGTCTACCTTTGCTTGATAAATAAAATGTCTCTTGCTCACACTGGTCTCGTGGTCATGGAATTAAAACACTCACTCTTCAGCTATTAACTTGATTCGAAGAACATCTGAATTCTTTGTGTTGTCGAACTTCAAAACACCAAACACAAAGACAACAAAACATATTGTAGTGTTTATTTTTATTCTACACTTACAAAAATGTCAGGTAATAAAAAGTAGTTGCTATACACCATAAAAACAATATATAAAACATTGTGTTCGCCGTCAAAAAAATGAATTGCAGTATTTAGTTTTAGGATAAAGGCACATGTTGCTCCCTTGGAGACCCTTACTGTATTTACACATGTATTTCTATGTGGTTTCTCTTTTTCTCTTATTGGTTTTGACACCCATTTGTGTGTATCTACATGGGCACAATCACAATCACAAGCACACACACAAACAGTAAATCACATATTCACTCAGGCGGCCATTCAACAATGACTCTTTCACTTTACAGCGATAGCAACAGATTGTGTCAAGTTCGACGTCTTCTAAATACAATAACATAGGCTACAAATAAAGGAGGTGAGGCCGGAGAAAAATCATCGTTAGGCACGTTTCTTTTCTATATACATTTCACTCAAAGTACACTCCTCAATAACACATGGGATACACAAAAGAAATGACAGCAAAATCACCTAAAGGTCTGTTCTTTCAAGATAATATTTGATACATATGGGGCGTTTGTTGCTTGACATAAAGATAAAATACTTTGTTTTGTGCCTGAATCCCAACCTGATTGACTTTCACTGTCTGGATCCAAACCATTGAACAAATTAGAAATGAAAAATGGCACTTTTTTTAGGATGTTAAATAACGCTGCTTGACAAAATGGCATCAGTCATTTTGCAGCTGCACAATAATGATAATAAGGAAATTGAATTTAATGATGGATGTATTCTGGTATATCTCTTTTAGATGCATGAGTGTATGTGTGAAGTGTTGTCGTTGTTTTACATAGAGTTTTGGAACAGAACTAAAAAGTGGAAAAACACTGCTGGCCAAAATTGTTGTCAAATTGACCCATCTCCCTCTCCAAATGTCTCATATTTTCTCACCCGAAGTACACAACACTCATTGCTGTTAGTAGATAATGGAGCATCTCTGTCTGCTACAAGCTGCCGATTTTAACAACACCGATTTTTTTCGTTCTCAATTAAAGATAATGGTGATAACATACAAACAAAATGCAAAATACAACTTTAATATTGCTTCCTGGAGAGCGACTGACAGGTCTGAAATAACAGGACAGAAAAACATTTCCTCCAGTAAGATTCACAAGGTGAGTCTCCATTCTTTGGCCCAAACGAAGATGGCAGCCAGAAAAGCTTTCAAAAAACAAGTTTCTTTTTTAAAACAAAGTATTTTTTCTGTACAAGATCCAGCCCAGTCGGCAGACATTTTTTTGACATAAGTTTCTGCAAACCACGGATACATTGAATGTGGAGGTTTTTTGCATTCTGTCAGAGCAAGTGATGTAATATATTGAACAACCGTTATTGAAATAATGAGTAAAACGAGCCAAAAAAAAGTCCTCCAAGGGCAGGGGAGAGTCATGAATGAGTCAAACAAACACAGGACTTTCACCAGGAGACTGATCCTCGTGTCCCGAGTGAAACCAAAGTAAACGTTGACCTAGCGCTTGTTACGTAATGCTGTTACATAATGTTCCGTTAAAGAAAGTCTTCTAAGGGTGGTTATTTATTAATGCTACGTTTTGTTCTTATTTTTAACCATAATCAAATAGTTTTGTTGCCTAAACCTTGTCATTTCTTTCAAAAGTTAACCACGTAATTCTGCGCATCTGCAAGCCTGATGCCAGGCTGAAATGAGACGCGTTCCTGAAATGTATTCACACTCGACGTGGTTTTGCAGAAATGTAGAATGGCAACTATTTTTCTGGTAACTAGGTTGCAAAAGCAATGGTCTACTTGTGAATCGACTGTATTCCTCAGTGCCAACAAAGTGAGGAGTTGCTTATTATGAATTTAAAGATTTAACTGTGGCTAATCTTTATTGATTTGTAAACGCTGCGTTCGGCTTTGCTTCACAAACAGGATGTTAGCGCCTCTTGCATGTGCGATGTGTCTTTGCTCTGAAGTGTTTCTGCACAGCTGGAAAACTCATCACTGCTCTACATTGTTCTCTTCATCTTTCCTCCTTGTTTCTTGTCATATATGTTTCTCCTTGCCTCAATCCTTTTTCCTCTCCAAGGTTGTTTTCCCAGCCCGGGCTAACGGGAAGTGAGCACAATGTGTTGGCCCACGGGAGAGATAACACGGACAGGAAGGGGCGGGAGAAACCCCCCCACATGGACAGGAAGTTGACTCCGCCGTTTGGTTTAACTGATTAGAGGACGATGAGAGAGAAGGTGTGGTAGAGATACGGTGAGGCAAACAAGGAGGACCGGAGAACGAGAGAGAGACTGAGAGTGAGGTGGAGGAACTGGCTGCTCTAAGTTTATATATATATATATATATGAACCCAACAGGAAAGCATTGAGAGGGCTTCCAGCTATTGTATCCACCGTTTGTCAAATGGCATTCCAAGGAGCTAGAAACAACTTCAAGTCCAAACAAAACAGAATAAACAGGAGAATAAATAAACTATATTCTCTAAACTGGAATGAAAGTAGATATTTTTTTAAAACAAAGGGGCGGTCCTGAGGACATGTGGCTGTGTCTTCAGCAGAACAATGTATTTAAATATTGCATTGTCAACTGGACTATATTAATGGGAATGGGCACCACTTCACTGTAAAGAAAACTGATTTATGAGTTGTTGCAGTGACCTTGTAACTTTATGAATGATTTACCCCCAGAGCTTTCATTTGCACAATAATAATCCACCGTGTCAAATTCCTTGTATGTGCAACATACTTTGGCAAATAAACGGTTCCGGTTCTGATTCAGATAGGTAGGTATTGTCTACATGCTACTGAGTCCCTGATAGCCGGGGTTCAAACGGTCCATGGACGCAGTTGTTCCTGCAAATATACATCATATCCTCTAAGTTATAAGAGGATTAAAGATCAAAGGGATCTGCCATTTAAATGTGCGCCAACAACCTGGCAACCCAAATGAATTAAGTAGATGATCTTTGTAAGGAATAACCCGTGATCAGAATTACTTTAATTTTGCTAATGGGTCACTTCTCAAGCTAATTTTGACAAACATGTTGCTGGTGTCCAGCTTCTTCAATGTGAGTTTTGCGGCTTATTTCAGTTTTATGTTATTGCAAATTGAATATCTTCATTCAACAAAAGGCATCTTGGGCTCAATGGGCTCATCTTGGACATTTTTCATTTCATAGATACAACAATCAATGATTCAAGACGAGCAGATTAATAATAATTAGTTTCAGCCTTAATCCACAAAAAGGCAGAGGAAATGAGGATGAGTATGGCTCAAAAGAGCTTTTTTTTGTCCTGTCGACAATAACCACAAGCCAAATTAAAAGTATAGTCTGTATCCATATTTTGATTCTTTTAGACGGTGCAACCCAATAACGAGTGGACTTCTCATTGGAAGATGACACAAACCACAGTAAATAAATAGTTCCAGTTCAGTCACAGAATTCTGAATGATCAACGGTGCTTTTGTTTCTGTAATATGACAGAATTCTTTTAAAATGTTGGATCAGAGAGTTTCTGACCTGCCAGTAGCCCCAAAGGATGGGAGGTTAAAGTTATTCGAGCCACCTCGGAGCCATCACAACGGCCCAACTGGCCGCTGTGGCCACTCGGCGTTTCCTGAGTTGTCTGAATGACTTTTGTTCTAGTGGGCCTCTGAGAATTGGGCTTTTCATCTCAACAATATGTGATGATAAGTTCTGTCAAATAAGACCTGGAACATGCTGTAATTCTGTCTGAGCAGCAGTAGTGCCGTTTCCTTTCAGTCTGTCTGTTGTCTTTTTTTTTATCCTCGCAGCAGAAGATAAATGGACAGAATGACTCACTTAGAAAATGACTCCTCGTTCATATCAGATAGTTGGTTTCAGGAACCAAAAAGAAGGTTTCTACCTTGAAAAACCTGCTAAAAATCAGGAACTTTTGATGCAGCTTTCTAAACTTTTTCAGACAACTAACACCTGATGTTGTGTTGGGACTTGAACTTTCCTTAAAGACAACTCTTTTCAGTGTTTTAGATAAAGCCAACGCAACTGGCATCTCGCTGTGATCAAACACTTCAAACCTCTTTGAGTTAAAACTCTTGTGGCTGTTCAGTTTTTCACCTCAGACAATAAACCCCTGAAGCGATATCTTATTTAAAAATCAAATCATCAACCTCAGATCAAAAATAAAATCACTCCATTCTCGCCGTGTTTATGGACCTTTTGTCAAAAAAACAACAACAAAAAACCCCACATCAAAGTTCAGAGAGATTACAGGCTGTCGATATGAAAGAGAAGCGTGGGACAGAAAAAAATACGGTAAAAATCTCAAATCAACAAGGAGTTGTTTTTAAATGCACCATTTTGCATCCCCAGTAGTAGAAATTAACTTCCATTGATATTAAAAACGCTTATATTAGCAGATATACATAAAAAGCTCATATCAAGATGACAAGTTGACGTAAACATTTGATTTAATAAGACTATGCATACTTTTTGTTCTTTTTTTTGTAGTTAAAAATAGTTTAAAATGTAGGCCATGTCTATTTAGATCCAAATGTAGATTATGCATATATTAAGAAATATGCGTCATTGGTAGGTGTACGTGTCGATCAATATAGGTGCGTACAAATAACACATTTTAAGAGACACGATACTAAACTTATTCTGCAGTACAGTCAACGGTGGTTAAAAAATTATGCAAAATGGTGTTTTGAGACATAAACTGAATGCAAACGGGCGTAAAGAATTTGAATATCTGGCCAGCAGTGGCCATCAACTATCCAAGATAAACTCTGAATGGCCCGCCGTGGAGCTTCGTCTGATTTGGACTTTCAGATCTTCTCAGGTGATAAAAGGGTTACGATGTCAGACTTCACAACACTGTGACAGAAATTTAAAAGCATCCTCACGGTGTGGACCTCACGCTGTCGCCAACAATCGATCCTCTTGCACATCTGTGAGGCAGTTGGTTCTCACTGTCTCCTATGGCGTCATGTCCTGGTGTTACTTTTAAAAATCTTTCCAACATCTCCTCGGATGGAGGAGGAGACAAAGGGCACCATATCGTCAGTATAAGAGCTCTCCAGAAACCAAAACCGAAGCTCTTGGAAAGAAACTAAACGGACGGCGTCAAATCCTGGTTCTACGAGTGTGAGTGTGTATATTTCCTACATACGTTTGGCTATGTGTGAGTGTGTTTTTATGGCTCTTTTCGATGTGTGTGTGTGTGTGTATTTTGGCATCCTATATACTTATTAGCAGATGGTCTCCATCAGTATTGATGGTAGTAGTCAGGTGCGTCCACACCGTACAGCTCGGCCAGGGTCCTGAACCTCGGACCCCAGTCGTTCAGGAAGTCGTAATCCAAGTTCGAACCCGTGGAGGAACTCCCCAGAGAGCTGAGGCTTCCGGCTAAAGACTCTGGTCCCTCGTAGCCGTAGATGTGGAGGGTGTCGTACGGGAAGCCGTCCCTGTCGTGGTCCGCCTCATCCTTCTTCACCTCGATCATCACGGCCATGTCGCCCTTACAGGCGGTGGGTTGTGCGTGGTGGGGGGGTTTCTGCACCATGGCGTAGAGAGATGGGTGGGGGTGGCGGTCCGGGTGACGGAGCAGGGAGCCATCGTGGCAAGCGGAAGAGAGGATTGAGACATCGTAGCTAAAAGAGAGGAATTAAATTCAATGTTTACTGGTGAACTCTGAGAATTTGTCATTTGAAATAAGTCTATCAAACATATAACATCTGCTGTTAAATGCACACTCGTGTTAGTAGATGTGACCAAAAAAGACAAATAAACATAACCTAAGATTATCTGATATAATATTCAATCCTATTTCACAACTAGGACGTAAAATTGTATCTTTTCAAAACATAATCATTCAGAAAGCCTTCAATCGAAATATAGGTTATAGTATGAGAACAGAAATATAATATTTCTTTCTTCTGCTGCTTATGTTCACTTCTTTACTTCCTTAATCCATCGTCTCTTCAGACAGCATGCAGTACGGTGCCGTTACTATGGATAGTGTAGGGATTATGTATGGTTTTAATACTATTAAATATAGATACGATTAGATCTGGATTAGATTAAACTTTAATCGTTTCTTTTGGGCAAACTGGGTCATCAAATTGACAGATATAGCAAAGAAAATAAATATTGCAAATGTAGAGGGTTAATAGAGTATATGGTTTTCTAAATATAAAGTGCAAAATAATAAAAGTAGAGCATCTATAAAAAGACATTAATAGAGAAGGTATAAAATGAAAATATTTGTTGAACTGCATTTAAAAATATATAACTATCAAGATGCAGGCAACATAAAGAGTATTAAAGTGAAAAACATTTAGATCTACAACAAATCTTTTATCGTTTGACATTAAATTCATAATTATTGTTTTGTGTCAATGGTTAAAGGATGGGGAGTGTTCCCCTGTGGAAACTGTGTCAGCACATATCAGTTATATTCTGAGGTTGTTTCTTCTTTCTCTTCTTCTACCTACCCATTAGTGTCCATCTCTCCTCCTCCCTCCTCATCGTACGTGACCAGCTGCTCGTGAATCTCCCCGCTGTTCTTCAGACTGGCCAGTGAATCCTTCTGGTAGCGTTTCCTCATCACAAACAGGATCACTATGACTGAGAAGCAGCAGAGGATGGTTTTGTTTTAGAACATGTTCATTCTGTGGATCCTCTTTGACACAAGATAATGCAATATTAGGGATGGAGGAAAACTTATATATGTTTTGATTGGAAATAGATGAATGTATAGGCCATGTATAAAAGAGGAACAGTGTAAAACACTTCGTTGCACATGGAAAACCTCCACAGTTTGTCCTGCCATCTTTCCTGCTGGACCAACAGTGTAAATTTAAAAAACGAGAGAGAATTAGGCCAAGAAAATGGAAACGGAAAAAAAAGAATGGGGGCAAGAAACAAGTGAGGAAAGTGGAACACTAACGAGGGATTGAGACTAGAAAACAGAGCAAGAATGAGGGGAGAGAATGAGGAGCGGGTGGTTTTAGGTGTCTGAGACGTTTCGCCTCGAGCATGAAAACCTCAGATGAATCCACTCAGCCAGAGACAACACAGGAGAGACGGAGAGAAAGGGGGGAGCGTAAGAAGCAGGAAGAGAGATTCAGTAAATACAAGAGAGGAAGTGCAAATGAGAAAGCAAAACGAAGGGGGGTGAGAAGGAAAGGGAAGGAAAGTTGGATGTGGCAGGTGACAAAGAAATAAACAATTGAGAAAGAGAGAAAAGGGGGTGAAGAGGGGAAACACAGGAAGAAGTAAAGAGAGCAAACACAAGAATGTGAGCATAAGAAAACAAAGGCATTAGAAAATGTTTTGTTGACGTGACAAAGAAGGCGAGCAGCTGCAGGGATTAAGACTCTTGTCTGTGTAGCCTGAGGACCTTTACTCAGGAGTCCCGTGTGGAACCAAAAATTGAGTAATGTTTACTGATGATGTCACACGTCTTAAAGTACGAAGCGTACGTCACGTTACAAGCGTACTTATTTTAAGCCAGACCAATATGTTGTTTCGAACCCTAAAGGGCCTTAACTGTTGTTGTTGTCACGAATACTTTCACACAGAAAGTGAATATTACGTGACAGTTTTCAGCTTTCAACCAATCATGTTGAACGGGTTGAGCTGCACACAAACAACAACAACACGGAGGCTCTGGAGACCGAACCAAGACGGCAAACTTTATTACTCCTTTCAACCTTGACAAAAGCAGCACAAACTAGATCCACTCCTTCTGTTCTTACCTTTCACAATAAAAGCCTTAGACATATAATATTCATAGGGAAGTATTTCGCATTTTGGTGGGAACACACTTTAAGATGTTGAAAAGTCCACCAACTATTTATTTTTGACTTAAAATTCAGAAAGAAGCACTTATTGAGTGCATGGACATTTATCGAATGCAGTTTGCCCGGCTGATTTAAAGACAGGCTATGTGGGCAACAAGGACTGTAAACTTTAAAAACTTTCTTCCCACAAGAACAGTCAAAGTTATAAAGAATAAACGCATTTAAAATAATCTTAATGAGACTAAAAGACAGCAACACCAGTGTGATTTTATCGCCTGGTCTGATCAACGCCCAAGTCCTAGTTATAATAGGCCCAGCAATCATTTACAAGCTTAACTGTAAAGAAAATTGGGAAAAAGGTCAAAGGAATAAAAGAGATTTTGAGTCTATAGATGCATAAAATATAGACTTTTACAGATTATTTGAAGTAAATCTGGTGAAAACAGGAGGGTTGCAATACCATCGTTGCATTTCTTTCGTCCGAGTTAAGAAACATGATAATAAAGTGGGATAAAAGTTTTTCTTATTCTTGCTTACGCCCCGAAATTCAGTAGCCATAGAGATGAGGTAATGAGGACAAGGAAGCAGGAAAGAGGAAGAGAAAGAATAGAAGGAAAAGAGAAACAAATAAGGAGAGCTGTCAGCGATTGAGGGAAGGAGGAAGTGCAAGAAACGGGAGAAGTCGTGGCTGAGGAAATCAAGAGAGGAGACAGCGGAGGGGAAGAAGGGTACATTAGATTAGGCCCCGAGCCTCGGTCCCGATATGAACCTCTTTCTCTCCCAGCGGACGGGCAGCATTAGCCATGCCTTTTAGTCGAGGGCGAGCAGGACTAATTTAAGTTTGCCTGGGAAACCAACAGATTAATCTTTTACAACACATGCTCTGCAGTTTAATAAGCTCTGCAGATATCAGACTTAGAGGGGAGAGAAAAGAGGAAGAAAAAAGAAGAAGAAGAAGAAGCCCTTTCTTTGTAGAAAAAATGACTGAGAAAAAAAAATTTATTTCCGTGTGTCAAACCCGAGTTCTTGTGAGAAAATGCGTCTGTGAATGGGGAGCACGGTAAATTGCTTTGGGCCCTGGCAGATAATGACAAGTGCATTAAATAGTTAATCTGGCCTGTGTTTGGGGGTGTTTGATAAAGAGAAAGAGAGAGACAGAGAGACCCAGAGGGGAAGAGAAAGAGGAAGAGAGAGATGAAGGGGAAAAAAAACAGAGGGGAAAAGGCGCGATAGTGAAGGAGTATATTAATAGTTAATAGGTTGAGTGTTTGGCGGTGTTTGATAAGCAGACGGCACCTAAAGACCTGATAAACTCTTCTCATTACCGCTCCCATTCTTCTGCTGCTTTTTCCCACAATTCTCCTCTTTCGGCATCTCTCTTCTTTAACCTCTTTCTGTCTCTCTCTGTCACTCAGTCGGTCTCATTGCACCTCAGTTCCCCGTCTCACTCTCCTCTCATCTGTCGGCCTGTTGCACCCCTCTCCATCTCCCGTATCTCAGTCTAGATATACGGTCTCCATCTGTCACTCCACCTCCATCCCTCTTTATCTTTAACTTCTCCTTGTTTTTTTTTTCCTCGGCACTTTTCATCCCAGCTCCCTCTTGTTTGGCCAACTATCTCTGACTTGCCTCTCATCCAACATGACAAGTGTCTCTTTTTTTTACCCCCAGAAAAAAAAGAAAGAAAAAGGAGCAGGGGGCGAAGGTATCAAAGAGAATATTGAGCTCACAACCGCAGGCATTATTTCCACATCCGTCGCTGCATTATTCATAAAACCAACAACAAAGGGAGGGGCGAAAGCTCCCCGCAAAACGCAAACCTTAGTTATCGCAAAGCAAGGGTAAGTGGATGTGTGTAGATGCCCCACTCACACAGGGCTGGAGCTTTGCATCCAACGGCGATGCTGTCGTCATGAATCTCTTCTCAGAGATTAAACCTCTGCAGGTTTAAGAAGACTTAGATTCACAAACAATCAACGAAATGTTTGTTTTTCTGCTTTCCATCACTGATTCGAACTACAAACATGTCTTCAATTCCCGTTTATTAGTGTTTGATGAACCCAAAGATGCTCTATTATAAAGATGATGCATTACAACCTTACACTTCCTGTTCCCCTAAGTGGGCGTGGTCGTGTCCCACCTGAGAGTTACGTGAATGTATGAAAGCACATTGGGTTATATTTGCAAAACGTATTTAGATATTTTCTCGGATAACGGCCCAGCGTATCTTCATACAACGATTCGTTTGATAACTTACGAAAAGTTAATCCTCATTTTTCGTGCATTTTTCTACGAAAGCCAGCAACACGTGTCAATTTCCGCACGTCTTTTTAAAGTAAACTTCCATCTTCACAGCAAACAACTCAGTAAGGTTTAGCCAACAAAACTGCTTAGTCAGGTTTAGGAAAAGATCGCTTTTTGGGTTAAAATGACTACAGAAGTGCCGTTACTGAAGTACGCAAGTTACGTGACACATAAATCAACGTTGACTTCTCATTTCACAGCGGTCTCCTGGCTGAAAGATCGCTGTTTTTCCACCTCCCCTCCCACCGTCCCTGTGTGTGTTTTTAGGGTCTTTATACTTCCTCGTTTAAGATTACGTGTATAACATAATTTTTCAACCATGATTAGCAAAATGACTTGGCTAGTGCGTTAGTCAACGTCCGATCTTGTAATAGTGTGCTGAGACGGAGAAAGGTCTCCAACAGAGTTCATTTTCTCCTCATTTGTCCGTGTGAAAAATGTTACTTCAGTGTCAGAATGTTCAGAAGACATGTGGCTTGTGAAAAATGGGTCCAATATTTACTTTGGTGACTATGAAGAGGAAGAATGGGTCATAATCTGTGTTGAGCTAATAGACTCATAGACCTGCTGCGAGTCTCTTAAAGGGGCGGGGCAGTGGTGAAACAAACGCCAAACAAACCCAGAGCCTCACAGGAAGTGGCACATTTTATTTGTTCTGCTTGTTTGGAATACTTGCGTTTGATTTGTTTACTTCCAACAGATTTCCTACTTCCAAGTTTCAATTGCCACCTCTTTCAGCGATCACCTTCTCACTGAAGGTGGGAAATGAAGTGATATTCAGTTGGCTGCAATCTGGAGCCTGACCACTGGATACCACTAAATCTTACACACTGCAGCGATTTAGAGTTGTGCTCATATGTTCACGATGGACAGTGTAGACAAGATTATACAGCAGAACCAGCGATATCAGCTTTCTTATTCCTTGTCAAAAACCTGGCACCTTAATTACCCACAATGCAACTTGACCACTTACAGGTCTTTTGAAGATTCAGGTGTGTTCTGCTGGTAGCGGCTAATGTAGCATATAGCCTCAAGCAGAGATGAGGAGGTCTGGTGAGCTCACTTCTTTTTAACTAAACTACTTTGAATTTTTTATTTATTTCCAAACTTAGTCTTTAACTCCAACTGACGTGGACTCAAGTGACATCACTTGAGGCAATATACTAGCTTCAGCACAGCTCTTTTTGGAGTCACAAAAAGCTTTATTCAACTTGTTTCACATATGCAGTAAAAGACTTTGATGTGTGGAATTGTTAGAGTTGGCCTTCAAGGTGCTCTTGAAGATGAAACAATGGTCACCGGAAAAAGAAAGTTTCTTCAGGCACTCTTAGAAATATTAAGAAAAAAGGATTATCTCCACAGCCCTGACAGATGATCTCTGAGAAGAGCTGTGCAGAAAATCTGAACAACGAGCGAGGAGAAAAGGGAGGAGCGAAGAAAGGAAAAGAAACGTAAACTTACCGAGTATGGTCAGTATGCAGAGCAGAATGGCTATCAGGGCGTGAACGCTCACTCCCATCCTCCGAGCGCCAGCTTTGCACTGCGTAGGAATCCGCCTGGCATCACACCGACACGACTACAACAGACAGGACAATCAATCAGTAACTGCATTAGTGAAATCTAAGATATACACTGCATGTGAGGAGAAATTCAGAGTTTCACAGTATTTAAAGGCAGGGTTGGTAATCTTCAAAAACATTTTCAATATTTTTGTTGAACTTCTCATTACATCCTGACAGCAATGAATTAATCAAATGCTCTGACAACAAAATAAATCAAGGTAACAGGTTTCATTCGACCTGAATGTAATGATTGAGCGGTCTGTGTACCAGCCTGTCTAAAGATGATCATTTTAGGGGAGTGGCTTTGGAGAGAGGCCTAAAGGAAAGAGTTGTCAGTGTTACCGATTTGGCGACTGTCTTGCTTGATTCAGCATTTTTTTTGGAGCTTGTGCCGCTAGCTACGTGCGTTGGAAAAGAGTTGGCAACATTGGGCCTGTTTTTCTGTCAGATAATATTTTGGGAAATCTATCATACTTTTGCAAGTTTCTCAAGTTTACCAGCCTTGCCTTTTGCCTAAATAAAGAACGTACAACAAACTCAAAACTACTTGGTTAGGTTTAGAAAAAGATTGTGGTTTAGGTTCAAACACGTAGGCTATGTTACAAACGAAGGTTTCACACAGGACAGAAACTGCAGTGTTTGACGATATCATCTGACTTCCTTAGAGGCAGCTCTGCATGTCTTGACTCAGTATTACCAGGGTATTACTTTTCCGATGTATAAATAGGAACAGTGAATGAGAACAGCCTGTACAAAAACACACAAACAGACCTTGATTGCCAGCTTGGTGATGCTGGTCTGGACGAGCTGCCCTCCGTCACTGATGCGCACATCCACGCTGTAATCCTTGGGGTCATCCAGGCTGAACGGCCCCTGTTTCACCGTGATGTCTGCTGTGCTGTCTTTTAGAAAGAAGCATATAAATACACACGGTGAGTGTACAAAATGACACCTCAACACAAATTTACCCTTTTCCTTTCCTGCAAAATCCATGTCTAATTTGTCTGAGTCATCACTTTGTCTCACTGAAGCGGATCTAATGTTCACCTGCCTTGTATATAGTCTTTAAAGTCTATTTATACAGCGAGCGTCTGTTGCAAGATATAAGAAGAAGAGAGTCGTCACATGAAGGCAGACAGATCGTTTGTGATTATCTTGTCAGTTTGGTGCATTTAGGATTTTAGTCATTTAGGATTATAGCTAATGGCAGCATCTTAAAAAACCTGAAATAGTGGCCTACATGAGGCCAAACATTTTGTAAATTCTCGAAAGACTGTTATCTCATTTGCAGAGGAGAATATTGTTGACAATGTAAACAATATGGCCCCTAATCATTTGAATATAATGTGGTTAATTGGTGGCCAGACAAAAAGGGTTTCTCAAAATACACAATGAGCGTAAAGTCAAAAAGCACCAACAGGGAATAGAACAAAATAAAAAAAAAGAATAGAAATTATAGAGAAGGGAACATGTTGAGCAGAACAGAGCTACGTCTTCCCTGCAGGCCTGACCAACAATACAGCCATTACTCAAACCCCCGGCAGGCAGAAGTTTCCTGCAGAGACGACGGGGAGAGCCTTTCTCCACAATATCCCACCGCTGGAGGAATTCCAGAAACACAATGGCAGGAAAGACCCTTGCGAACACTCAAACATACGAAGACGCACTCTGCTGAACTTTCAGACAGAGAAATAGCTCTGGTTTGAATAAAAACAACCTGGGTGTTGCTGACATTTGCACATATTGGACTTTGAGTTTGAATTATATCTGTCTTGTGAAAGAAGGGAAATCACTTGGCTCAATAATTTCATCCCTCCTGAGAGATTTTTTATATGAGCTCTGACTCCACCGACATCCCAAAATGCCTTAAGAAATTGGTGTGACGCCATTTGGTAAGACCGGGTTGGCTGGAAACATACTAGTCAGTCAAAATCACGGCCACAATAGCTGACGGCCAGTCATCTCATTAGCTATGTCGTCTACGGCACAAACAACTTCCCACATCGCACAGATGGATTCCTCAAATCCAGTTCTCAAACTATTTGCATGGAAGGATTTTACGGGAGATAAAGTAAACTGACCCGCTTACTGAAAGTTCAACATGTCTGACTCTCAAAAAACGATCTATACAGACACCTCACTGTGATCAAGTTTCCATTGTTGTCTCCAAGACAACATGCAGTTGCTGACGGTGTGTGTGGGAGGACATGCGTACAGAAGAAGCCTTAACTAACTGAATAAAAGATGAAAACAGCTTCTGTCCTCCCTTCATCTCGTCTCTCTTCCCCGTCTCGTCTCCCGCTCCTTCTTTGTTTGAATCCGTCCCTCTGGATTTCTCTATATTTCCCACTGTCCTCTCTACATCTTTTGTTTGTTCTCTCCATCTCTCTCTTCCCGCATCCCATTAGTCTCTCCTCATCTCCTCCTCTCTCTTGTCTACTATTAATGCACTGAGCTCGCTGTGGCTCCGTGGTCTGAACACCGAGTCACTTGTCACTTCGCTGTGCAGCTACACCGACTGTTGTGTCTTTCAGGGTCCCGAGTAATGAAAGCAAGTTTTAAAGAGCTGGTAGTGGATGAATATTTTAAAAGCCTTCACTTTGCAGCTCTTGTTGCATGTGTGTGTGTGTGTTAAGTGGTGTGAGGTGAGGTGCTGTCAGATGTTTCTTGGGGGGCACAGGGGAGAACAGAGGTTCACACGAACAACCAGCACTTATCAAACTATCTGTCTCCTTTTCGGCTGTTGACTTTCTGTTCCTCCTTCTTCCTAGTTCACTTCCCCCTTCTCGTTTATCAATATCTCTATTATCCACAGTCAGTATATAAGAAGTGGAGTACTATACCCTGATTTATGGTCTGTTTGGCTCTAAATGGACCATAATGTACTAAATGAACATCATGCTGTATTGAAGAAGACTTGAAACTAGAGATTGAGACCATAAACTCATGTTTACAATGTTTACTGAGGTAATAAATCAAGAGAGAAGTAGAGTCATTTTCTCATAGACTTCTATACAACCAGAGGAGTCGCCCCCTGGTGGACACTAGAGAGAATGCAGGTTTGAAGACACTTCTGAATTGGCTTCACTCGTTAGAACCGGAGGTGCTGTTATCTTTCTCTCCTCTGTTTCTTTCTCTCCTTTCATTTAATGAAGTTTCCTACTTTCATCATGTCCTCATCTCCTCTCTCCTTTCTATTATTTTATCTCATTCTACTCCAACTCATTCTCATTTTCTCTCCTCTCTCTTTTCCAAACTCTATTCTCTTGTTCATCGCTCTTCATCATTCTCTCTCCTTTTATATTTGCCTGCATTTTAACACGGTTTCACTTTAATGTTACCCGTCTTCCTTAATCCCGATCTCTCCGTCTCGCTTCCTTTCATCTTTTTCTTCCACCTCTGCCTCATCTGTCTTTCCTTTTGCTCTCCTCCGTCTCCCTCTTCCTCCTTCTCCATCGGTTCAACATGTCAACCCCTCCAGGCACGAGCAGAGAGGAAATGGATGAGTTCATACCTCTGTTTATCTTCCTTTCAGTGCGTTTCAAGTTTCACTTAAATTAAATAGTAACACTTCACCTAAATCTTTCATCTGACTACCTAAGGCTTTCATCTATTCAGACTTTTAATATTTGACTAGAACAGTTGGTAACTCTTTTCCTCCGGCTTTCATGTTTTATAACGCTACGTGATGATCAAAAATGATGAAAACTGTTTTACTTGTGCCATTTTGTGTCCTAAGCTGAATAACCCAAATAGGCTTTGGATGTCTGACGCAACAGAGCACCAACCTTTGCCTAAATATCAATGTCTGGATCAAAGCAAATGCCTCTGTCAGGGTTTCACACCATCATCCGTGTCACAGTCTGTTTATTCGATCTGACATTTTCTAACTTGCATATTTATATCTACACATTTTCACTCCCAAATGGCAGCGGATCTACTGATTGTAGACGCTGCTTTGAATTTAGAGTAATCTTTTGGTAACAGAAAGCTCTGTTTTTATGTTGAGTGATGGAGCCAGCAAAGAGGCCAAGAGTAGAATACAGCTGACAAACAGAACTATATGTAACTCAACGTATCCTCATACAACGGTTCGTGTTGGTGTCTTGTGAAAAAGTTCCTCCTCATTTTGTGTGCGTTTTCCTACGAAAGCCAGCAACTTGTTTCGACTTCTTACATACAGAACATACAGTCCTTTCAAAATAAATTTCCTTCGTTAGGTTTCAGCAACAAAACTACTTTGTTAGGTTTAAGAAAAGATAATGTGATGCGGATTGGCCACCATTCTTTTTAAACACCATAGCATATAGAATAATAAAAGTCAGTCTACCGCTTGGATCCGAATTGAAATAATCATATTTTTGAAACTCGGCACAGATATCCACGGTGCCCAGAAGATGAAACACCAAGACTTTGGTGATCCTCTGACGTTTCATATCGTGCACAATTCACAATTGCGATTTTGTATAAACACGTGATCTATCCTTCTGACTGTGGAGATTTTTCTTCTAGCGCCACCATTGTTTAGTAAATAAGCTTTTGTTATGTCTTAGAACATTTTTGTAAAGCCCTAAATCTATCAAAACAATAAACACATATCAAAATGAGCATCCTCTCATGCACAAGGCTCGGCCTGTTGGTGCAGTTTTTCCCTCTACTCTCCATGGTTTTATTGAAAGAAAGCACCACAGTAGCGCTGTGTGTAGCATGTTCCTTTAACATCCTGAGCTGGCATGAGTTTAGAATACATCTTCAGCTCCACCGAGCCACTTGCTCTCATTATTTTCAATATTTGCTGTTGTGCATTGTAGACAGCACTTACGGTCCCAGACAGGCTCTCTAAATCCCCCGTCTGGCTGGGAGAACCAAAGCATGCTTTGAGAAGTTAAAATAATTTTTAACTTTAAGCAACAAAGCACTGAGCCTCAAATGGAGTTTCCGTTGTCGCATAGCAACAAGTGCCAAGGCCGGCTCTTCTTGAGAGCAAGAAATATAAAGGTAAATATATGCTCGGTGCACACAAAGACTCACTGCCATAGTCTTTGATGGAGAAGTTGGAGCTCTCACTGGCCAGGCTGAAACTGAAGGAAGCTGGCTGGTCGTCTTTATCTGAGGCTCGCAAGGTTCCTATCACCTGAGGAGCAACACAAACATTAATTCATCCTGTATACAAACTTGTTTATACCCAGTGCAGTCTAACTGTCTGCAGCACATATTGTTTGGGAAATTATCCCAGTTACTAAAATGCAATGCACATATGGTTGACATATTACAATTGCCCATCTTTCAAAGATTGTGACTGGACTTTCTTGGCCTTAGTACATGTTATTATACCACATAACCTTCAATAACTGTCTTTATACTGCATTTCTTGCTCTGACCGAATGCAAAAACGTCCACATTCAATGTATCTGTGCTTTGCAGAAACGTACAATGCCAACATTCTTTCCTGGCAACTGGACTGTAATACTCCGTCTATTTTTCTGCCACCCTGGTCTTCGGGTTGTGACACAGATATTAGTGAACTTCCTGTTTTACAAAATACAACTGAAGATCAGGTATTCATGAAGTCCAAACCCAATAAAGTTACTGTAAATATCTACTAAAATAAAGACAACCTGCTGTAAATACTGTGTTTTTCTCACCGTGTCCGTGAGGTCGTTCTCACATACGAAGATCTCATCCACAGTCAGTTCAGGCTTGTTGTCATTGATGTCCTGAACTATAATGTTGACTTTCACAAATGACTCCAAACCTGCAGAGGACAGACGGCAGCACCTGATTAGTTTTGTGTGGGACGATGTTAAAGATTAAAAACACACAATAAGTTGATGGCTGGAAAACCTATTGATTTATTTATGATTACTTTATTTATGATCGTTTGTTTTTCCCACTAAAAAGGATGTTCACTATAGAAAGTTGTGTGTCCCATCTTTGATGCAATATAAATATTTGTTTCTTAATAACTAAAAGTAAGGGAAAGTGATTTTAGTGCAATTTTTAAGAGTTTGAAGCACTTTTTTTATGATTATCTGACTACTTTTGTGAATTATTGTGGCCTGGATAATCACGTCATTACATTTTCATCATCATATCGTGTCTCACAATGTGCTGACGATGGAAACAGACATATCTGTGAGCTGCCTGCAGGGTTTCTTTAGAGCAAATGTTTGCTGGAGGATAAAAAGAAACCCTTACATGTAACTCTCGTGATGTAACGTAATCTTATTTAACGCTTATGTGGTCCTCAATGTGGAGAGAAAATAAATCATCTGGTTAGAAGAGAGATTGAAGAACACAGGTGGGCCAACAGGAGAAACAATTACACTCCAAACAATCAATTCTTAATCTTTTTAAAAATATCACATAAGTAAAATCAATTACTACAAAGCATTTTTACAAATTCTCCATGTTTTATCAACGTTTTTGTTTATTTAATGTCGTACTTTCTTACTGTTGTCTTCCACGGCTCACTTCACACAGCTTGCTTGTCATCTACCTTAGCGGGCTGATGTGACAGTATGGAGCTGATCAGGTTTGTGTATCTCTGTCTTTGATAGAGCTGATTAAGGTCATGTGCCTGAAAGGATTTCTATTCGTGAGCTTTTTGTTTGGCAGTTGTTGTTTTTTGTCACATTAAAGCAGCTTTTACACTTATTTTACATCACTGACGCTTTCAGTATTGGTCTTTTGATAAATGTGTGGGTCTCTTTCCTGCCTCTTGTTCAGAGATTTTAAAACTATCTTTAGTACAGCACATGTACTGTATATATCGAGGACCTTGTCAAGCTCAGGGGACCATTGTGTTCCTTAAACATCGTGACAAGCCTCTAAAATAGAATTCTAGATTTCATTCATTGCCGGTCTAAAAATATATAGTTTGGTTTTGGAGGCTGCAAGTGAACAAAGAGACCCACTAATGTGATTTTTTTCCTGCTTTCTCGCTCCTTCCCGTGTGGGTCGACCAGGTGTTGATGCAATGTGTTAAATCTATAAAGAAAATCCCTGTTAATGCGTTAGACTTCCATCCCTCGATAAATCCAGAGGAGCTGCTCAGTGAACAACGAGAGAACACGCTGTCTTTTATTGGCCTTTCTAACTCCTTCCCTGTTTGCACATTACCGTTGTTGGAGAAAACACATGGTTTCGATTATTTATCTGAGGCTCTTTTGTTCAAAAGAAACGGGATTAATAAACTGAATTCCTGTGTGTGTGTGTGTGTGTGTGTGTGTGTGTGTGTGTGTGTGTGTGTGTGTGACGCACCACTTGGCTCCTCCTGTGCTTTAACTTGAAACATGTGTGTGGCCTCCAGCTCTCTGTCCAGCATCCTCAGGGTGGACAGCTGACCGGTGAACTGGTTGATACTGATAGGACAGTCCTTGTCTAAGATGGAGTATCTAACCAGAGAGAGCAAGAGATCAGGGTAACAGTTATACGCAGGATTAGTTGCATTATTTATTTTTTTATTTTTTTGCACAGCATCGTACCGAATGCTCTTGTTGGCTTTGTCAGGATCTCTGGCTGTGACGGTTCCTATGTTGCTCACAATACGTTCCTCCTCCACGGTGAATGTGTAGATGGGCAGCGAGAAGAGCGGTGCCTCGTCTACATCCAACACCTTGATGTTCACCTGTCAATTTCAAATGAATTCAGTTGAAAGACAGCTTGTTATTTCTGCACGTCTGGTCAAGATTAAAAGATTTAAATCGACTAGAATTGTTGGGATGAAAGTTTTTGTTCTTCGTCTCTTCAATGCATAATGTCACACATTGATAAAAAGCAGGGTGATGGCTTAGAGGCTACATACGTCCTGTTGGATAATTACCTGGGCTGTGGTGACAGCACTGCCCATGTTGTCCGCAGGAAAACGCAGGTTTCTCAGGTTTTCTCGCACCTGGACGGTGAAAGTGTAGCTGCTCGTCGTCTCGTAGTCCAGAGCCTGAGAGTCCGAGAAAGAGTTAACTGGGAATTCAGTCCACAGCAAGTCAAGAATAACTACTAATCAGATCAGAATTAGATTTCATTTTGAGCATATATTTGGAGCTCTTGTCATCCTTGTTTATATGGCCAAATAATGTTGTGTTGAGGAGTTGATGAGGGCCAAAGGGGCTAAATATGCACACTGAGCATTGTTTTATTATTGTACTAATGCTGTCAATAGTTGTAGGTTACAGTATTTAAAAGAGCAGTTCCACTGGACTTCTAAGATGATTATTTGTTTCCCAAAGGGTTCGAAACCGTCTCGGCTCATTTTTGTGTCTACATCTGATGCACCTGGAAATCCTAAATGACTCTGTTCTCTTATCAAAATGCAGTAAACCTTATCAATGTCATGTTTTTGAGACTTAACTTTAATGTCTCACTACTTCAGTAAACACTTAATATCCATAGAGGAAGTGACATTCCACATTTTGAATCCTCCTCAAAAGTGTATATTTCCATAAGTCTTGCTCATATTTTTAGACTGGGGACACAAGTGCATTTGCACTTCTCTTTTTTTTCTGCTCAAATGCACCACACATCGTCATCCCCAGTGCATTCACACCTGCGTCTGTTCACCAAGGACAGCTGTCGATTGCAGGTGTAAAAAGGCTCTAAATGTCACAACCTGGTTCAGCTCAAACTCTGGATTTAAGAAACACAGCAAAGTGCCATATTTTCCCTCCATGTTAAACATGTTTTCATGCATGAAAACACCTTATTCCTTTCACTTCTTCAAAGTCTGCACGAACTGAGACATGCACAGTGTTACGAATGCTCTTTCATGTCAACAGATATATGGCAGCAAGCTCTGCTTACCGTCACATTTCTGCTTATCGTTTCTTTGCCCTGTATAAGCAATAGCCTACTGTTCGGTTAAATGTTGTTTCTGGCGGACTTTTTTATCTGTGGATGGGACACCACAGGTAGGCAGGAATATTCTGTTAACTGGATTATTCATGGTAACAGGAATACTCAGTCGCAGGGTATCAAAGGCATGTGTAAACAGCTTAACAAGAATAAGACCTTAACCGCAGTGAGGACAATAGCTGGCTTACTCCCTGCACGAATAAACACAGCCGGTGAGAAAGATGAGAGGGGCTACAGAGCTGAGGGGCGAGTCGAGCAGAGAGAAGATTGTGGTGCGATTCGATTCCAGGCCGTGCTATTACAGAGCTCAGTTCATTAGAATACATATTCAGCTCTCCCATGTCCAAAATACTTTATCTGAGGAGCACAATCCAGTGAAGTAAACCTGCTAGAATTCCTGCAGGCATAAGTAGCTCTCCTCACCAGGAGGAGGCCAGCACTGTTGGGTTTGAATTCTAGTGTTATTCGTCCAATGTCCTGCATTACCATTGAAACATTAGCATACTTGAAGTCATGGAAATCCTCTCAGGCCACTGTGGCCTTGATTCTTATGCTCAGCTCACGGATGCTGATAATGTTGGTGATACGGTCATGTAAATCTGTGTTTGTGCTCGTTTCCTACCATTCGGAATTAAAAGCACCACCTAAAAAGATGAAAATATAAAATGAACATTAAACCCACCGTTTTTGGGGGCTGGAAGTGTGAGTATGTAACACTACCTAAACCACTTTCATTTCATTTTAGATTAACCCGAAAAAATGTAGGGGACCTTCTACTTCTACAAGGGGTACTCCTACATGTTGCCAAAGGGTACATGGCTTTCAGAGAAAGTTTAAATATAACAAATTGCTAATGCTAATGTATAGTACATTTATTGTCTTGTCTTTAGTGAATCATAACATATTGGTTATGGATTTAATCTGCGGATGCTCTGGTTCATATTGAGACCAAACCTTTCTATGAATGTAAGTTTTTGAGCCATGACAAAGGCCAACATGTGGCCTACAACAGACTAGGTGAGGCTATTGTTTAGCCTAGCCGTTTGCCGGGAATCCGTTTTGCTACTGAAGCAGGTTAAGAGGAGTGAGGAGTAAACAACAGTCAATGAAATAGCTTTTTTTTAAATTGTGAATCACCGCAAACACAAGAGGTCCTACGTACAGTCATATGTGAGCACAGAAAGTCAGGCTGATGGTTCCAGTAGTATGCGAGATTGGGTGCGGACAGATAAAGTTCATAAACACTTGCATGCACATGTCTCACGGAGAAAAACAATGAAGCCATCACATCTTTCAAAAAGGTGAAGAGCTACTGGAGCCTATCTAAGAGGGCTGTGGGAACCTGTGGGATCCAAATTAATCAGTATTCCCACTATCAAATTGACCCAAAGCAAGGAATGCTAAAAAATAAAAGTTTTTAGCCGTAAGATATCGTCTATTCATTTGTTGCCACATGCGCCTCCTACCTGTTTGAGCATGAGGTTGCCATCCTTGTTGGGGCTGCTGAGTTCGATGCTAAACACTTTGCTGTTTTCATTTGGAATGATGAAGATGGGCTCTTTGTTCTGAATCTGATCCCTGTCCTCCAACTCCAGAGTGCCTATCTTCTCATTCAGCTTGTGGTCCTCCGGAACTTGCAGTTCATACGTCTCTGCAGACAGAAAACAGACATCGCTGTGAATATAGCTCCTCTAAATATGTTCATATGAATAACCCTGATCTTAAAATCAAGATCAAAGTGTTGTGTCCAGACGGGCAACAGATTGGAACCTTTCCTTCTGAAATATTTCTTACTTCGGGTGAAAGAAGCAATGTTGTCGTTGGTGTCGGCGATGGTGATGGTGACAGAGGTGGTGGATGTGCTGCCAGAGGCCATTCCTCTCATGTCCTGAGCTTTAACCACCACTACAAATTGGCTCTTGGTTTCCCGGTCCAGAGTGTTTATCTTGCAGCTGATCACACCTGCAGAGAGACAGTGAGAGAGACAGACAGACGGAGAGGGTGTTATCTTTGAGGTCAGCTCTGACTCATATTCAAGTAAAAATAGTTTGTAACATCTACACCTCTGCCTCCATTAACTTGTTAAGGAAAAAGACAATGCCGCTGCAGGATGAAATAATCATGTCGGACGTCAGCGCAGCCAGCCTACCTGTGATGCTGTCGATTTCGAAGGCAGAAAGTTCTCCGTGTGGGGTCAGAGAGTACCTGAGCTCTCCGTTAGCAGTGGTGGGGTCATCCGCGTCGGTTGCCCTCACCTCAACTACTTTAGTTCCTGGATAAAGAACATGAATTGTTGAAGGCATCATGCAGCTTTTCAAAAATGTCCAACCCAAATGTTCTTTGGTTGATTAACACAACATGATTATGTTCTAAGATTGTTTTATTTCAGTCACTAATGTGCCATTTTTTTCCCAGCAGGATGTGCTAATGATTGTGACAGGTGTTGACATTATTGTTTAATTATGTCCCCACACTTTTCACAGTTCAGTCTATTTTTAATTATTAAATTAAATCCCTGGATGTTAAATGTCAAATACTTGCGGCAATAAAAACTTTTTTCCAGTAAGAATTTGCTTCATTTATGGTGTGGGCACATGGTCTGCAATGAGTTTTCGAACAACCCAGTCACCAGAAAACAATAGTTGGCATTATTCTTTTTATATCAGCATAGTATCATCCTTCAAATGCACAATGTCACATGTTTAACGTTGTGAAACAAGCAACAACACTACAGGGTTAAGGTTAGAAAAAAAAATCAGGCTTTGTGTAACTAGCGTAATAAAATAACAAGCAGTCGTAGCGGACTCTCTTAGGTATTGTTACGCAACAAGTGTACTTGGTGTCACTTGGGACACAAACAGCGATCTCCTGGGTGAAAGTCCTGTGTTTGCAGAAATGCACAGTGCAACATGGTTAATGTTGTGAAACAATTGGTTAGGTTTGTGTATAAATATCAACGTAACAATGTCAGATAACAACTGTAACTTGCGTGAATAAATAACAGTCCTCAGCGTAGCTCTCTTACATAAAGTGATGTAACAAGCATTAAATCAACATTGATTTGGTTTCACACGGGACACAAAAATCTGTCCCCTGGGTGAAAGTTTGTTTGACCCATCCACCACCCTTCCACCCTCCCTTGAGACGACTTTCACACTTGTAACTATACCACGTAACTTTCAATAACGGTTGCTAGAGCTACGACGTCACTTGATCTGACCGAATTCAAAAACGTCCACATTCAACGTATCCATGGTTTGCAGAAACGCACAATGCCAACATTGTTCCCTGGCGACTGGGAAGGAACCCACTGATGTTGTGGGCCTATAAAACTCATTTTAAATATGCAAGGTGATACAAATAAACCCAATTTGACAAAAACCTATTGAGCAACTGTTCAACCTGTTATCACCAGCTGATGATCTTTTTTGCCAATAGCTACTCACCTATCGTGGACCTCTCCGTAATTGATCCATTATATGATCCGGGAAAAACTGGGATGTTGTCGTTGAGATCCGTCACCTGGACAACAAACTCTCCAGCATCCTCTATCAACTTGTTGTTCCCATCATACATCCTGGCGGTTAAATGGTACGCGTTCTTCTCCTCTCGGTCCAGAGATCTGGTGACAAACAGGTCTCCTTTTTGATCCACAGTGAAGATGGTGTTTGCTCCTTCACCTTCTATTTTGAAGCTCTTCACCTCCACTTTCTGGCTCGACTTCAGCTGCGAAAGGAAAAAGTGAGTTGAGTGTCTCTTAATTTTCCCCCAGCTGGAGTGACGACTCAAATCAACACCCTTCCAGCAAATTTCCCACAGATGAACTGAGTATTCTAGCAAAATCAATCAAATATTCATCAAAGAGCTGGTTAGCAACAAGTTATTGCCCTAGATTCTTGGCTACAGCATTAAGACGGAATGGTAATGACAAAAAATACTCAAGCAGATAGGAAGTAGACCAGAAACACGAGGAGGATCTTCCTACCTGTCCTATCTTGTAGGCGGTGGGCGCAGGTTTCTCCTCTTCCACATAGAGAGAGTTCCAGATCCAATCTCTCTTCTGCCTGATCAGGACCGGATGGGACTCTTTCTTCACAATCTCAACGTTGCCTTCCACCGCAGGAAGGCCAGAATCTCCCGCAACAGCGAGAGAGACGGACATAATGGCCATAAGCCCCATAGTCCACAGCTGGAGCCAAGCCATCATCTAGGACAGAAAGTGATAGGGAGGGATGAGGGAAAAGAGGAGAGAGCAGAGAGGGGTAAAAGAACGAATAAGGGTGACGGGAGGATGCAGAAAGGAATATGTGAGAGGAGAGAGGGAGCAAAAAAGAAGAGGGAGGAGATCACATTAAAACCACTTATCAGCTGTGGACAGACCCTTTCACTGTGCCAGGGTGAGACTCGGAGTGAAGGCCAAGGACTCGCGGTCCCCTTACAGGCCACCGCTGAGCTCGAGGTCTAGTTATCATTGAGGACCAGGGCTCTTAAACCTTTTCAGCCTGGGACCCAAATGAAACATTTAGCCCCCCATCATGGGAACTGGGCTGAGGCATATCACTAATGTGGTCGCATGGGGATCTATTAAACATAGGCCTGTGACCCATTTTAGGTTCTGACCCACTGGCGTAGCATGAAGGAGAGACAGAAACAGAAAGAGACAGACGGACAGAGACGGAGAGAGGAGCTGACATTAAAACCACTTAGGATGTCCATCTTTATCAGCCATTGGAAAGGCCATTTACCATGAAGGGACTGTTTGACATTTTGAATTTCTGATCGGTTTTTATTATGCTCCCCTTTAATACAGCACATCAAATTGCAGGATAAAAAGAGAGTTTGGGTGCAACACAGTGAATGCTTTATTGCCGATACCAGTTCTGGATTCAAATCTAGGATCATGAGAGGAGGAGTCAGTTTTGCACATTCATTTATGCCAGACATCAGCAACAAGGACAAAGGTGTCAGCATAGTGGGCTTTGGCAAATCAAATGCAAGCTGTTGTTTGGCGAAAAAAAATGTGAATCTGGCTCAACTTTTGCTGTGATTTAATGCAACGTCATCTGGCAACAACATTGGCGAAAACAAAAAGTGCCAGCCTACAATCCTGGTAGATTACTTCATTAAATAAACAACGTAATTCTACTGTTTACCTTTGAATTTGTAGTAATGTAGTTTTAAAATCCTTTATGCAGTGTTTTGGCATCAGATAAGCCTTCAAATTCATGGCTTGTGTCTTCTTACCTTTTAAAAAGTCCACATCTACATAGACCCATGATTTCTTTTGAGGCTATTTTTGGTCTGAACGCCATGCAGAGAAATAAAGAGACAAGACTCTACAGCCACATTGGTGGTGCTGTGAGGTTATAAAAGAATCCAAAGAGATCAACCAAAGTATTGGACAAATTTCATTTTGCCCTTATGACGGCACTGGAGGGGATCATCAAAGTTCACAAAAACATGACTGTCTGCATTTAAAGTTTACGGCAATTCACTCATTAGAGACAAAGCAACCTGCTGTTGGCGCTGTAGGAAAAGTCAGGGGATCACCAAAGCCATTAGGATTCATCCTCTGGAGAACATGTCATGACAATCCACCCAGTAATTGACAACAGAAGTTTCCTCATCTGGATTTTTTCCCCACAATCTTGGAAACCCTTTAATATTCTTGTACACATAGAATTGGGCAATGACAGATGGTGCAAAGACTGGAGTAGCTAAAAAAAAAAAAACATGCATCCACATAAAATGTCAGCAGGTCATTGCAGAAACATGAAGCCCAAAGACCAAAGAAAATAAGAGTAATAGAACAAAAAAACAAAAAAAATAAATAAATATATTCATCATCATTTTATAAATTCAACCCGACAAGCCCGAGATTCGTCTGCTTCATATTGAAGTTTAAATTTGGTGAAATCACTTCTAAAATCGAAAGCAAACTTGCACCTCATCGGATTAATGGCTTTTGATTGATTACGAGTTAGCAAACATTTCACTGCCTTTCATCACCAGCTCGTGCCTGCGGGCCATTTTAGCACAATTTAACCAAAATAAAAATGCATAAGGCACACAAAAATCAGCAGTCTAGTAAACTCAAGCTTTCCCTCTCATTCCTTCTCACTGTCTCGCCCACTCTTTTCTGCTACTTTGTCTCCCCCATGGTCCCTGCCTCCCCCCACTGGACTCTATCTAATAAAGCAGAAATGCCAGGGAAGTAATCTTCAAAACATTTTAGTCTATATGTGCTCTGCACTCCAGTAGATATCTCAGAGCAGCCCTGCACCGTCCCCGTAGACAGATTAGTGCATCTTATTGTCTTCCAGCCATTAGCAGCAGGGAGGGAGTAAGAGAGATTATGATGAGGGGATTATACTGGCACAAAGTCTTCTCCCTCTAATGGCCTAATCTGGTATTCTGCTGACCTCCCCTGACCTCTTCACACGGCTCCCCCACAAATCAGCTCAAACAAAGACTCAACAGCGTTTTTGGTCTTTAGTTCACATCCCTTTGTTGGGGTTTTATTTTTCCTCTTGTGTTTTGTCTTTGTTTAGTTTCCTTTCAAGACTAAATTAATTAAACAGAAGAGCATCTTTTATTGCAATTTACTGTGGACCTCTGAATGGGAAGTGTGAGTGTATGTGTAACGCCTGTAAATATCGACTGAATCTAAATGTATTGACAAAGTAGCCTTCTAATGTCTTAATCTCACTTGCTAATAACCTTCTCACGCCTCTTCTTCTTACTCAATAACTTCACTACGTTTTTCAAGACATACTTGTTCTGTACACTGAACTAACTTGGCGAATTGATGCCATTTATCAGTTCGCACTGAGCTCCTAATACGTGGACGTGTGTCTCTGTCTCACCATCACATCTATCTTCTCTAATATACAACACTTCAGGAACCTAACACACTGGTGTTCAGTGTTTTGGTGCCTTAGGCAAACTCTCATTCAGCCGTATTGATGTGATATTCTGAGCCTCAGTAATGTGTCAAAGAAAGTATTGACTGGACAACTGTCGATGCTGAAGGGAACATCTAAACGGTGGATATGAGGAAAGGCCTGAATCCCTAAAAAGTGTCTTTCTATCATTTCAAAGCAGATATTTGTGTTCGTTATGACTCTGAGAATAAGGCGCACTTCTTATTTCACCACCAAAAAGAGTCTAAACCATCACCACAACAGGAAAATGAGGATGTAAGGAATGAGAGGGGCAATGCAAATAGGGTTCTCCTTTTATCTCTGATTAAACTTGTATCATATAGATAAAATATTAATTCTCACATAAATAAAACTGATGCATCATATTCTTGAAAAGGGCAAATTGGTTGGATGTTACAGTTAACTGTCGTTGGTCTCCCTGAATACTTCCTCCAACGGAAATATCTTTAAAGGTCATTTCTTCCTTTTATCACGCGCTGTGTCGGCCATGTATTTGAGCTCATTCAGCTGTTATATCTCCTTTTTATGTCATGTTTTTATTAGTTTAGTTCAGTGAAGTTAAACTGTCATGCTGCTTTTACTTTTGTCTATTTCTTTTCTGAAACGCTCTCTTGGTAACAGAGTGATTCTTAACCTAAACACATTCACTTGGCTGCTGTTTGAGACCAAACATGTTTCCTGGCTGTGTCCGGCTTTGTCCTTCTCCTCACCACGCTAATCTCTTACTGTGCGTCATCACGTATATCCTTCCTCTCAACATGGTCTGGACAAACAAAGCTGCACATGTATGTTCTCACGCAGTGGTTTCCAGAAACATGAAGACAGGAGACCTGAAATGACTCTCAAGGAAAAGAAAGTCAAACGAGCAGAATCTGCTATCCAGATGTTTAGACCAATAATGACTTTTAAATAAGCCTTGTGGGCTGTGAAAAGATTGAGAGGCAAACTTTTTTAACATGTTTTCAGCAAACTAAGTTTTAAAATTAAAATGCAAGAATGCAAACTGGTTTCATGCATCAGTCGCTGATTTGATCAGTACATTAGATTGACATTTTCATGGGTTGTCTGTCCGCGGTTGGATACCTCTTTGTTTTTAGTTGTGTGGTTTTTGTTGTTGTTGTTGTTGTTTGTAATCCAACTGGACGTACGACTGTATAAGTCCATATAACTCAACTATAAACTGTATGGATTTCCTTATTGCTACTGGACACTAAGAAATTGACATTGTGTCTACTGCTGCCTGCTCGTGAGCTTGTGGTTACAACACGGGAAGTCGTGTACACAATATTCTTGGCTCATTAGTGAAAACAAAGCACAATGACAGAGGACATTTTGTTTTTCCTCAGACATATTCGAAAGTTACGAAGAAAAACTCTATCCGACAATAATTATAATATTACTGTATATCTATATTTATAACATAAAATAATATAAAATATGAACTTTCATGGCCTCCCCTATTGCTGACAACATCAGCAACCACGTGGACACTCGTGGACACGTAGCTTTCAGAAAATGTTCGCGTTCATACCGACTTCAATAAACACGACTTCAACATCGTGATACAATGTTAGGTTGCTATGATTACATTATTTTCATTGGATGAATATTATATAATGTTTTAACTGTCTGGGGACATTATAGAAATATGTGTTTTGGTATTACGCAAAGAACAGTTGATATACAGTTTGACTCAGCTGGACTATCACATCAAACGTCTTACTCACACTTATACAACAACATCCTACTACACACAGTTGTTTCTGTGATGACAAATCCATTGGGGGCATTTTCCCTAAAAGGGCATTTTTTCAGTTACTCCTTCCCTTTCATCAGAAGCAGGAAGGGTAAACACAATGCCTTCTGGGAAATGCCATGGGGTCTGTTAATGAGGGGTCATGATTAGTGAGTGGACACACCCTTCCTGGTATTCAGCTGCTGACGGCACGTCTCTCTTTTCGTCTTCTGTCTCATTTTCTCAATCGTTTCTTTCCTCTTAAATGTCTCCACTTCTCTTCGGTTGAGTCACTCAAGGTGAAAACTGAACTTGGTTTTTTTCCACACAGTCTATTTCTGTTTCCTGTCTGTCATTCCACCTTTTTTCTCTTTTCTCACCTTTTCCTCTTCACCTCTTTCTTTTTCGTCACTCTCTCTGCCTCACCTTGAAAGCGGATTAGCAACTTAGAAGATGGTGTGAAGGATAAACACACCAATTTAACACCTTTTTTTTTAGTGGCAATTAAACTTTTTACTTTTAAAAATCCTTTACTGTGACTTGTAAAATCTTGAGGATGATCAAGAAGGTGCACGTAAAGTTTTGATTTTTGTTCAAACAGTTGTTACTACCTGTCATTTTTATTTATGCAACTCAACTGCAAGTGTCATGCATGCAAATCTTACTTCAGGATTATACAAAGTTATTTATGGCATCATGTATCAAAGGCATCTTTCAGAGGTATGAAGAATAAATAACACCCAGGAAATATCTGTAATTACATCTGTACATTGTCCGCAGGCAAAGGGAGTGTGTGCGCGAGTGTGACGGAGGAGCAGAAACAGACAGACGCTGAGATACAGTTGTCATTCTCCGGGATGTTTTGTGACTGGCAGACAGGTCTGACCTAGTTTCACTCAACCAAAGGCTAAAGCAACGAAACGAGTCAACAAGACTTCATAGTTCTGGCGGTCGCCGAAGTTCATCCACAGAAATACAACTCAGCTCTGTCTTGAAATCTTAAGGACAAGGGATGTAATTATTTATTACATATAAATATTTATATATGACGTTTCAATATGAGTGGCGCGGTGGATCAGTGGTTCATATCATCATCTGACATCCCATCATCCGAATCCGCACCAGTAACAAAAGAACGACACCAAAATAATGAGAATTTGAGTGTAGATTCCAGACCTCTATTCAAACTAATGAAATAGGTCTGGTGTTTGAAAACAACCGAGTCAATCAGAGTTTTGTAGACGGAAATGAAGATTGGGGACCCGTGATAGAGCCAGAAAAATGACAACGAGCATGAATGTATTGATGTAAGTCGATTTACAGAAATAAAAACTCTTAAATGCAGATTTCTCTTTGATTGAAATAAAAGGGCTCCAAGTAAATAAGACGTCACATGATTGAATGGAGTAAAATGACCCCTCTGGCCTTTCACGTGATAAGATTGTGTGTTTTTGTTTTTGGATTCGTCTAAAGCATGAATCTGTCAAGAGTTCAGAGGACTTTGTCCCGGGGCAAATTATCTATCTATCGTTTGGTTGCCATAACCAAATGAGGATGAACCTTTTCCAATTAGGACAATCTTCATGTGCCACTCTTGTATCAAAATTTGAACGTTTTAAAAAAAAGATAACGACTGGCTGGATCGCCATGAAGTTTGTTCAGGCTACTTGTGGTCCCCAGAGGATGAACCCTGTTGACTTTGATGATCACATGACCTTTTTCTCTATCACCACCCTTACATGAAAGTGTGTACTTTGCACACGAGATAGCCTGCTGCATAATTGAACAGGTTGACATTTGCGAACTGCTCCCCAGAGGAGGAACCTGTACCTTCTACATTAGTATGAAAACTATATAATCAGGACTAATTCTGGTGAGCACTTCAGCTTGTACGAGCACCAGAGGAGCAACAGTTTAAAAATCTCGTTACATTCTTTAAAAACCTGTCTCAAAATGATGTCTTTGACATAGTTTGGCCTTCCTCAGTCTCCGTTTCCCACCTCAAAATCAGGAGTTTGTTTATTTTTGTATACAGACGGTTTTCCATTCATTTGGAATTTCGAGCAAACTTTTGAAATGCGAATTAGGTGTGTTTCCATAAACTGGTTTTAAAGCACATAACCTCTGCTATACCGTAGCTTGGTCAGAAGTTGGCGCTGTAGGCTACGCATGACGCTAATCTGCCTGTGAACAGCGTAAGAGAAGAGGTTGCGAACTGAAAACAAAAAGGTCTCCTTGGGTTAGGGTATAGGGTTAGGGTTAGCCATCTACAGGAGATACATGGAGAGTGGTCTTCAGGAATTTGTTTCAAGTGGGAACATTTTTAATTGTTCTTTTTAATGTCAGCTAGTATTGGACATGTTTCATGCTTGAGACGAAGACAAGCATTAGAATATCTGAGAAACAGCTAATCAGTCATGTGAAATGAATGTTCGCGATGTCAGAATTTATTTGGCAAAGGTGTTTTTATTTGCAATCTACTTTTGCAACTGAGTTTTTTTTTTAATCAAATGTTGCTTTTGTTTTCACGCAGCTTTTCCAATGCATACATCGAAATGCACGTTTAAAACAAATGTGTGAACGGAAACACGGCTTATGTGGCACAGGAGGTGATTCCACAGCTTCAAATCTGTGATGGTTGACTGCTGAACAGTGTCTGTGTCTGTTGTTGAGATTAAAACATGTTTAATCACAAAGCAGCTTCTAACAATCTGTCTGCCAGCAAGTCACACCAGGAACCGCTCACACACACACACACACACACACACACACACACACACACACACACACTCTGTGTCCTCACTGACACTGTCATGTCACAGACTTTATTCATGCTCTGATTGGTGTTCAAGAGCCTTCTAGTTAATTCTATTTTCTTTCACAATCAGACGAATCAGATTTCATTACAGCGAGACTGTTATGAATGATGTGGGCCAGCTTTAAATCTGACAGTAATAACCAACAGCCATCTGAAAATAATTTAAAGCCTATAGCGTGTTATCCACATTGGTTTTGGCTCAGCTGTCAGCCCCTGACTCTGCCGAAGGCAACATTTCCAACACGGCACATCCGAGTAGTGAAAATGTTGAAGGAGCCCAACGATGAGGGGATATGATTTTTCTTGTCCACACAACACATACCGAATTATCTTATAAATCATGTAAATATTGTTAAAGTAGTTACACGATTATTTCTCATTTGTTCAACCAGCACATCACAAAAAACCTTTAAAATATTTCCGATCAGGCCAGTTTGCAACATTTCAAAGCCTCACATTCTGACGCGGAGCTATGGACCAGTCAGGGAAACGTTCAAGTACATTATAATTTAAATTCAAACATGTTCAAATACAAGGTGAAGTGTGGTATATTGTGTAAAGTGCAGAATACAGGTCAGTCACTGAAAATAAAACCCCAACTGGGTCTTTCAGTTGCAATCAGCGACTTCAGCTGCGCTAACATCGCCACAGCTGGACAGCCTGTCAACCACTCTGACATATATCTGAATGAATGGCTCTAATCATGAATCTTATGTGTGCGTGTGTGTGTGTGTGTGTGAGGGTGAGGTCTCCCAGATGGCACCCAAAGGATTTTCACTGATAGTTCCCTCTCCAGGAATTAGACCACTGGGTTTAGTTGCATCAAAGGCTTTCGACATAACAACCAAATCAAATCACCTCTGTCACTCGGGGCCATGGATCCAGATCCACAAAGAAAACATCACTAAGGAGGAACTATTCTCACATACACAGGGGTGGACAGAAAAACAGAAACAGCTTGCCATGTTATAACCACAGCACCAGAAATGATCTGAATACCCTCTCAAATGTTGAGATTTTTTATCATTTTGTCAACCCCTTTATGCACTAAACAAATTCTGCATGTACAGCAGGCAACTCTCCAGCTGACAAAATAACACCACTCGACCACTTTGCAAATCTTAAATGGCGTCATCAATACTTTATAGCCGCACCAGCTTGACATCAAGTTGACAGAACTCTTCAAAATGAACCCCCGGTGGATATATTTTCTGTCTTTTAAAATGTGCTGCTCTGTCCTAGATCATCCGGTATCGTCTTAATGGTCGCAGCAGTCTGTCTCCAGGAATGACAGTCCAGCCCTCTGGGGGGAAACAGAGCTCAATTACAGCATTCAAATCTCCACGGAGCTGTCCGAGATCATTGGCATGACATGTGTCAACATCCTTGAAGGGGTAACAGCCATTATTTCAAGTTATTTCGGTACCTTCTTCGAGACAGTTTGACTGGTATTCATGAGCGTTTCACCCTGGAGTGACTGGGAAAGTATAGCCTGGAGCGTTTTTCAAAGGATCTGGGTTACATTTGCTGCTCTACACTGCTTTTTTATCAAATTCAGACTCTCATTTGCTGAACTGGAAAGCTCTGGATGTATCTATCCATATAATTGTTCAGCACCTATACTTATGATCTACACACACATAACACACCTGCACAATCAGTGTTTCTCAAAATAGAAAAAAAAAGGAAACTTACCACACAGACAGATGGTCCAAGCCAAGTAGAATCAGACCTTTATTTTGGTACAAAATGAAGCCCAAATCCTTGAAGGTGCTGTCTTGCTCGCTCAAACTGAGGTTATACTTTATTAATGAGGCAGGTTGCAGTAGAGATTAGTGGCTGGTAGGTGGTCGAATGTTCAACAGGGAGTACGAGTCTTCCACGCTCTCTCCTTTCTGTGCGGCGCAGGTTTTTTTTCTGATGTTGAAAGAGAGCAGCAGGTGTTGTTGAACAGGCAGGGATTTCTCTCTCCGCTTGGTTTCTCACCAGGTTTCTGTACAAAATCCTCTTCGAGATAAAAACAAGATACGTCTGTGATGATGAAGTATGGGTTGATTCCTCTTGAATGAGAATGAATCCCAGAGTTCCAAAGACAAAGCTCCAGAGTTAACTCAGGAGGTAATCGCTGAGATATCACTCTGCTTCTGTCCGTTTTTCTCTCAAAGTTTTGTGCTAAAAAATGTGTTTATAGCCCAGGTTGTTGAGGTTTTTCCTCTAACAGGTTCTGGGGCTCTTTGGCTCTTTTTTTCCTCCGGTCGCCTCTGATGTGGTTTTCTCATCCAGTATTGAACCACAGCTGTCCAAACCGCAGTCCCCTCTCGTACAGGTCACTGCCCACTTCCTCTCCCTGTCTTTGTGGTCAGTTTCCGCTGGTGCACCCTGCTACTGCTCCTTTTCCTGTCCTGGAAGGGGGGGGGGGGGGGGGGGGGGGAGAGAGAGAGAGAGAGAGAGAGAGATGTAGAGGTATGGAGAGGTATGGGGATTGGTGGAAAGACAGAAAAAAAAGGAAAGAGGCAGAGAAGCTGAGAAGCTGAGAGAGGGAGCGCATATGTCAGAACAGCTCAAAGACGCTCGGAGAGGCAGAGAAAGCAGCCGGCTCATGTTCATGAAGCAGATGGAGTGAGTGTGAGGGAGTAGAAGGGAGGGAGGGTGATGGAGAGGAAGGTGAGAGAGGCGTTACTTTTCAGTCCTCCTCGGAGAGAGGGAGAGACGGAGAGTGGGGAGGTGGGGGGCTGGAGGAGGGGGGGAGATTTATTATTCATGTGTTTGAGATAAGGATTAAGTTAAACAGGTTATTGGGGATAATCCTTAGAGATTTCCCCACATGAGGCTAGTAAATATTTCAGAGGGCTGAGAGTGTGTGTGTGCGTATGAGAGTGTATCTGACAGAGAGATCTTGTCGCCACACACACACACACACTTCATCCTTCTCACCCCCCTTCTCTTCTCTTCAGGGGGAGTTGTTCATCAGTAATTTGGCAAATTGGACAGGAAAGCCGGCGTGTGTGTTTTTACATGAAACCTCTCCTGTGGCAACAGCAGTCCTGTCTTTCTTTTTCACTTCCATCCCTCTCTCCTTCTCTCCCTCTCTCCCTCTCTCCCTCCCTCTCTCCTTCTCTCCCTCTCTCCCTCTCTCCCTCCCTCTCTCCCTCCTTCTCCTCTCTCTCTCTCTGTTTGCTCGCTCTCGTGTTATTTGCAGTTTGAGCTCCACTCTACATAGAATATTTCCGTCACATCTGGGAGCAGCATGCCGATCATCAACATGACAAAAATCAACATTTACTTTGAATCCTCCTCCCTTATTGCAGCAGTTGTGGATGTCTAGTATCTCTCAATAATTTCCACAAGCTGAAGGACAAAAAGGTTGTTTTGTCGCTGACGTTCAAAACTGTAACAAATGTCCTTTTACCTTTCTCTGATCAGCCACCTTTGTAGTGAAGGAACAGCTTAGGCCACCAAAACTACTTGATTGAAGGTAAGCTGTGGAGGTTTTGACCACTATTGGTGGTTTAGAGCAGCGTTTTGCGAGTTGTTTCCAGTTTTGTGCATTTACAAATGGACAACCCATTCTCACGCCCAGCTCTTAAAATACAACAGCTTGCTCACTGGCTCTTTGCTTCAAACTATGATGCTCTAAATTCCCCTCCATCATAAATTGTGGATGAGTCAGGGCATCGTATCCTCACGCAGCAGTTTGTAGGAAATCTTGTGAAAAGTTACTCCTCATTTTTATGCGTTTTCTAACTAAGGTCCAGCAACAATAAACTTCTGTCTTTACAGGAAACAACTTGGTTGATTTAGGCAACAAAACTACTTAGTAAGGTTTCAGAAAAGATCTTTGTTTGTGTTATGTAACTACAGAAGTGCCGAATACTAAAGTATGCAAGTTACATGAAAAATAAATCACAGTTTACTTCTCGATGTTCTCAAGAAACATACAGTTGCCGCTTGTTACATGCATGAAGTGTCTTTTAAAAATAAACTTACAACGTAGGTTTATGCAACTAAACTACTTGGTTATGTTTAGGAATAGATCGTGGTTTGAGTTAAAATTAGGACTTCCTAAATAAAACTACTTAGGTCAATTAAGTAGTTAAGTTAAGTAGCTAATGTACGGATGTTAATCTTAATGTTTTTATTGTTGTGAATTCAAACAAAACTTATTGGTGAGGTTTAGGAAAATAATGTGGTCTGTTAAAAGAAGTATGTTTGTTACGTAAACTAAGTAAGATACATAAGTTATGTAGTCAGCTATCACATATACAGATGTTAGTTTCACAGTGGTGTAGATTGAAAGCCCAGTGTGTCTGATACGGAGGCTAAAGGGTGCTTCATTGCGATGCTATCAGAAGTTGAAAGAAACCAACGTCTCTGATCCATTATTCAAACCAGTCTTCTTGGATTTTTATTTCATTGTCTTATGTTACCTGAAGCAAAACACGGCCGCTGTATCTTCTGAACAACGATAAGAGGTCATCGTGTTATTTCTGCCTTCACATTTAAGAGACATTCGCTTGCCTTCGCAGCCGCTCTCTCTGTTAGGTTGTATTATTAAAAAATAACATTTTTACTACCCACATTTCTTGTTCTTGCTTCCCCGGTGAACTACGCTTTTTTCTAAGTGTCATCTGTTTGGGTTTTTTGACAAAGAACTAATATCTAACTTCAGGGAAAAACTCTCTGTCAGAAAGTGTGTGTGCAAATGTGTGTGTCAGTTCAGACAGATAAGGGACAGACTAGTGAATGTGATGACAGCGACACACCAGAGAGAAAGAAAAGCCTAAAGGAAAGTGTCTGAAAATGTTTTTTGTGTTTTTATCTATCACCCAACATTATTCTAATCAACTTAGTACACCATATGTATGTATATTAATAGGTATTGTACATGCAGCTTAACTTTAAGTATTGACCATTTTTGAAAACCGTACCTTTAAATATGATCAAACTGAATCGGGCAGAGGCAGTGATGTATGTAGGTATGTAGAGAAAGGGAACAAGAGAGGGAATAGCAAAGAGAAAGAGTTTGTCCTCATGTCGGCTGTCTGTTTTCTTTCGACGTGTACAAGAGTGATGGTTGTCCCACAAACAAACAACCAAAACGTCGCAACTATGATGGAAACTTGTTTACACGTCTCTTTTTCCTCTCCTCCTCTGAGTCTCTCTGTCATTCTGTCTTTTCAAAAATCCTCATGCTCTTGGCCTACTTTTTCTTTTAAAAAAAACAAACACTTTGGCACAAAAAATTGCATCCTCGCTCCGCTCATGACATGTAAGGAAACGGGTGATATCCCCCCACTGGTGGTTTGACTGGAAGAAGACCGCTGGGAGTCGAACATCAAGGACTGGAGGACTGAGAGACAGACAGAGAGAGAGGGGCAAACGTCTAACATGCCAGATCTTTTTTAACGGCGCTATATCTGCATAAAGAGGCCGCTTTCATCATTAACACCTACAATGCTTTTATATATATTTTTAGAAGCATATTCAGAGGGTAGACACAATAACACGGAGCACCCAATTCACCGCTGCAAACACTGCTGTGAAGGTGGGTCGTGTTGAAGCGCCGGTCTGAGAACCCACATATCAAAGTGTTAATTGACAGAGCAATGTTTAATAGATGATGATATAAAAGTCCTTTTCCACACAGTTGTTTTATCTTTACATCCAGTAATTCTTCAGATTGTAAAGGACCAGATCACACGAATAATGACAAACCATTGTCCTGCTCAATCTCAGTCAGAAACGGTTTACTGTCGTCTTTGCACATACAAGGAAAGTGGCTTGGTGATTGGTGTGGTTTTAAAAACAAAGACAAAGAAAGAGTTAACATTGCATTTTAGTTTATTTCTCGAACAAGGTTTTTGCCACCATAGACATAAACTGGTTGTAGCTGAATTTACACCTCGGGATTACGGGTTTACGTCGTACCACGTGATTTGGCTTTCATTAGGCGAGTTTCTTATTATTTTCCAATCATACTGAAAGTTTCTCCTTCCATGTTTTTCTTTTCTCAGCGTTGTGTTTGGTCCCAACTATTACTGTTGATCTCTCGATTACACAACAGTGTGCTGCCTAGTAACAGACTGCAGATGTGAGATCTGCCCCCCTGTCCATCCTGTGTATTGGTATTATCCCTCATTATCACATCGAGCTTTAAAGAAACAGTTTTATTGTATCTCAATCAATTTCTCATCAAAGACAGCATTACACACCAAAACATTTAGCATCTATAGTCACATTGTTCTTCCCTCCATAATCCTTTATCTGTTCAGACAGTCAGAGGACGAGGAATACCGAGAAAAACTCCAGTTTTCCTCCTTTTAAAATCGTACAGTTTTATCTAAAGGGAACGATTACACGTCTTGGGGCTGGAATGACTCTTTCTTGCTGCTGTTTGGCCCGTACTTGCATCATCAGGTGTAGGATTTTGGGTGTTGAACAGAGCCTGGCTATGACATACAGAGAGTATTGACAAGTGAAGTGGAGTTGAAAGGCATGTCATCAGATGACAAAAGCAGAGATAAGGTTGAAAAACTGTGAAGTGGTTCCAAAGTCCCCCATGTGTCCTTGGCAAATCACTTGATCCAAAGCTCCATGCGAACATGCACTGTTCATTTGTCACACCACTTCACATATGAAAGTGAACGTGAGCTTCAACACACAAACGAAGGTTATCAAAAGGAAATTTCAAAAATGAATTACACTATTCAAAAGGAGGGTAGAAAGAGAATTCTCATTGAAAAATGTGGATAAAGATGACTGGATTAAAAACTGAAACTTAATTTGAGCAAGCCATAATGGGAACAGTTGTCATTAAGTACACTCCTCCCAACTTCAGTTTTATAAGCAAAGATATGGTGCATAAAAAAGGAGGTTGAGCTGCTAATAATTCTTTCCAATGCAGGCAGATGTCTTTCTGCTTCTTTTGAATATGTTGCTCTTCAGTTGAATTCCTCTTGTTGTATTTTCAGGCCTAAATGTTGTGCAAACTATCTATCATCGTGTCTATCGTCGGCATATACTTTGACTTTGAAGTCATTGTTGGGTATTTTGACATTCATGTTGATAACCCTGAGAAAAGCAGCATTGACAACTTGTAGTCTGGATAGTTGTGGTGTGACTCGTAGTATATCACTGAAAACACCAGTGAATGATTCATGAAGAAATGATCTTCCCCACCCACCCTCTCTTGGGTTTTGGTCAATGGTCGTGTTTCCATTCAATTCTCAGGTGAATTTTTATTTTACTTTTCAAATGTTGCAAAAAAACAAAATGCGAATTAGCCACATTTAGCCACGTGAAGAGACAGAAGCAGCTTTGCTTCAGAATGCTCTACACCCTCATATGCCGAAGAACAATGTCTCCATGCGTATTACTGCACAAGCAAATCACGGAATAATTTCAGCATGTATTTTCAGTCATGATTCATTAGTCGCGCTGCAACACATTTGTTAATCGCCTCACTATCACATAAAAGGCTGTTAGAAACGCTTTATGTAAATGTCAGTCAGTAAATTTCATCACAGTGATCAAAATGTTTTTTTTTTACAGACTTTCTCGTTGCGTTGTTGCATCAGACGCTCCATTCATTTCCAGTGAAAAGCTGCATTTCTTTAGTTGTGCATTTAGATCAAACGTACTGGGATTATATATCAAATTCAATACAAACACTTGAGCAGATGTATTGAAATAGCCAATATCATGCATGTTGACAAAAGACCCATTGTTCCTCATTTCCAACCAACAGTCAACGTTGGTTTCTTTTAACTGTAACCAAAATCATTCCCAAACCTTAACCCAGTGGTTCCCAACCGTCCCCCTACTTGTATCTAAGAAACTGTACAACGCTCTTCATTTGTGTTGTGTTGACTGCTGTTTGTGTCCCGTGTGAAACCAAGCCAACATTGACTTTTTGTTACGTAATTTCCAAACTTAAGTTACGCTACTAAGGTCGGTATCTAGACCCAAACCCTGATCTTTTCCTAAAATAAACGCATGGGCTTGTGCAGGCGTACTGAAAGTAACAAAATATCTTCTCGTAAGATATCATATGAACTGTTTGAGGATTCGTTGCTCTGGAAGTTCCACCGTGATTCAAGGAATGACGCAGAGTAACAAATCGGACGAAGCAACATCAGTGTGATTTAGATTTGCCAGATGTCTCCATAGACAGCAATACAGATTGTGTTCCGTGTCATTTTATTTGAGAAAAACATAAGGAAAAAGACATTGGTGGTACCAAGGAAAAACTGTACTGCTCTGGCAAACCTCAGTGAGGTTGTATAACAACGTAAGATCAACAAATTGTCTCTAAGATATTACGGCCCAGGATGCAGCATCCACAGCAGGGAAACATCTCTCTACAACAGAGACTAAGAGGAGACCGGCTGCCTCAGGCAAACTGAGGATGCCCTGCTTCATCACAACCAACAATTCATAACGCATCAGACTGAGAGGCAGATGTTTGTTTTGTTGTTTGTTTGTCTGAAAAGCAGAACTATCCAGAATCCCCTTATGCTGTAAGCCGGGGTGAATGTAACTAAGTACATTTACTCAAGTACCTGTACTAGAATTTTGAGGTACTTGTACTTTACTTGAACGTTTCCATTTAATGCTACTTTATACTCTAAACTACATTTTGGAGGCAACTTTTTATGTCGCTGCTTTAATTCAACTTTACCTTCAGTTACTTTTCAGATTCAGATCAATAATACAAAATAATTTTGTTCTTTAATTTAAGATTTTGAATGCAGGACTTTTACTTTTAGCAGAGTTTCATACACTCGGCTATGACTATTTCTGAATGCCTGAATATTTCTTCCACCACTGGCTGTCAGTCAGCTCTATCTGAAAGTTCATAACGTGACTTATTCATCTTTAAAGCACATCACCTAAAACACACGACTAAACCTAAATTTCCTACACTATTCAGCACCAGTTTTCTGTTTAGCTACAGAGTATTATTTGGTTCATTTAGTATTAATGGAGAATTACAAATTCCCTTTATAAAGTTAAGAGCATGTAACGTTCTTCTTTATTGCATCAGTCTATAAATAAAACCAGAAATGAATCGAGTGTTCTGATGCAGGTGGCTGATTTAACACAGCAGCTGCTGTTTTGTATTCTATTGACTACATTATTTTAAATTTAAAGTAAAAATCTTCTTTGCACTCTAAAATTGATGTGAAAATTGAGTCATGGCAAACAAAGAAAGAAGCCTAACACTCTAATGACCTCGGTTAAAGAAAGAAAAAACGTCATTTCAGTTTTTACCAGCTCCAAATTGTTACGACACACAGATCCGGAGAGATGCGACATTAACCCCTACTGTGTGCATGTTTTGTGTGACTATACAATGCTTGCATATATGTGTGTGTCTACCATTTGTGTGTGTGTGTGTGTGTGTGTGTGCGTGTGTGTGTAAATAGACAAAGATCCCTGAGGACAAATGATGAGGAGATGATATCTTGTGAAGTGTGCCCTTTAAAAATAGCAGGGTCGCTGTCAACATTACTTGGCTCTGGATGAGCTTTCTGTTTTTGTGTGCGTGTGTGTGTGTGTGTGTGTGTGCGTGTGTGTGTGTGTGTGTGTGTGTGTGCGTGTGTGTGTGTACACTCCTGCATGCCACCATGATCTGTGCGTGTGTTTGCAAGCCTTCCTGTACTGCATTTCTGTGGGCTTTCTGTGTGTGTGTGTGTGTGTGTGTGTGTAGACAAGTAACAGCTATTAGGATCTGTCATCATGCATGACTGAGTGTGTGTGTGTGTGTGTGTGTGTGTGTGTGTGGGTGCTAATAAACGTGTGTCCGCCGCAGAGAGGTATGAGATGCATTTAAACAGAGCTCCTATGACTGATGTACATGGTAATGTGAAATACCGCCTCAGGGTGACACAGACAGAGACAGAGAGAGAGAAAGATACGGGGGTTGGGGGGTTAAAACAAAATGAATATGATGAAACAAAGGAGCAGAATAAAAACTAATATTATAAGCATTTATATTAACAGTATACAATAAACACATTTACCGAAACAAATTAAAATCTTGTTCTACTAACATTATATTTAGGCTGAATGGCGATTTCGTTACCTCTTTATTCAGCCTCCTTACTATACTTTATGGAGGCAGAAGATGATTTTTCTCTCACATGTATGGGCGGAAACAATGGGCCCCTGGGTACAAGCATGCAAAAGGCCCCGCCACCTCTCCTACATAGGAGAAAGACACACAGACTGTATTGTAGTTTGGCCTCTTTATGTTGTTGTTTTGAGTCTCTTTGAAGTTGTTTTGAGTCTCTTTGTAGTTGTTTTGATTGTCATAGTTGCTTTGTATCTCTTTAGTCATTTTTAGTCTTTTGTGGTCATTTTATGTCTCTTTGTAGTTGTTTTGTGTCTCTTTGTGTTAATTTTCTTGTGAAAAGAATTGATAAGGTAAAGTCAAAGTTCAAAAGAAGATGAAGCAGCTTAGCAGCTATTCAGACATATCATAACAGACAAAACGCACAGGTGTAATTGATGACGAGCCGAGACGATGGCTGCATTTTATTCAGGTGATCCAATTCGAGTGCTCTGGCATTATGCATGCTTGTAAAATTACACCTGTGTTTTACGTTTTGACGTATAAAACTCTCTGCAGTAAAAATTTGAAAAGTGATTATCAATTCAGAGGTCTGCTAACAAGCTATGGCTTGCGGTTTTTAATATATTTAATTCAAAGGGCTTGAAATGTGACCTGATGGTAGAAAGCATCACCGATCAGCCAAATGATAACAATTCATCCTTCGCAGGAAATTAATGTGTATGAAATTTCATGGCAAACCATTCAATTGTTGTGGTGATATTTCACCAAAAATACACAAATGTCAACCTCATGGTGGGGCTTGAAGAAAATCAAAGTCAGCATGTGTCCTCCTCTGGGGACCATGAATGAAAGATGCCATGGCATTCCATCAAAAGGTTGTTTTGAAAAGATTTGCCAACAGTGCTGCTGGCATGGCTGAAAATCATGTTGTTTTTCACTTACACACATAAATGCAGTCGAAAGGCAGGTTCAAGATTTTATTAGAAAGGAGTTGAGTAGGTGTTGAACATTGAAGATAAATATTTAGGTAAAGAAGTGGGGAGGGGGGGGGGGGGGTGAGAAGAGGAGGGTGGGGCTGAAGGATAGCACGCACATGCACAATTCTATGCAACATTCCCATTAAAATCCAGAGATAAGGACCTACAAATTTCTCCCAAACCGACTCCCCTCCCTGCTGCCTAGTCTTGTTTCACTCCCCCATCTCTCTATGTCTCTCCCACCTGTCTGTCTCTTATTGCGCCTGTCTTTCATCACTCCCCTCCGCTCTGTGGCCGAAACCTATCAGAGGTTGAATCAATGACGAGACGTCTGAGGATATCTCTGCGTGTCTTTGTGTGTGTGTGTGTGTGTGTGTATCTGAGGTCTGATTCAGAAAAAATGTGTATTTTCCTTTCCACACTGTAAATTGAAATCTGTGCGTATGTGTGTTTCTGCCTCATTATGGAGACATTTTGTGATTGTGTGGTTTTAATGTGCTCTGCCGAGCTCTCATCTCCGTATTTCTCATATATCAAAAGTGTGAAAAACACATTTACGTGTGTGCTTGTGTGTGTGTGTGTGTGTGTGCTTGTGTGCGTGTGTGCGTGTGTGTTTCTTTGAGGATGCTAACTAGTGGATGCTAAATAATGCAGCGTTCTGCCGAATGCCTCTCCTCCCCAACAACATCCCCATTAGTGATTCGGGGTTTGAAAATGTTAATGCTTTTAACAGAGTCACTCCTCATTCACATCAAACTGGAGAAAATAGCAGGACTGGAGAGACTCGCACATACAGTGTAGACAAACATGGACAGAGGCAGAACCACATTGACAGACTTGTGCATACACAGAGAGACACAGACATGCAAAGATACTCACAGAAACATAGAAACTGACAGATGCATGATAACATATAAGCACAGCTGGATGAGGAAGAGGTTTGGAGGAACAGTGGTTTTGATCATTTTTGCTATTCTTCGATATGCTGCCTAATTAAATCATCTCCTTGCTGTTTTCTGGATGTTTCTGTTGTGAGGTTTTTGCAAGGAGTATGAGATGAAAAATAAGAGACTTTCCTGGTAAATGAAAAAGAAAATGTTTTTAATTAATCTACCACCAGCTATAAAAGAGGTTCGAAGAGCTGCGCACATGTAATGTCTTTAAATTAAAGCCTGAGAAGCATTTTGTCCAATTCCCTGAGCATTGTAACGCCACTGTTGGTGAAGCATAATGCTTCCTTTAATACGACAGACTGAATGTAAGAAGTGGTAGTAGTCATTGTGACATCACCCATGGGTTTGTGGACTTACGTTTTGAAGCCTCCAGTTTGGCATTTTGGCCGTCGCCATCTTGGTTTTTGGTCGTCGGCCTCTTGTTTCGTTTTTTTTCCGCAACCAGAAGTGACACAAGTGGGTGGGGCTGAATAACATCCAACGACATTTTTAAGAGACCAAAATGTTACAATTAACTTACACAAACTGAAAACACACTGTGAACGGGTTAAAGTTGGAAGACAAAAACACGGACACGGCTCCAGACCGGACAACGCTGTGATAGCGACCTGTCAATCACAGTGTAGCCCCGCCCTAAAGCATCCCGTGCTTTATGGTCTGTTAGACTCTAAATGGACCATACTTTACTAAATGAACATCATGCTGTATTGAAGAAGAATTGAAACTAGAGATTGAGACCATAAACTCATGTTTACAATGTTTACTGAGGTAATAAATCAAGAGAGAAGTAGAGTCATTTTCTCATAGACTTCTATACAATCTGACTTTTTTTTGCAACCAGAGGAGTCGTTCCTTGCTGGCCAGCAGAGAGAATGCAGGTTTAGGACGGTGATGCCAGTTTACGACACCAAAACAAAAAGAGGGAGACTCTTCTTCTTCTACGAGAGCTGGATTGGACACAGTGAGTCAGTCTTGCAACTAACTTGTACGATACTGCAACAAAAACAATACCCAAAAAACATTTAGCTGTAGACCTCCTTAATAAAAGAGATGTCTGTAAAACTACATCAATGACAAACAGGGTTATAGCTCTGCATACATTTTTAAATCGGGGTCAAATGGGTCACATTTTGTCTTGAAAAGCTATTTCTTTGGGATTTCGAAGCACAACAGGAAATGTTTTTTTTGGCATAACTCATGGTATGAGTCATTTTCATTGGAATGATTTGCCGCCTTCTTGGATTCCAGTATCACTCCCCTTAATACATCAGAGTTTTACGTGATAAAAACATCTGGTTTGATTCCATCTTTATGGGAAATGTGGTGATAGTTTTTTAAATCACAGATGCACTAACAGTGGTTTCAGATGCTGATCATCACCATCCACTGTTGTTGGAAATACTTGTACTATCAACATGTCCCTTACATCAAATGTTTAGAAATTCTTTACATGGCACTTGCTGCATCTTACAGCTGCACCAGTGAGCGTCGCAGCCCAGCACTTTGTTTACAGGCTCGACTTCTAAAGTGAGGCAATAGAAGACCAACTCACACTGCAGCACAGAGCATTAAGATGCAAAACTGTGAAACTGGCATGCCTTTTTTTTCTCCCTCTCGTTTGAATTTTGGGCAGCGCTCGGCAAACAAGGTGAAGGAAAAAAGAAAAGAAAAAAGTGACGGAGAAATACTTTATCTTTTCAAATGACTGAATTCAAATGAACTCACAGTGCAACAGAAAATGTTTTCAGTTTAAACTGCCCGAGGCAGAGAGGGAGAAATAAGCATGCTCTGCACGCTTCCTTTTGTTATTCCTCCTTCTCGTTTGGTTTGAAAATGGAGCATCTTTAGAGGAATTCTACGTCTGTTTGACATGTCAGATTTATAGAGAAAACAATGTATGAAACATGCATTTTATTATTTATTACCCACACTATATTTGAAACACAGTGATTGCGTTGTCGTATTTTATATTCATAGATGCGTTGTGTGTGTTCCCTTCTACCTCTCTATTTAGCTTGTATTGTGATTTATTTATTCTCTTTTTAATCATTTGTCTACAGGCACAGGAATATTGTATTTTTATTTATTTTTTACTATCTAGGAACCAAATTGTGCTGCAGGGATCGCTGTTACGTCTTCTGGCTTAGAACATCTTCGAAATGTGTGAAAACATTCAAATGTAAATGATTTCAGTTTCAGGGTCAGGATTTTTCATGCAGCTGTGAAACGGAGCGCATCAAGGTTAAACTGTTGTGATGTTTCCAGTAGGTGATCTCCCTCTCCCTGTCTCTCTGATGATGCAACCTCTCCTCACTCCTTGCCAAACGCTGCTAACTAGTGCCCAGACTCTAGGACCGCTTCCCGCATGCCTTTTCCTTGTTTTTTTCCTTCTTCTTTATTTGTGTTTGTTTTATTCCCCCCCCCCCCCCCCCCCCCCACCCCCACCCCCACCCCCCACCCCCCCCCACCCTCCTGCATGCGATTCAAATGCCCTCCCTAGCACGCGGAGTGCCGAGCTGGGCCAAACAAATCTGACTGAGTTGTTTATCACAAGCACTTGAATGTCAACTTGGCGAAACCTGCAGCTATAGCTGTTGTGTGGAGAGGAATGAGAGTAATTACACAGACTGACAGACATAAACACACACAAAAAGCTTGCAACAGTGCAATCAGAGACACAAACACACACACTGTGTTGTTTTTTGATGATAAATAGGCTGAGGCGATGCTTTCATGTTGTCTCTTAGTTTACTGTATGATGGAGCCATTAATTCTCTCTACCTTTCTCTCTCTTTACTTTATTCCTCTTTTCGCAATCTCTTGTTTGCTCTTACCCGTCCTCCTTCTGTCTCTCTCTCTCTCTCTCCTCCCACCTTTTCCCCTCTTTCCACCTCGCTCCCTTTCCCCCTTTCCCTATTTTTCTCACTTTCTGGTTCAATGATTGGAGACTTCAAATTGCCTCTGCATTTCATCATAAACCCCACTCTGCTCTTACTGCCCTTGTTGCCTCCTGCCAAACACACACACAAAAGATATACTAGCACACACGCAAGATTCAGGGTAACTATCAACAAATGCACGTCAAAAACGCTTCTCTCTCTGAAACAGAAACAACAAGGAAAATTGGAAGTTCCGTGTTTGCAAAGAGCGTAGAAATATTTGTTGAAGCGTCTGATGTGCACAAATCAACAAAGGCACACAGAGCCGAGGAGGGAGATAAGAATGACTGGAACATAACATGCAAATAGGCAGGCGACGCGTTTCGAGCTCAGTGCTCTCCCTCCGGCTGCAACGAACCACTTTTCACACAAACATGAATACATTCAACCAAATTGACATGCAGGTACAATCGCTAAATACTCCTGGATGGTTCTCCTTTTCAGAATACTGTTGAAAAAATACACCACACCCATTCATTCTTATTTCACCAGCTGCATGCAAGTATAAGGAATCTATTTAATTGCAACACAAATCTGTTTTGTCATCCGTTCATCAGATCTGATCACCTGGCAGGTCTTCACAATGAAAAGTCCTCCTGATGAGTGTGACGCATCAAACATGTGTTCTTTAAACAGAAGCTGAGCTGTTCTGCTAATACTGTCGCTCGGAAGCCCAACATATTCTCATGCAACGGTTCACGTTTTTTCGTACGTTTTCTTAAAAAAGTCCAGCAACGTGTGTCAACATCCGCTCGTTACATGCCGACGGTATTTTCAAAATAAACTTCTTCTTCACAGGAAAACAACTCAGTTAGGTTTAGGCAACACAACTACTTAGTTAGGTTTAGGAAAAGATTGTGGTTTGGGTTAAAATAACTATGGGATTACTTAAGTACAGTAGTTACATGACAAATAAATCAACGGTGACTTCTCGAGTTAACAACGTTCTCCTCGGTGACAGACCAATTATTTTGGTTTGATCCATCCACCTCCATTCCCAACAACCTTGTGGGTTTTTGCGGAATATATACTTCCTGTTTCATGAAAACGTGAATTACATAAAAATAGATTTTGGGTGTTATCTACGAATGCCTACATTTACACATACTCCTGGACGCGGAAAGTATGACTTTGGCTTAATAGGAAGCTCACAGTGTCCAAAATAGAAAGGGTTCATCCTCAGGGGAGCAAAGATATAATCAGTAGTTTCATGGCAATCTAAAAGGAGGATTTATCTTCTGGGAACCCTAACCCTAACACCAGATTTCATGTGAGTTCTTGAGGTCAAGTGTCAGACTGACTCTGGTAGACAAACATCTCCGTCCCCACCACAGACTGACAACAAACAACTGGAAAACTCAGCTTTGTTCGTTCAAATTACTCTTTGATTTTCCAAGTGAGGTCACTTCATTGTCGCGCTGTGTACAAAAGGATACGGGTCACAGATCTGACGCAGACCTGAACACTTAGTGAGCTCATTGTTGTGGCATGTACGGTCACACACCGGTCTGACACTAGTCAGCTGGCCGTCTGCTATCTTCAACACACCACGTTTGATTTTCACATCCAGGGAATTGAGGCGCACATCAAACGTCACTTCCATAAAAGGATTTCCTCCCTGCTCACATCTGGAAGACCACTGCTATAGAGTAGTGTGTGTGTGTGTGTGTGTGTGTGTGTGTGTGTGTGTGTGTGTGCGTGTGCGTGTTAGGAGACACTTAATCTCATCGAGCCAATCCTTAATCAGGACTCTCCAGTCCATCCCCTGGTTTCCCTAGCAACAACCCTTCAATTCCTCAGAGTATCCCCTAATCTGGCGATGTGTGTGTGTGTGTGTGTGTAGACGTGTGTGTGTGTGTGTAGACGTGTGTGTGTGTGTGTGTGTGTGTGTGTGTGTGTGTGTGTGTGTGTGTGTGTGTGTGTGTAGACATGTGTGTGTGTGTCTGTGTGTGTGTGTGTGTGTGTGTGTGTAGACATGCGTGTGTGTGTCTCTCTCTCAATGTTTACCTTTGGGGTGGTGAGCAAACAAAATACTTTTATTCAGAAACTAATTTGATTTTGATATTTCTTCAGTTTGGCTTCACTGTGGCGCTACATGAAGGGTGAAAGGATTCAAACACTAAGCTTCATTCTCTGTGGATCACAAACATCTGCAGCTGATGTTGTGACAATTAAAGGTGAAAAATAGTGTAGAGTTGAAGATCACAGCCAGAGGAGAGAACTGGATTGAAGCATCGTTGTGGAGTTTCTAACGTGCAGTTTAAATCGCTGTTGTCCAGCTGTGGACTGGTCACAAGTTTCCATCGGCTCCACAGGAAGGCAAAGGTTAGCCGGTGTCACGGGGCTCTATTTACGTGTGTGTGCTACATGCTGCTACTGTTTCAATAGGCGGAAGTCGGTGTGACCCAACACAGTAGAAAAATTCCTCCGTCCACAGCTGCAGAAAAAAAAAAATCCCTGCTCACGTCACTTCGTTGAGTTGACATTTACTCACATTTACTGTCTTGTTGGCCTTTGTGGGTGATTCATGAGAAGAATGAGCAAGTGCAAAATACTATCCTGTGAATATTAGGGCTTTTATTGTGAAAGTTAAGGATGGGAGGGGTGGGTCTGGTCTGCACTGCCTTTGTTGAAAGGAGGTTGTTGTTTTTATAATCCTTCATAAAGTTGAACTATATGTATATAATTCCATGATGCCTTCATTCTAAAAAAAATTATATACAATTTTTTGTTTGGGGAGAAAAATATTGACAAATTAATTGTATGAAAAAATGCAATGGTCTTAAAACATTGTAAACATGAGTTTATGGTCTCAATCTCTAGTTTCAAGTCTTCTTCAATACAGCATGATGTTCATTTCGTACATTATGGTCCATTTAGAGTCAAACAGACCATAAAGCAGGGGATGCTTTAGGGCGGGGCTACTGTGATTGACAGGTCGGTGCCTCTTCCAGAGCTGTATACAGCGTCTCTACGTCACTCCTTCACATTCCAAATATGGTAACTTCCATTTATTAGCTGCTAAAAAAACAATGTGGCCATAACCCAAGATGGCAACGGCAAAATCGCCAAACTCAAGGCTTCAAAACGGCGGTCCACAAACCAATGGGTGAATGGATCACGATGACTACGACTACTTCTTATATCCAGTCTATGGTTCATACGTATACCTGTAAAACATAATGCCGTGCTGCCGATGAGGAAGTCAGGTGACGTAGTTTAAAGAGCGACCGAACGACAAAGCGACAAATGGAGGAGGTATCTTGATGGATGGACGGTAAAACAGACCCAGGACTTTGACTCAGGACACTGTGTGAAACCAAAGGTTGGCGTTGACTTATTTTCTTACCTTAATTTTACACATTTTGCTCTTTGCCTGTTGAATGAACTTTGGGGGTCACTTTAACAAACAGGCTGCCAGTTTGCATTAGTGTCAAAGAAGAATGGAATGTGCATATTATAATTTAAATATTAAGTACGTGTTATTAGTATAAATTTAGAATTGAATTACCAAGATGTGATCCAGAAGTATAATTATGTGATGATTAAATAAAATGGCCATGAAAGTGCTAAAAAGGAAATGCCCCTAAAACACAAATTGAGTCAGAAAAAAAAATTGCTGTCTGAATAAAAAACTAATTTCTTATCTCACTTTTCTTTCTGTGTCCCTCCCTTGTCCTTCAGTGCCCTTGTGACATGCATTACCTCTCTCTCTCCCTCTGTCTCTCCCTCTTTCTCTCCCTCCCCCTCTCTCTGTCTCTCTCTCTGTCACACTCTCTCTCCCTCTCTCTCTCTCTCTCTCTCCCTCTTTCTCCCCCCCCCCCCCCCTCTGTCTCTCCACATGGCGGTTTCCCATAGCTTGCAGTTTCTCTTCTTTGTTCAGTGAACTTGATGAATCTAAACGGAAACGCTGAGTTTTCCCTCTCAGTCACTGTATTCCCACGCTCCCCATCAAATCGCCTGATAGAACAGAATAAAATAGAATTGAATTCAACAGAATATAACGGAATACAATGGAGGCTTTAATGGATAAAACCAAAATCCATTAAGTGAATGGCGGTTTCTTTCCTAATGAAATCTCCCTCCATATCTTTCCATGTACAGGTTGTCCCGTAATGTGATTCAGTGTCTTCAGAGGCACAGAGCCAGGATGCAGCCGTGCATGAGTGACAGGTGGAGCAACAGGATTACACAGACAGTAGATTTGGAAGCTCCTTTCCAGTTTCACACTGCAAACATCTCTTAAAACCACCTCTGATCTGTCTGAAGTCAGATGCACATGTCTCTCTTAATCCCATCTTTCTGATCTCTCTTCTTTTGTTATACTCCGCATCTAATGTTTGTATTTTTAGCCGTGAACATGTTGCAGTTGCATGACCGCCGGTCCGTCGTCAAGTCGTTCTTTCCACCTGCTGGTTGGATTGCGAAGAAACCTTTTACAGAAACTCATGGTCCTTAGAGGATGCACCCAACTGACTTTTGTAATCCTGACTTTTCCTCGAGCGCCACCATTTAGTGAAACATCTCAACAACTATTGGATGCATTCTCATGAAATTCAGTTCACGCATTCATGTTCCCCTCGGGATCAACTGTAGTATCGTTATCTGTCGCCATCATCAGGTCAAGTTTGAATTTGTGCAATACTGAATATCTTCAAACTGATGAAACTCCCATCAGACTCAGTTGTAGTTTGTGTTTAGTGCTAATTAATGCTAACATGCTAATAACATTTATGGTGGCTTTTTACATTTAGGCGCGCTGGTTTCAGGGCCGTCATACGCTCTATACTGGCGTGGCTTCCTGGCACACCTCAATGGAACAGAGCCATCATTAATATTATATCAGTTTCACCTGTGGTGCACATTTCCCTGCTATGCCAAGCCAAGATGCACACTTCCTGACTTTCTGAGCCTGGTGGATACTGTTCCTTCTCAAACGGAATGATTTACTTTTATATTTCAGTTGCATCTGTACTTCACACTATTACTTTTTGGCTGTCCTTACTTTATTTGTTCAGCTCAGATCAATTTGCTAATATCAGTGGATCATTAATGGAGGACACAGCCCACACATAGTGTCACACATAGTGGGTGTGTTTGTGAGACTCCTCTGCTCTCTTTCCTCTCCTGATATTCAGCGTTGGGACTCCATTATGTGGAATTTCTGTCCCAAAGCAGATTCCTCTGAGAGCTGAGAGGGGTTTCAAGCTTCCAAGCCTAACTTTTACATGCTACAAATCCTCTTTCTCTCCCTCCCCATTTACACAAATCCTCACCTCTATCTCCCTTTTCTCCCTCTGCCTCCCCTACAGTTAATTCTTGTTCCTTTAGAGAGGCTTTACAGCCAGACTATCTTGACAATCCACCGGGGAATTTCTTGGACAAAAATAAATTGGTGAAAATATAACAAACCAGCTGGAGAAGTACTAAAGCAGTCAGAGTTGCAGCTTTGGTGAGAGTCAGCTCTGTTAGCTTTTATGTGTTTTTAGTTTACAGGCTGTAATCTAAAGTGATGCAAAAAATAATAAAGTGGAAAGTTCTCAGAATCTTGAGCAGTAATAATAAACTCAAATGTTTATCTGGTGCAGAACAGGGACCACTGCTTTCTGAAAGGAGGAAAAAACTGAACTTGCTAAGTGCCCCAGTTGTACACAGTTCAGAAGAAAGTTTTGGTCAGAGCGATCCTTCCTCCTCCTCTCAACGTGTGTGTGTGTGTGTGTGTGTGTGTGTGTGTGTGTGTGTGTGTGTGTGTGTGTGTGTGTGTGTGTGTGTGTGTGTGTGTGTGTGTGTGTGTGTGTGTGTGTGTGTGTGTAAACCAGCAGCGCAGAAACCCGAGAGTCCCATCACCAACAGCAGAGGTCTGTTATGACGACTACGCATTCTGGCCCCCAGCGCTGCCTGAGAAGGCGCGATTCAGTTTGTATCCAAAGGGTGCGTCCAGATGGAGGTGTGAGAGGTGGAAGGTCGTCTTGTGTTCATGTTGTGCTTGTTATGGTTTGCTGGATTCCAGAAGCCAAAATGTGTTGCTGGTGCAGAGATATAGAAAAGGCTTGGTTTAACAATAATAAATATATATGAATTCAGGGCAAAATGACTGTAGGAATTGCAAGCAAGAGCCATACAATCTGTTTCTTTGCTTACTTACTTTTACCATTATTTTTAGTTGCAATATTTTCTCTTTCCTTTTTTGTCTTGTTTTGACATGTGGGTGGGCTTAGTCGGTCCAAAAGGGCATTTAGCAAGTGATTGGCACAGGTCAGGGGTCACCTCTGAACCACCCACTCCACTCGAGTTTCACTTTCCCAAAGCAAACAGAAACATGGAGGTGGCAGAGAATCAAAGAGCTTTGGTGGGCGGGTAAGCTCCTAAGGTTTTATTTTGTCTTGCTTTGTGTTTTATGAATCAGTGTCTCAGTTTAGGGCAGGTCTCGTACATTTCCTCCACAACTACGACAATAAATGTATGCAATTTATTGTCGGAAAAGTTATTTATGAATTTACTTCCCTCTGCCTATAAAACACCACATAAACAGCTGGCGTGCCTTGGTGTTTAGTGCTAATCAGTACATGTTGAATGAGTGCTAACATGCTAAATGGTGACAATGCTAAACATCAGCATGTTAGCATTGGCATTGTGAGCATGTTAGCATGCAGATGTTAGCATTTAGCCCAAAGCCTTACTGTACAGACTATAGCGTGGCTGCCTTTAGACTTGTTCTGTTGTGGTTTCATGTTTCCAGGTTTCATGTTTTCCCCTCAGGGGACTTAATGCATTTCCTGAAGTTCCCACAAAAGCGCATTAAAGCCTGTTTTGTTGTTATCCATGTCCCTGCTTTTGTTTTGAGTGTCACCATCCTCAGTCACCACCACCATGAAAAGGTCAGAAATGGCCTGCAGGTATAGAAGACGATGACGTCCAGTCAAAAACAAAGGAGGCGTTTGGGGGGTCTGACATTGGCTTTACCCCAGGCGATAACAGCATCTGGAGTGTGTGTGTGTGTGTGTGTTAATCTGAGCAGAGTGTGTGTTTAAAGCGGAGTGGGATGATCTGCCCTCACATCCACCAAAAGGAGAGGAGGGGGGGAGGGTGTTAAGCTTGTTATTAGGAACACCAGTCCGATCCTCTGGAGAGGGACGGGAAATCCCTCCCTGTCTCTGTGATTGTCTCATCTCTCTCTGTGGAATTGGAGGCTGTGCCCCCCCCCTTCACCCAATCCATCGTCCTCCACCCCTCCTACTATAAGCAGCGTTTCCCAGAAAGCAACAGAAAATTGATTGTGATAGGGTTAAGCCGGTGCTAATGTCCACACGCAAAGAAAAAAAACACTCCTCACATCCAAAGGAATGAGATTATAATAAAGTGCTGCACAAGCCGTAAAACCTGCGCTCTGTTTTTCATCATCTACGGACAAGGGATTCTTAAAACTGTGAGAGCGAAGAGATTTTAGGGTTAAAGGACAAGCAGCTTTACAATGTGTGTCACATCATATGCATACTGTACAATGCAGCAATTCTGAAAATAGGCAGCGCTGTGCTCAATTGTATTCATTGTCAATGAGACTTTATTCCGCCGGTTAGAAGTATTTGAACACAAGTGCAGACTTTTCAGAGAACAGTGAAGTAAGTTTGACAAATTCTTTTTTTTATTTCAAGCCAATTTTCATTCATATCTCCGCCCAAATAATAGAACACACATGCACTTTAATCTCAAATCATACCATGAAATGTGTGTGGAAATAGTTTTGAGGTCTGTGATCCATCAGAGATGGATGGACTCCCAGAATGTGCTCAACGTCACAGTTATGTAACGTTTGCTTTTTTCCATAACATGGAAGATCATTTTTAATAATTGCACACAAAAACGCATTAAAACAGGCAAAAACAGAAAAAGTATGTCATGCAAAATTCAGTCCACCATATAGAACATCACAAAAAAAGACTGTTGAGAGAAAATAAGTTCTCTAGCAGATACAGTAAAAGTTAAAAAGTCAAAGTAGTCTTAAAAAAACATAATTGAATTCAAATGCACCCGTGTGTGTGTTTCACAATCAATATTTGTTTCAAAGGAATTGATAGCAAATGTGTATCAAAGTATGAATACCACGGTATCGATCGTCCCATCTCAAGTCAAGTGGGACACCTTTCTGTGAGGCAGGGCGATGCTGCTCGGTCAAATAAATAAAGGTTCGCTTCAAATAAATCAAAGCTTCTAGAGCGAGGAGAAGCAACCAAGCTCCACGTTCACTTAGCGCACAAAAGACGAGTTTACCGAGTCGCTATTTCTGGCAAAGCGGCTCCCAACAGAGGCGGAAGGATTGGATTTCAGCACCGAGGCCCAGAGTCTCCGGGGCGAGTGGCTCCGGGCTCAAGGCTAATCGGACAAGGGAGACGCTCAGCCAGGCATGATGAGAAGGTAGACAATTGAAAAAACAAAAGTGAGACAGAGAGAAGCCAGAGCTGGAGGCGGGGATATCTGGTGGGCACTATCAGAAACACACACACACACACACACACACACACCCAGAGGGATAAGGCTTTAGTCAGCGGCCGGGGGCAGCGGTTGTATTTGATGCGTGATTAACAAATTAATCTGCAGTCCTACTCAATATGGATTAATGAGCTATAAATAGCTCTCATTAATCTCCCATAGAAATAATGACATTAGCATCATTAAGAGGATCTGGATAGTTGGCATCATTTGGGTTTTTCTAGACCACTGCCCACTTTGTGTGTGTGTGTGTGTGTGTGTGTGTGTGTGTGTGTGTGTGTGTGTGAGTGTGTGTGTGTGTTAACGTGTGTTTATGTGTGGGAGAGAAGTTTCTCAGATCAGCGACAAAGCGTTGGAAGGAAGGACTGTGATAGTTGAGTGGCTCAAGTGTGTTGAAAGTAAACAGTGAAAACTTCTTCACGCTGTGTTGTGGCATCGCAATGAGTGAAGTTCAGTGTGTAACTGCTGGTTCAATGTCAGCTTTAATGATCTTTCATGGGTCATTTCAAACCGGCCGGACAAATGAAATGTGTTTAATGTCTGGTATAATAAATGATACAAGCGCCATTTGCTTTAACAAGCGATTTCTTGCCAGTTGTACAATGTCAATTATTGTTTGTGTGTGTGTTCTTTGTGGTGACTGATTTAAGGTTTTTTTTAACCTTGAGATTTAAGAGTTTTGGTCCTCACTTCTCCAAAGGGATGTTTGAGGGTTTTAAGATTTGGTATTTATGGTTTATAATTATGATCAGGTTTATCTAAAGGTTAACGGCATTATGTCACTATTGTGTAGAATATGTTTGTTATCATACTGGGGAGACAAATGTGTTCACACAGTCACATTTTAGCCTCTTTTTGCATACCTTAAAGATATTCTTCAGATTTGAGAAGCCGCCCTAAAGTCCTTGAAAACCTGAATTCCTCTCGTTACTCATGAGCTCAATGCAATAATACAACCGGTACTAAAGAGTTCAGACGTCCTAATTCAGGACAGACCTTTAATGTAAAGGGACGCTTCACTTGTGGTTTATTTGTTCAAGAGTCCATGTGGTTTGTGGGAAAGAAGAAACGGCAACTGAAAGACACAAAATCACTATTAGGAGATTTAACCTCTTCTGTTGCAAAATATTTTCTGGAACGCAGCCACACAGTCTACGAGTCTCTACTCCCTCACCATCCAGCAGTTCTTCCCCAGTCACCTGAGCATCACCTGCCTGCATCAGCATCCCACCAGCAGCTCCCATCAGCCACATTGTTTATTTTGCTTCCCACACGTCACATCTAATCCCGCTCCGTTTTTAGACTTGTGGGCTTTCATTTTCCACTTAGCTGTTGCAAAGTTTGTGTCTGTATTAAGTACATTATCTTATCGGTTTTGCCTCCGTGTCCCACATTCGGGTCAATACAACCAGATGTATTAAGAGTTTGGGTTGACAAAATCCCTAAAGCTTTGTGTGCAGCTCCTCTGTTTGGTTTCCTGTTCACGTGTGACGGCCAGCCCACTGGGTGTGGACCAGCGTAGGTAAAGCCAATTCCACGCCTGCTAATGCCAGTTGATACTTTCTTTTTTTTTTTACTCATGAAAGAGACAGCCGACATGGTGGGACTACACGCCCACATATAATAGGCATGCTGGCCTGAGTTACATGTC